>NC_083442.1:779746-1119602 GCF_020745735.1 Hemiscyllium ocellatum | reverse complement strand
TCTCCCCTCACTCTTTATCTCCCCCTCTCTCTCTCTCCCTCCCCCTCTCTCTTTCTCTTCCCCTCTCTCTCATTTTCTCCCACCTCTCTCTCTCCCCCCTCTCCCCCTCTCTCTCTCCACCTCTCTCTCTCCCCGCTCTCTCTCTCTACCCCTCTCCCTCCCCTCTCTCTCCACCCCCTCTCTCTCCCTCCCCTCTCTCTCCCTCCCCTCTCTCTCCCCCTCCCCCTCTCTCCCTCCACTCTCTCCCTCCCCTCTCTCTCCCTCCCCCTCTCTCTCCCTCCCCTCTCTCTCCCTCCCCCCTCTCTCCTTGCCCCCTCTCTTTCTCTCCCCTCTCTCTCCTCCCTTTCTCTCTCCTTCTCCCCTCTCTCTCTCCTTCCCCTCTCTCTTTCTCTCCCCCGCTCTATCTTTCTCCCCCCTCTCTCTCCCCCCTCTCCCGCCCTCTCTCTCTCCCCCCTCTCTCTCCCTCTCTCTCTCTCCCACTCTCTCTCCCCCTCTCTCTCTCCCCCCTCCCCCTCTCTCTTCCTCCTCCCTCTCCCTCTCTCGCTCCCCTCTCTCCCGCTCTCTCTCCCCATTCTCTCTCTACCCCCTCTCTCTCCCCCTCTCTCTCACCCCCTCTCTCTCCCCCCTCTCTCTCTACCCCCTCTCTCACCCCCTCTCCCTCTCCCCCTCTCCCTCTCCCCCTTCTCTCTCAGTCCCCACTCTCTCTGTCCACCCCCCTCGCTCTCCCCCCTCTCTGCCCCCTCCCTCCGTTCCCCTCTCTCCGTCCCCGTCTCTCTGTCCCGCTCTCTCTGCCCATTCTATCTCCAGCCCCTCTCTGTTCCCCCTCTCTGCCCCCTTCTCTCTGTCCTCTTTTCTCTGACCCCCAAGTCCCCTTCTCTCTGTCCCCTTCTCGCTGTCCCCTTTTCTCTGACCCACCCTCTCTGTCCCCTTTTCTCTGTCCCCCACTCTCTGTCCCCCCTCTTTGTCCCCCCGTCCACCCCGTCCCCCCTCTCTGCACCCCCCGTTCCCCCTCTCTGTCCCCTTCTCTCTGTGACCGTCTCTCAGTCCCCCGTTTCTCAGTCCCCCGTCTCTCTGTCGCCCCCTCTCTCTGTCCCCCTCTCTTTGTCCCCTCTCTCTGTCCCTCCCTCTCTCTGTCCACCCCCCTCTCTGTCCCCCCTCTCTGTCGCCTTCTCTCTGTCCCCTTCTCTCTGTCCCCTTCCCTCTGTCCCCTTCTCCCTTTCCCCTTTTCTCTAACCCAACCTCTCTGTCCCCTTTTCTCTGTCCCCCTTCTCTGTCCCCCCTCTCTGTCCCCCCTCTCTGTCCCCCTCTCTGTCCCCCGTCTCTCTATCCACCCCTCTCTCTGTCCACCCCTCTCTCTGTCCACCCCTCTCTCTCTGTCCCCAGCTCTCTGACCCCCACTCTGTCCCCACGCCTCTGTCCCCCTACGCCTGTCCTCCTCTCTCTGTCCACTTCGCTGTACCGTCTCTCAGTTGCCTTCTCTCTGTCCCCTATCTCTGTCTCTCTCTCTTTATCCCCCTCTCTCTGTCCCCTCTCATTGCCCCCTGTCTCTGTCCATCCTCTCTCTCTGTCCATCCTCTCTCTGTCCATCCTCTATGTCTGCCCATCCTCTCTATCTGTCCATCCTCTCTCTCTATCCCCGCCTCTCTGTCCCCCTCTCTCTTTTCCCCCCTCTGTTCATCTCTCTCTGTCACCCACACTCTGCGCCCCACTCTCTCTGTCCCCACCTCTATGTCGCTTCCTCTGTCCCCACGTCTCCCTGTCCCCATAAGTCTGTCCACTTCTCTCTGTCACCCCTATCTGTTACCCCCTCTGTCCACCCCTCTCTGTCCACACCTCTCTGTCCCCGTCTCTCTGTCCCCCTCTCTCTGTCCCCCTCTCTCTGTCCCCCCCTCTGTCCCTCTCTCTCTGTCCCCCTCTCTCTGTCCCCCTCTCTCTGTCCACCCCCTCTTTCCACCCCTCTCTGTCCACCCCTCTCTGTCCACCCCTCTCTGTCCCCCTCTGTCCCCCCTGTCTCCCGCCCTCTCTGTACCCCTCTCTGTCCCCCTCTCTGTCCCCCATCTCTCTGTCCTCCCCTCTCTTTCCTCACCCCTCTGTCCCCTACCCCCTCTGTCGCACCCCTCTGTCGCCCCCCTCTGTCGCCCCCTCTGTTGCCCCCCTTTGTGGCCCCACCTCTGCCCCCTGCCCCCCCGCCCCCCTCTGTCCCCTCTCTGTCCCACCCTCTGTCCCCCCTCCCTGTCCAACCCTCTCTGTCCCCCCTCCATATCCCCCCTCTCTGTCCCCCTCTCTGCCCCCCTGTCTGTCCCCCTCTCTGTCCCCCTCTCTGTCCCCCTCTCTGTCCCCATCTCTCTGTCCTCCCCTCTCTTTCCTCACCCCTCTGTCCCCTACCCCCTCTGTCGCACCCCTCTGTCGCCCCCCTCTGTCGCCCCCCTCTGTTGCCCCCCTTTGTCGCCCCACCTCTGCCCCCTGCCCCCCTGCCCCCCCGCCCCCCTCTGTCCCCTCTCTGTCCCACCCTCTGTCCCCCCTCCCTGTCCAACCCTCTCTGTCCCCCCTCCATATCCCCCCTCTCCGTCCCCCTCTCTGTCCCCTCTCTCTTTCCCCCCTCTCTGACCCCCTCTCTGTCCCCACCTCTCTGCCCCCCTCTCTGTCCCCCCTCTGCCCCCCATTGTCCCCCCGTCCCCCCTCTGTTCCCCCCCGTCCCCCTCTCTGCCCCCTCTCTGTCCCCCCTCTCTGTCCCCCCTCTCTGTCCGCGCCCTCTCTGCCCCCCCTTCCCACCCTCTCTGCCTCCCTCTCCGTCCCCCTCTCTGTCCCCTCTCTCTTTCCCCCCTCTCTGCCCCCCTCTTTGTCCCCCCTCTCTGTCCCTCCACTCTGTCCACCCTCTCTCTGTCCCCTTCTCTCTGTTCCCCCTTCTCGTCCACCCCTCTCTCAACCTCTCCCCTCTTTCACCCTCCCCTCCCTCTACTCCCTCTCTCGCCCTTCCCACCCTCCCTCACCTTTCTCGCACTCTCCATCGATCTTGCCCTCCCCTCATTCTCCACCTCTCTCGCCCTCCCCTCTCCTGCCCTCTCACTCGCGCTCCCCCTCTCTCCCATCCCGCCTCTCACATGCTCTCCCTTCCTCTCGCCCTCCCCTCCCTCCCCTCTCTCGCCCTCCCGCTCCCTCACCTCTCTCGCCCTCCCTTCCCTCCCCTCTCTCGCCCTCCCTTCCCTCCCCTCTCTCGGCTTCCCCTGCATCCCTCCCCTCTCTCGCCCTCTCCTTCCCTCCCTTCCCTCTCACTCCCTTCCCTCCTGCAAGCCCTCCCCTCCCTCTTTCTCCTCTCTCATCCTCCCCTCCCTTCCTCCCCCTCTTGCTCTTCTTCCTTCTTCTCGCCCTCCCTTCCCTCCCCTCTCTTGCTCTCCCCTGCCTCTCTCTCCTCTCTCGCTCTCCCCTCATTCTCCCCCTGTCTCGCACTCCCTTCTCTCCCCCTCAATTGCCTCCCCTCTCTCGTCCTCCTCTCTCTCACCTCACCCTTCTCTCGCCCTCTCCTCCCTCCCTACTCTCTCACACCACCCCTCCCTCCCTACCCCCTCTCGCCCCCTCCCTCCCTCTCGCCCTCTCCATTGTCTCGCCCTCCCCTCCCTTCCCTCTCGTCTATCGGTTTCCCCTCTCTCGCCATCTCCTCTCTCGCACTATTCTCTCTCGCCCACCTCTCCCTCGCCTTCCTCCTCTCTCGCACTTCCTTCTCTCGCCCTCCTGTCTCTCCCTTCCCTCTCTCACTCTCCCTCCCTCTCGCGCTCCTCTCTCTTGCCCTCCCATCCGTCACTCCCCTGTTCCTTCCTCCTCTCTCTCAACCTCTCCCCTCGCTCTCACCCTCCCCTCCCTCCCTCCCCTCTCTCACCATCTCCCTCCCTTTTCCTCCTCCTCACTCGTGCTCCCTCTCTCCATTCCCTCTTTTGCCCTCTCCCTCCCTCTTGACATTTCCTCCCCTACCGCCGTCGCATCTCTCGTCCTCCCCCATCTCCCCATCTCTCCCTTTCCCCCTCTCTCTCCCCCGCTCCTTCACTCTCCCTCCACCTTCTCTCACTCTTGACCCCCCTCAATCAGTGTCTCTCTCTCTCTCTCTCTCCCCCCCACCTTCCTCAGTTTGTCTCTGACTGAATCTCTCTCCCTCCTGTCCCTCCCTACCTCTGTCTCAGACACATTCTGTCTCCCTGTTCCTTCCCTCTCCTTCTGAAACTGAGACTGTGGGGTACGGGGTTGATTGTTCATGAGGCTGGGGGGTGGTGAGATGTGGGAGGTAGGAAGAGGGGAGAATGGGGTAGACGTGGGACTGCTGGAGGGAGACAGAGACGGCAGGAAAGAGAGAGTAAGGTTGAGGGGATAGGGAAGAGTGTGGGCAGGTGGAGAAACCGGGATTGAGGGGATTATGTGTGAGAGGGGAAATGAGGGAGTGTGAAGAGGAGAGGTGATGAGAGAGAGAGAGAGAGAGAATTGAGTAGAAAGAGTAGGGGAGATGAAATGGGGAGACCGGGCTGCAGTGTGGGGACAGTAGGTGTTGAACCCAAATCCTGTGCTCAGGGCCTGATGTCCTCCCCTTCCCTGAGGACCAGGACTTGGGGCTGAGTCTGTCTCTCTCCAGCTCAGCTTCTCCAACCCAAAGACACACAACAACATCGGTCCCTCTGCTGCTCGGCACGCTTTAATCAGCATTTTTATTGGTTACAAATGGAAGTGATGGATACAGTCAGTGGGATGGTGCCTTTTCTCACTGGCCACTGAGTTGTGAGAAACATAGAAATGTTTCCCTGTAAGCCCCTGTGGGATAAGGATGGACAAACCAGCGCTACCCTCAGTCTGTTACCATAGCGACAGGCTGCTCCATCGCTGAAACACTGAACTGAAATGAGAAAATCCCGGATGGTGTGATTAATGAGGGAATTTGATTGATGGATGGATTTGGGTGAAGGGATATTTCATCACATTCTTCAGCTGCTGCCTGAACTTAGTCTGGGTCACGGCATAAATCGCGGTGTTTGTGCAGCAACTGAGGAGCTGCAGCATGAAGCCCAATTCCTGCACAAAGAGATGGAGATACACAGACCGATACCCAATCCACCACACCCGTCTCCATATAGAATACAGCATTAACGTTGACCATAACAGGATGAAATTGGCTGAGATCACAAACAGTAAAATGCTGGATTTTTTCGGTTTCTCATTTCTGTGTCAGACTGAGCATCCCCATTGGTGTGAGCGCGGAGTCTCCTGCGGGCTCTGCTGGTCACTAAAATGTGTCTGACGGTGAGAACATTGAGCAGCAGAATCAGGAGAAATGGGACACACGGGGTTAGAATGTAGTGGAGGGACTCGATTGTGACCCAGACACTGGACATTCGAACAGCGACTGTTGTATCACAAAACCAGGGATCGTTCCCCAGCCAATACCGAGCCGTGAGCATAAAATACCAGGAAATGTTCTTTAAACAGCTCAGCACAGTCACTGCTCCCAGAACCACAGCCGCCATGTTCTCACTGCAATATTTACTTTTCAGCTTCTGGCAACAAATGGCCACAAACCGATCAAAGGTGAAAGTGATGGTGAACCAGACAGAGCAGTCAGTGGCTGCATAAAGCAGGACGGCGTGGATATTACACACGGGGACGGAGTACCTCAGGAAATAAAACTGTTCCCGATAAACAATGGGAATGTGTCTCAGTAACAAGTCGAGGATAATGACCAGGAGATCCGCCGCTACCATGGCCCCCAGGTAACGTCTGACACATAGAGACAATCCACAATCTTTATAAAGCAGGACGTAGATGGTCACTACGTTAACTGTGAGGAAGGAAAACAAACCCATTATCCATCAGCCTGGAGGCAAAGGGACCCGTTTGATCGGGGACCCAGTGAGATTTTCAAATATGTCCCTGTATTCTGGGATTTATTAAAATAATTGGAGCTGGAATAACAAATGGGAATGTCAGAATTACTGACAAAAATGTGACATAAACCACAAACCCTCCCTCCCCACACACACAGAGACACATCCATAAGGACAGATGTTTTCTGGAACATTCCCACACACTGGATCACTCGAGAGCAGACACAGGTCACTCCTTCCCTGTTCCTAATACGGAGGGTGGAAACATTGCTGTCCTGAAGGATTCTCTCCCAGTTTGCTGAAGACAAATGGAGTTTGGGAATTCCTGTATTTTGGTCTAAATTGTGGTCGATCCTGTATCGTGGAGAAATATAAACGCAGAGAATATGTGTTCACCCATTTAATTGCCTGAGGGGCCTTCGGAACAGTGTCTCCTTCTCCCTGGAATGGGATCTCTTCCCTCGGGAAATTATCATTTGTTCAATTCACTGACGTCCGGCAGTTCACAAACAAACAACGTCAGGGAAAGAACGTTCCGGAGAATGTCAGTTATAGAATGTCGGGGACAGAAAGTACCGGGGAATGTCAGTTATAGATATTCCAACTATGGAAATTGCACCACGGTTTGTTGACAGGCCACAGACGTCCTGGTGGATGTGTTAGTACAGAGGGCAGCATTCTTTTCCCAGTGAGGGCCACACCACCAGACCCACTGAAGATGGTCTGACTCACTACCCAGCTCAGTGCAGTATCTGCGGTCTGAAGAAATGTCCAGCAATACAGGACCAGCATCAATATCTTTCCCCGCTCTGTCAGGATACGGGTCACTGTATTCTCTCTGCTCCGTCACTCTCACTGTATATCTGTTATAGCACCAACCTCCGAACAAGGCTCATGCTTCACAACTCTCACTGCTTGCATGCAGCACCATCCCCCTTCTCTTCCCTCCACTTTCACCATACCCCCACCCCCAGCAAAAATATTGCATGGATACAACATTGTGGACTGACTCCCGCGAGAGCTCTCACAATGAACCCCTCCTCGCCTACACTAACACTAACAGCAGGACCACCCACTCCCACCTTCCGTCACTCCCTCCCTTTCTCCCATTCCATGAGAAACAGCCTGGAATAGACAAAAAGGGCCTAGCCGGGTGGTGGAGTGCCTGATATCCATTCCCTCACACCCCGTCCCCCCGCCATGTGGGGAGCACCCTGCTAGGAGCCGGAGAGGACCGGGACACCTCGTGTAGAGATTCTGCAACATCCACGTACCACCAAGCGAGTAAGGAGCAATGTTCAGTGAAGTGCAATTCTCACTTTAAACCCACTGGCAGCTCCGTTTCCCTCCGGCACAACTTAGAAGCAGTGGCCCTGATAACGTCTCCCTGTTGTGTCGAGCTGTACAAGAGACCTGGGTTCAATTCCCGACTCAGGCGACTGTCTGTGTGGAGTTTGCACGTTCTTCCCGTGTCTGCCTGGGTTTCCTCCGGGTGCTCCGGTTTCCTCCCACAGTCCAAAGATGTGTGGGTCAGGTGAGTTGGCCATGGTAAATTTCCTGTAGTGTTAGGTAAGGGGTATATGTAGGGGTATGGGTGAGTTGCGCTTCGGCGGCTCGGTGTGGACTTGTTGGGCCAAATGGCCTGTTTCCACACTGCAAGTAATCTAATCTAATCTAAATTGAATCCCCATGGTCTCGGTGGGCAGATCTCCATCACATCCCAGGAAGGCAGCACTGAGACACCCTCCGACACCTCCTCCTGTAAACAGCTCAGATACTAAAAACTAATCTGTGATAGTTACTGCTCTCCTCACTTGTCCTGACATCTCCAACAATCTGTGCTCGTATACACCCAGCGCGCTCTGTTCCTGCAGCCACTTTTTAATGGTACAGCCTGTTTTAAAATGTCTTTCATTGTCCTTCCTACCAAAGTACATCACCTCACACAGCTCTGCATTGATCCCCATCTGCCATAAACCTGAACACTACATCAACGTGTGATTGTCCTGTTAGATTTCCACACTGTCCTCCATCGACTTCAGAGTTCTTCCAGGTTCAGTGCCATCTACAAACATTGAGATTGTTATAGCGTCACAGTCCCCATGAAACAACTGAAATCTTGTCACACTCACGAATGTGAGCATGTGAAATACTGCTGTATTCCCACGGACGGAGTCAAATAATGACATGCTGTCAATGGAGCAACAAAACACCTGACACATACGAGGCAGAATAGATTTAATATTGACAAACCACAGAGCAAGAGAAATCCAGATGGGTTCCACTTATCTACATTCATCAGGGTATAATGTGATGAAGTTGAAAGCATGTACTGTACCTTTAAGAGAGAGTGAATGCTGTTCTGAACGGAAAGCTTACAAGCATCTGAGATATGAGAGGATAGCAGACACAGAAACAGTATATTGCTATAGAGCTGGAGTCAGGTAATGAGCAGTTAAGAGAAAGAGGGTCCCAGAGTTGTTAATAGTTGATGTAAAATGTTCACTTTCAGAGTGAAAAAATAAATTGATGTTTTTATTTGAACAGTGGAATTTGGGAGTTCTCTGCCACTCATATTTTAACAGTTTACGAGGCGAATTGTGTATTTTTTATGTTTCATTGATGTTACCAAATGAACTTCACGCCGTGTCCTAAAAATTACAGTGTGTGCATCTGTGTGTCTTTGTGTGGGCAGGTCTGGCTGTCTCTGTGGTGCTTAAAATGATGCAATCCTACCCTCTGCTGCCCTCCCCACGCCACTGCACCGGCATTGGCAGTGGGAGAAAGCCAACAGGGATTCATTCAGGGAGGGGGAGGGAGAGGGCAGATGTTCACAGCACCATCCAAACTGATGTCTTATCAATGTATTGATCTAAATGTCCTTTAAACGTTGTAACTGTCCCTGCTTTCACCACTTCCTCAGGAAGTTCATTCCACACATAAGCCAGATTCTGTCTAAAATATTTACCTCTCCTGACTTTTGTAAATCTTTTTCCTCGCACCTTAAAATATCCATCAGTTTTGAATCCCCAAATCTAGGGAAAATACATCAGCCCTTGAGCTTATCTGCACCCCTCATTATTTTATAAACCTCTGCAAAGTTACCCCTTAATCTCATACTCTCCAGTGAAAAAAGTCCCAGTCTACCCGACCTCTCTTTATAGTTCACTCCCTCCATTTCCAGAAACATCCAGGTTAATCTCTTCTGAACACTCTCCAGCTTAATAATATCAAGGTCAATAATATCAAAGTGAATAGTCAAGGTATTTTCTAAGGGTATGGGAGTCCAAAACTAGAGGACAGAAGCTTGAGATGAGAGGGGAAAGATTTAAAAGTGTCCTAAGGGGTTGTTTTTTCACCAGACGGTGGTGTCCCTATGGAATGAGTGGGCAGGGTGACAGGAATGGACACAGTGTTCCAGAAGAGGTCTCACCAATGTCCTGTACAACTCAACATGCCGTCCCAATTCCGATAATCAAAGGTCTGACCATTGAAGGTAAGTGTGTTAAACACCTTCTTAACCACACTATCTGTATGAGATGCAAATTATAAAGAGTTATACCTGATGGCCGAGGTCTCCATCCTACAAAACTGTCAAAGGCAATCCTTTTAATTGTATAGATCCTACTCTTGTTTTATTTACCAAATCCAATACCTCGCATTAATCCAAACTAAACTCCATCTGCCACCCCTCAGCCCAGTGTGTGATATTACTGCCACCTCACCCTTCCCCTTCAATTGTGAAATGCCCATCCCTCTCCAGGATACCTACACACTCCGGCCTTGAATTTCACAAAGATCCTGAGCTTGGGTTGCCTTCTGTTGTTAGGGGGAGGAGAGGCTGGGCAGTAATCAGCGGCGTGGTATCATTTCATGGTTTTAGGAAGAGGCAGTCACACGTTAGAGGTGGGTAAGAGTGATCGGTGTTTTGGTGTTGGAAATTAAGCTCTTCCTACGTCTCCGGTGTTCAGTAATAAATATGTTTGAGACCCTTCATTGGGCAGAGTGTGTCTGCAGGATTTCTGTCCTTAATATTGCAGACTTGAGATAATAGCGATTAAAGATGGTCATAGCTCGTACCCTCAATATCCTACAGTTGAGACAACTGTCTTGCATTTGTTTAACACTACAAAGTGTTTTGTGTAGTTCAGTAATGGTAACCTGATTATAATAAATCCACACCGAGCTGAACGCTGCCCCTTAAATTGTGACCCAAAATCTGGGTATAGTAGTGTAGTGGGTAGTGTCCCTGCCTCTGAGGCATGGCTCTGGGTTTGATTCCAATTCCTGAAATTGTTTGCTAGTGTTCCTAGCTCTGGACCAGAAGGTGTGGATTCATGCCCTGCCTGTTGCAGAGGTATGTCACAGCACGTCATAACAGGCTGATGAACAAACACACAAGAGAATAATGTTACAGCTTTATGGGTATTACAGAGTGGTGCTCGTGTCCCTACCACCGGGCAAAGAGGTCTAGGTGTAAAGCTCACAGATGTGTCTCATGCTACATCTGAACAAACTGATTACAATGTATTTAGAATTGTGACTTGATGGAGAAGGAAGAGGTGTCAGTATTGAATTTCAGAATTTAGGCCCAGGATGACTGAAAGTACAGCTATTTGTGTTGATTGAAGTCACATTTTGCAGTAGTAGAGATTTATAAAATCAGAATGCTCATGGATAGGTTGAGTCGTCAGGTTTTTACACCAGATTAGGGGCGTCCAAAGCTAGAGGGCATTGCTTGAAAGTGAGAGGGGAATGGTTTTGATGTGGCCTAAAGGGCACCTTTTCACACAGAGGGTGGTGGGCATATGGAATGACCTGCCAGAGGAAGTAGTGGAAGCTGGTACAACTACAGCATGTAACAGGCATCTGGATGCTGACAGACCTGCCGAGATTTTCCAGCAATTTCTGTATATTTTTTTAAAAATGCATTCATTTTAACACAAGCATTCTGAATAAATTAAACATTTTATATTTTTAATGACGCAGGGACATATAAACATATCTTCAAGTTGACCGAGACCATTTTCTGCTCAGGGTATGGCTCTGTATATGACAGCAGCAATGATGCACCTACATGGACCAGGGAATGTGATGGAGACATAGTTTGGACAATGTACAAGGAGACCTCACATGGTCCACTTTGGGAGAGAATGACATTACTGTGTGATTCAGCTTAAAGAGGGAGAATCTGTAATCTGCCCGAGAAGGAACGGCCTATTGCACTCTCTCTCCTTCACTGTTCCTCATCACAGCAATGTGTGCGAGCTAAAAAAAATTCTAAAGTCATCGTTAACATTCTTACTTTTATGGAGTCCCTGCAGTGTTGAAACATGCCCTTTGGCCCAACACGTCCATACCAACCTTCCCATACCATTCCCCTATATTTACACATGACTAATGCATCTAACCTAGAAATCCCTGAACACAATGTGGGCGGCATGGTGACTCGCACTGCTGCCTCACAGCGCCAGTGACCTGGGTTCAATTCCCTCCTCAGGTAACTGACTGTGTGGAGTTTGCACGTTTCCACCGGGTGCTCCGGTTTCCTCCCACGGTCCAAAGATGTGCAGGCCAGGTGAATTGGCCATGCTAAATTGCCTGTAGTGTTAGTTAAGGGGTAAATGTAGGGGTAGGGGTAGGGGTATGGGTGGGTTGCGGGTCGGTGTGGACTTGTTGGGCCGAAGGGCCTGTTTCCACACTGTAATGTAATCACAACGGATAATTTACCATGACCAATCCACCGAACCTACACAGTTTGAGCTGTGGCAGAAAACTAGATCACCCATTTAGAAGCTCACACAGAAAAGTGGAGAATGTGCAAACTCCACACAGACAGTCACCAAAGGCCAAGCCTGGAACTGAACCCAAGTCCCTGGTGCTGTAAGGCAGCAGTGCTAACCACCGTGCTACACTTAGGGTGATCCCTGACCAGAATTCACTGGAATCTACTCACGGCCTAAAGCAATGGGAATTCAGCCAAATCCAACTCTCCCAGGATGAAATCCCATTGCTAAGAGCTGTCTGAGTGCAATATCTTCAGAAGCACAATAACTTTTTGGACAAACTCATAGTTTTTCCTTTTGTCATGAGTTCCAATAATATCTGGACAAAGTTCTTGCAAGTTAAAATTGCAGAGGGTGCGTGTGTGTGTGTGTGGGGGGGGGGTGGGGGTACGTGTGTGTGTGTGTGTGTGTGTATATATATATATGTGTGTGTGTGTGTATACATGTGCGCGTGTGTGTGTGTGTGTGTGTGTGCGTGTGTGTGTGTGTGTGTGTGTAGAAAGGGAAATATTGATTATATATTTGCAATACCCAAACAGTTTGCCATCCATCTTTCCACCATAGTTTGAGTAACATTGCTCTGGATCAAAAACGTGCTATTTGAGCAGATTAAAGAAACTAGCCTGACTTGTTCCTGAAACTGACCCTGACCCAGTCTGAATCCGATATCATCGGCCATATCACCGACCTGGTTACATTTAACGTTTGTTGTGAGCAGTGGGGGAGTGGGACTAGAAAAGGAAACAGTGACCCAAAAAGCCGGGGAAATATAGACATGTGAGCCTGATGTCAGTGGTGGATACGTTGGTGGAGGGGATTCTGAGGGACAGGATTTACATACATTTGGGAATGCAAGGGCTGATCAGGGTAGACAACGTGGCTTTCTGCATGGGAAATCATGTCTCATTAATTTGGTTAAGTTTTTTGAAGATGTCACAAAGAAGATTGATGAAGGCAGTTTGGTAGACATTGTTTATATGGACTTCAGCAAGGTGTTCATTTAAAGAACAAAGAGCAAAGAAAGTTTACCTTTCGCCCTCCAACCTTGAGCCAATCCAAATGTACTGTCTAGATCTGTTGGTCAATTCCTAAGCATCTGTATCCCTCTGCTCCCCATCTACTCATGCATCTGTCCAGACACATCTTAATGAATCTACCTGCCTGCGTCGACCATCTCTGCTAGCAACGCGTTCCAAACGCCCACCATCCTCTGTGTGAAGTACTTACTGCATGTATCCCCCTTACCCTTTCCACCGCTCACTTTGAAAGTGTGACCTCTCGTTATTGAATCGTTCACCCTGGGAAAAAGCTTGTCTCTGACCACCCTGACTATACCCTTCATGATTTTGCAAACTTCAATCAGGTAAACCGCCTTAGTCTTCTTTTTACGAGTGAAAATAAACCTAACCTCCTCAGCCTCTCTTCATAGCGAGTATTTCATTCCGATTGGTAGACAGATTAGTAAGTTTCAGTCACATGGGATACAGAAGAAGCTCGTCACAATTGGCTTGAAGGAAGAGGGGTATTTTTCAGACTGGAGGCTTGTGAGCAGCAGTGTGCTGTAAGAATCAGTACTGAGTTCACTGCATTTCATCATTTATGTCAAGGACTTAGATGTGGATATTGGGGCTATAGTTAGTAAGGTTACACCTTACATCAGAAAGGTGGTGTAGTAGATTATCTCAGAGTACAACGAGACCACAAATAGATGGGACAAAGGGGCAAGGAGTGACAGATGAAGTTTAATTTAGATAAAGACGAGGTTTTGTATTTTGGGAAGGCAAATCAGTGCAGGAATTATACACTGAATAGTAAGGCCCTGGGGAGTGTTGTGAAACAAAGGCTGCAGGTACATTGTTCCTTGAAAGTGGAGTTGCAGGTAGACAGAGTGGGACAGAACACATTTGGCACATTTGCCTTAATCAGTCAGAGCATTGAATATCGGCTTTTGCGGTGGCATGTTGCATCTGTACAGGATGTTGGTGAGGCCATTTTAAGAATATTGTGTACAACTCGTTTTTCTGCAGAAATGACTTACACAGATGTTCCAGGACTGGAGGTTTGAGCTTTAGGGAGAGGCTGATTAGGTTGAGGTGTTTCCTCCTGGAGTACCAGAGGTTGAGGGGTCACATTATAGAGGTTTATAAAATCATCAGGGGCATGGATATTCTGAACAGCCACGCTCTGCTCCCCAGGATAGAGGAGTCCAGAACAGGAGAGCATAGGTTAAAGGGGAGAGGGCAATTAATTTAGAAAGGACCTGAAGATAAATGTTTCACAGAGAGAGTGGTGTGTGTTCAGAAAGTGCTGTCAGAGGACGTGATGAAGGCACATTTAAAAAGTATAAGAAAGAGGAGGGATATTGGTCAAATGCTGGCAAATGGGACTGGATCAGATTAGATATCTGATCGCAGTGAACAGATGCGACTAAAGGGTCTGTTTCCATTCTGTATGACTCTCTAATTCTATAAGAGGCAAGACAAAAAATTCTGAAAGGACCTTTCAAGTCAGAATTCTCTTCACTGGAAGTTTATCGTGCCTTTATGTTCACCTTGATTGAAAGCTGTGTTGGTTAAATATTTGACAGAGAAGTGGGTCATGCATAATGGGACGCAGACAGGAAAGTGGGGCAGATACCACAACCTGATCAGCTACAATCTAAGGGCCTGGTGAAGAAAGCTCAAAGTGTCTAATGACCCACTCCTGCTCCTCAGTCCCATGTTCCTGTGTTCCATTCAACCCCTCAAACCTACTGGACAGGAGCAGTTGGAGGCTACTTACTCCTATAACCTTTTGAACAGAATCAGAGGAGACATTCGGCCCTTCAAGACTGTCCAACACGCTTTGAGGTGATTTGAGAAATGTAATTGTAAAATCCAGGCACGGGTATGAAAGAGCCCCTCATCTATATCTACAGAGCTTCCCCTCTCTGCAACTTGTGATCCATTTATTGGTCATGGTGTAGACCCAAATTCACTGAGAATACAGCCCCCAATTCTCACCCAGGGATGGCTCACAAAATTCTTTGGTCTCCCTGATGGCAACATTCAATACCAGAACATTCATGAAAATAACACCCACTACCTTTCCAATAACAGAATGTGAGAACATCAGAAACAGGGGCAGGTCATTCACTCCCCAAACTGCCTTGCCCTTCACTAAGATCGTGGCTGATCTGCTCTCGGTCTGAAATCCTCTTTCATACCCAATTCCTCATAGCCCTCACCTCTCTAGCAGGTCAATATCCATCTACCTCCTCTTCAAATACTTTCAGTCATCTAGCTCCCAAACACTCTTGAGAAGAAAAATCCTGACATTCAATGCCACCTGTTTGAAGAAAACCCTTGCTACTCCTATACCATGGCTTATTGATATGAACAAAAGAAGTTAACACAAGGGGTCAGGTAAAAATGACTGGTCCTGATATCAAGGCAGTGCTTGCCTTCTGTTGACATCAAGGACCTTAACCAAACCGGACTTAATGGGAATCAGAGAAAACTCTCCAGTGTTTGGAATCAAACATGGCACAAAGGAAGGTGTTCATCATCTCAGTCCTGGGTCACCTCTGTGGGAGGTCCTCAGGGCAGCTTCTTCTTCACAAACATCTTCAGCTGCTTCATCAATGTCTCCCTGCCCCCATCCTCCCCACCATAAGATCAGAAGTGGGGATGGTCACTGAAGATTCCACAATGTTCAGAGCATTTCATCCCCCTATAGCTCCTGAACTGGTCTGTGTCCATGTACAGCAAGACCCAGACTCCATTGAGGCGTGTGCTGTTAAAGGGTCCATAACATTCATGTAGCAGCACTGCCTGGCACTGCGTATTGCCACCGTAAAACAAGAGTTCATTCAGCACCTCACGCTGGTTTCACAGGAATATGAGGAAATCATTCAACCCATTGACACTACTGGAGAAGATCAGGGACAGCCCATTCATTGCCTCCAGCCTATTACTCAGGAAGAGAAGGAGTCCAGTGTGATGGACCACATCAGAGCCCCTTAACAATATTTGAAGGCAGTAGCCTAGACTCTAATGTTTTCTTATTTAAAGGAAAAGTAAAGTGTCTGTTCCAGATGCAATGTGAATGGTCAACCTACTCAGTGTGAAGCAAAACACCATTTATTTAAACACGAATGATGAAATAAACCAAAGAAAGAGGAAGTTAGAATAATGTAATTCTATTGGGCAACTTTACAAAATATTTGATCTAGGAGCTATTACTAATGAACTCAGATTTCTCCAGTTTCCTCATTTCCCCTCCCCCCACCTTGTCTCAGTCAATTGCCTTGAACTCAGCACCGCCCTCCTAACCTGCAATCCTCTTCCTGACCTCTCCGCCCCCACCCCACTCCGGCCTATCACCCTCACCTTGACCTCCTTCCACCTATCACATCTCCATCGCCCCTCCCCCATGTTCCTCCTCCCTTCCTTTTATCTTAGCCTGCCTGGCACCCTCTACTCATTCCTAATGAAGGGCTCTGGCCCGAAACGTCGAATTTCCTGTTCCTTGGATGCTGCCTGACCTGCTGTGCTTTAACCAGCAACACATTTTCAGCTCTGAGCTCCAGCATCTGCAGACCTCACTTTTTACACTTACTAATGAACTAGTCCAACATAGGAAATTTCTATAAACATAGCACTTGGCAAAAAGGAAAATTCACGAATTGAAAACAACATCAACAGAAAATGCAGAGAGAGTAGCAGCCAGGAGACATTCCTTGTAGCTTCCAACTCTGTTGAGACCCTTATAGTTTTTGATGTTACTGAGAAACAAAAACCCTGAGATCCTAATCTGTGAGAGCTGACCACACACAGTCAGGCTGCATTAAAATAAACCTAAGGCCTTGCGAGCTGTTACTCAAGTGGTCTTAACTAGCCAGCTTGGTAACGATCGTTCAATCTCTCTCTTAAAAGAAACCAGGACTAAAATAACCTCTTAAAGCTGCAGCATCATCACACTTGTCAGTACATCGAGCTGTCAAACAAGAACCAGAGGTAACCCAATCGGTCCTTGGCCCTGTCCAATCGGACGAGGAAGAAGCCGGTCAGTCCCTTGAGTCACTTATACAGGAACAGTAGGAGGCCATTCCCACTTCCATGCACTTACACAGGAGCAGAATGAGGTAATTGATGCTGATTCCTGAAGAATGGCTTATGGCCGAAACATCAATTCTTCTGCTTCTTGGATGCTGCCTGACCTGCTGTGGCTTTTCCTGCAATCGACGCTCTACTCTGATCGCCAGCATCGGCAGTCTTAAGTGTCTCCAGATTGATGCTCTAACATGATGAACAAATGGAACAGAGGCTGCACGGATAGTCTACTCCATGTTGTTCCAGGTGGCTCGTTTGCTTATAATTTGCACGTGGGACTTTAACGTGGTTTTCTAGTGTGAGGAGGGAAGCCAAATGTCTTGTGCGAAGTCTCAAAAGGTACCTTCCATCTCCAAGAAGCCAGCTTGGTGTTCTCTTTGTAGGGCGGAAGCTGGTGGGAATGGCTACCTGTTTCCGATGGGAGGTTGGGGATTCTGAGCAACATGACGTTCAGTTGCTATTAGGAAATTCACATTAGACTGATGGATGGACTCTCTAAGTTCAAATAATGCTGATCTTGTTCATGTTGATCTTGTCTAGTGCACGTCCTGTGCAGTGTAACCTGTATGCCTTACTCTGTCCAAGTCTATTTCCACCCTATGATCTGTCTGCCCATGTTTACTATGATCTGCTTCCACTGCTCATAAATAAAGTTTATCCCTGTACTGAGCTAAACGTGACAATAAATCAAGCCAATCAATCCTGGGTAAAGTATGGAATTTCTCTCCCTATCAATGCCTCTTTTTGGAAATAAGTGATCGCTGCCACTCCTCGTGTTTCAGCATCACCATTTCTTCGTCTCTCACAGCTCTACCTATAAAACACTCAGCTTCTTTACTCTATCCTCATGTTACCATCATCCGTGTCTGTGGTAAGGAGATCATTTCTTACAAAGGAGATCAAATCTGTAGAGAGTGCCCCAAATGCTCTCTCAGCAAGGCTCTACAACAGCAGCAAGATGGCTTTACTTATGGGCTCGAAACACCTTACAATGAAGGACAGAATACCATTGTCTGCACCCATTACTTACAGAGCGTTTGATTCGGAGCAGTCAGCATAGGCTTGTGAGTGGGAGATCATGCTTTCCAAATTTGTTAGAGTTCTTTAATGAAGTGACTAGGAAGGTTGACGAAGACAGAGCAGTAGACGTAGTCTCCATGGATTTCAGTAAGGCCTTTCAATGAAGTTCCACATGGCAGGCTGCTCTGGAAGGTTACATCACGTGGAATGCTGGGGGAACAGACCAATTGGATACACAGTTGGCTTGATGGTAGGAAGCAGAGGGTTTAGCAGAAGGATGCTTGTCAGACTGGAGGCTGGGTCCATGGCTGTTTGTTATGTAAGATTATCTATGATTATCTATGACAGCAGACACATAGATATGTGATAAAACATTTCAATTATCTCTGAATCGGCCAAGCAAGACATTCTATTGTATCAAACTGCTCCGAGGTCTTAAAGGATAAACCCAGATGGAACACCCGGCCCCAGCCACAGTATCGGGAAAAGGAAACGGGAAACACAGTCCTGTTGACCCTGCAGAGACCTCCTTCCTAACATCTGAGAGTGTGTGACAACATTTATAGAGCTTTCTCACAGTATCCGCCAATGTGAGTAACCTTGGGAAGCTATAAATTAGCAAGTGCATATTCCCTTTGGTACATCGAGTTCGCTACCCAATTCAATATAATGATGGCTTGCTCTTTATTTCCACACCGTACTCCTGTTCTCCCACCATCCCTTTACTGTCTCTAAAGCCTTATTTATATTCAGTGTCTTGGCTCCAGGTTCGAGTGCATTCCCCAGGTTCACCCGTCTCTGACGGCAGACATTTATTGTCATCTCAAAGCAGAATGGCCTGTCTGTATCTAATACTGTGGCCCCTTGTTTTAGACACCACAGCCTGGGGAATTATCATTCCAGCTTCCAATCTGTCTCACCCTGTCAGAGTTTTATATATCTCACAGAGATCTCCACCCATTTTCCTCAAGATCATCGAATACAGGTCCAGTCACCCCAAACACTGCTCCCACAACAAGCCTGTCATTCCAGAGATCAGTCTGGTCATCCTTCACTACACTCCCTCAATGTCAGGTTTGTCCTTTATTAGGTAAGGAGACCAAAACTGCACACAATACTGCACAATGTTGGAAATAGGATTTCACTAAGGCCCTGTACAGCTACAGTAAGGCACCCTTATTCCTGGACTCAAATCCACTTGAAATGAAGGTCAACATCCCAGTTACCTTCCTAATTGCTTTCTTCCCTGCAATATTGTTTTCAGTGACTGGTCTATAGGGAGATCGAAATCCATTGCAATGTTACAGCTCCCCACTTGGTGGGTCTATGTACCCTGGTCAGTGTGCCAATGTATTCCCAGTATTGACTTCTGGGGTCAGAACTTACTGAGTTGCAGGGACGGCGGTGGGCTGCACAGAAGGAAACAACAAAAAGGAGCATGCACCCCTTTGTACATCAACATGTTTCAAGCAATCCCTTTTCAAACAATAGACGTCCAATCTAATGTTCCTACCAAAGGGCTCGCCGTTACCTCTACCCATATTGCTCTCCATCTGCCATGTATTTGCCCATTCACTCCACTTGTCTCAGTCACCTTGAAGCTTTATTACAACCTCCTCACCCACTCACAATCCAACATCCTTTAGTGCTGTCAGCAGGCTGGGATATATTGCATTTGATACCCGCAACCAAATGTTTATTGGGTATTGTGAACAGTTCGGGCCTGAACACCGATCTCTGTGATATCTCAGCAACATTCCTCTATTAGTTTTATTGAAAGTAATATTTATTTCCTGAATCTGGGTGTGACTGGCTGGGCCAGAATTTATTGCCTGTCCCTAGTTGCCCTTGAGAGGGTGGTGGTGAGCTACCTTGTTGAACCGTTGCAGCCCACTCTGGATTGAGTGATAGTAACACCACTGAATGCCAAGGGGCAGTGTTTAGATTGTATTTTAGTGGTGATGGTCACGGTCTGGCATTTGTGTGGCCTGAATATTACTTGCCACTTGTCAGTCTGGATACTGTTCAGATCTTGACGTGTTTGGACATGGATTGCTTCAGTATCTGAGGACCCACTAATTTTGCTGAACATTGTGCAATCATTGGCGAACATCCCCACTTCTGATATTATAATAGAGCGAAGCTCATTGATGAAGCAACCCTGAAGATGTTTGCACCGAGGCCACTGCCCGAGGGACTCCTACAGACTTATCCTGGAGCTGGGTTCACTGACCTTAATCTTCCATGACAATCTTTCTACGTGTCAGGTATGATTCTAACCAGCAGGGAGTTTGCCCCAATACCCATTGATTCCAGTTTTACTAACACCCCTTCATGCCACACTTGGTCGAAGGCAGTCTTGTTCTAAAGGGCTGTCACTCTCAGCCCACCTCTGGAATTCAGCTCTTTTGTCCATGTTTGAATCAAGGTAATGAAGTCAGGAGCTGAGTGGCCCTGGTGGAGCCCATACTGGGAGTCATTGACCAGGGTATTGCTGAGCAGGTGCTGCTTGAAAGCATTGACACCTTCCATTGCTTTACTGATGGTCGAGAGTAGACTGATGGGTTGGTAATTGGTCGGATTGATTTGTTCTGCTTTAATGTATAGGAGATACTTGGATAATTTTCCATGTAATCGGGGAAATGTTGTTGGAACGATACTGGAACAGTTTAGCTAGGGCAGTGACAAGTTCTGCAGTACACGTTTTCAGTACTATAGCCAGATTGTTGTTAGGATGTGTACTCTTTGGGGCATCCAGTGTCTCCAACTGTTTCTGGATATCGCGTGGACTGAAGCAAATTGGCTGATGACTGGTAACTGAATTGCTAAGGATCACTGGAGGAGGCTGAGATATTCCATCCACTCAGCACTTTTGACTGAAGATGTCGTTTTGACTGAAGAATGCATCAACCTTATCTTTTGCACTGAAGTGCTGGGCTATTCCATCATTAAGGATGGGGATATTTATGGAATCTCCTCCTCCAATGACTTGTTTAATTGTCCAGAACTATTCTGGACTAGAAGTGGAAGGATTGCAGAGCTGAGATCTGAACCGTTGCTTGTGGGATCACTAAGTTCTGTCTATCACTTACTGCTTATGCTGTTTGGCACAGACGTTGTCCTGGTTGGTGGCTTCACCAGACTGACACCTCATTCTCAGGTATGCCTGGTGCTGCTCCTGCAATGCTGCACACTCCATTAAACCAAGGTTCATCTTCTGTCTTGATGGTAATTGTTGTGAGGGAGATATGCCAGGCCATGACGTTGTGCTGGAGTACAATTCTGCTGCTATTGCTGACCCACAACACCTTTTGGAAACCCAGACCCGAGCTGCTATATGTGTTTGAAGTTGGTCTTATTTAGCACAGTAATAGTATCACCCAAAATGATGGAGGTTATTCTCAATGTGAAGGTTGGACTTTGTCTCCACAATGACTGTGCAGTGTTCACTCTGACCCATACTGGCATGGGCAGATACTTCTACAGCTGGCAGATGAGTAAGGATGTGGTCAAGTATATATTTTCCTCTTGTTGGTTCCTTCAAGACCTGCCATAGACCCAGCCTAACAGTTATATCCTTTAGGACCCGACCAGCTCAATCAGTAATGCTGCAGCTGAGCTACTCTTGGTAGTGGACATTTAAATCCCCACGCAGAGTACATTTAGCATCCTAGCCACCCTCAGTGCTTCCTCCAAGTGTTGTTCAGCATGGAGGAGTACTGATTCATTAGTTGAGAGAGGCTGGTACATGGTAATCAGCAGGGGTTTTCCTTTCTCATGTGAAAACTAATGCAATGAGATTTCATAGGATACGGAGTCACTTTTGAGGACTCCCAGAGCAATTTACTTCCAATTGCATCCCACTGTGCAGCCACTTCTGTTGTGTCTGCCCATTTGGTGAGACAGGAAATATATGGGGAAGGTGATGGGGTGTTTGGGACATGCTCACACTCACAGAATCGTACCTTACAGACAATGTTAGGCCGTTGCTTGACAAGTCTGTTCATTTCTAATCACTGTTTCCTGCCAGCTCTCCCATTCTAGAAATATGTCCATATATTCACTGCAATCCAATAAGCTTTAATTTTGCAAACTAGGCTTGGAGTTCTGCCAAAGTTTTTCTGAAAGTCCAAATGTATTGCATCCATTGCTTCTTTCTCGTTTGTCTCTCAGTCTGTTCCTGAATCATAATTGCCATATCATAAATCTATGTTAGTTGTCTATGATCATTATTTTCAGTCCCAATAATTTATCCGAAAACATTTACTTTTTATGTTCTATGTTCCATGTATTCTATCATTTTCCCACACCAGACTTGGTTTTCCTAGTATTATTAGAAAGTTCT
The DNA here is from genome assembly GCF_020745735.1 of Hemiscyllium ocellatum. Taxonomy (NCBI): domain Eukaryota; kingdom Metazoa; phylum Chordata; class Chondrichthyes; order Orectolobiformes; family Hemiscylliidae; genus Hemiscyllium; species Hemiscyllium ocellatum. The sequence continues at coordinate 1,097,500 of NC_083442.1, read as the reverse complement.
GTGAAGACGGAACTGAAGTAGTGGCTTCATAGTTCTGCCATTTCCCTGTTCCCCATTCTCCATTTTCTGGTTTCAAACTGTAAGGAAACTGCACTTGTTTTCTCATAGTTCTCACATTGACATGATTTAACAAGTTATTACAGTTCACTCTTATAACTGTTATGAATATACTCTTCAGAAACTCATCAATTCCTGTCTTAAATAATTGACCTTCCGCACTGTACACTCACAGGAGCACAGAATCTGTGCCAACAGAAATACAGCACGATCGATATTAGGCCCACTTTCTTACAGCAGGGCCATAGCCGGGAATATTATAACACTTCCAAGTGCTCATCCAAGTACTTTTTAACGATTGTGAGGTTACCCGTGATAATTATCCTCTCACGAAGTAATCCCCGAACCCAACACACTCTTGGTGAAAAATACTGTTTAAATCCTCTCTGAACCTCAATCTCTTCACTTTAAAAGTGTGCTCCTTTCTTTTTGACCTTCTGACTAAAAGGAACAGCTGCTGTCTATTCACCCAGTCCATGTCCCTCATTATATTATCCTTCTGAATCATGGACCACTCAGCTTTCTCTGCTCCAAAGTAAAAAATCCGAGCATATCCAGCCTCCCTCCATAGGTGATACGCTCCATCCCAGGCAACATCCTGGTGAATCACCTCCGCACCCACTCCAGTACAATCCCATCCTTCCTGGAATGTGGCTCCCAGAACTACATATAGTACTCCATTTTGGCCAATACAAAGCCCTGTTTTACTCTTATAATCCACGTCCTGATTAGGAAACGCTACACCCAAGGTGCAATTCTTTACCAGCCCATGAACCTGTCCAGTCATTCAGAGATAGAACATAGAACATAGGAAAATACAGCGCAGTACAGGCCCTTCGGCCCTCAATGTTGCGCCGACCGAATCCTACCTAACCTACACTTGCCGAATAACTTCCAAATGCCTATCCAATGCCCGCTTAAATGACCATAAAGAGGGAGAGTTCACCACTGCTACTGGCAGGGCATTCCATGAACTCACAACCCGCTGTGTAAAGAATCTACCCCTAACATCTGTCCTATACCTTCCACCCCTTAATTTAAAGCTGTGTCCCCTTGTAACAGCTGACTTCATTAGCGGTAAAAGGTTCTCAGTGTCTACCCTATCTAAACCCCTAATCATCTTGTACACCTCGATCAAATCTCCCCAAACCTTCTTTTCTCCAATGAGAACAGCCCCAAGTGCCTCAGTCTTTCCTCATACAATTTTCCTACCATACCAGGCAACATCCTGGTAAACCTCCTCTACACTCGTTCCAATGCCTCCACATCCTTCCTATAGTATGGCGACCAAAATTGCACACAATACTCCAGATGAGGCCGCACCAGAGTCTTATACAACTGCAACATGACCTCAGGACTCCGGAACTCAATTCCTCTGCCAATAAAGCCCAGTACACCATATGCCTTCCTCACAGCACTATTTACCTGGGTGGCAACTTTCAGAGATCTGTGTACATGGACACCAAGATCCCTCTGCTCATCCACACTACCAACTAGCCTACCATTAGCCCAGTAATCCATCTTCTTGTTACTCCTACCAAAGTGAATGACTTCACACTTAGCTACATTTAATTCCATTTGCCACCTTTCTGCCCAGCTTTGCAACTTATCTATATCCCGCTGTAACCTGCCACATCCTTCCTCACTATCGACAACTCCACCGACTTTTGTGTCATCCGCAAACTTACTCACCCAGCTTTCAAGCCCCTCTTCTAGATCATTTATAAAGGTAACAAAAAGCAATGGTCCCAAAACAGATCCTTGAGGTACACCACTAGTAACTGCGCTCCAAGATGAACCTATACCATCAACTACTACCCTCTGTCTCCTTCCAGCCAGCCAATTTCTAATCCAAACCTCTAATGCACCCTCAATGCCATACCTCCGTAGTTTTTGCATTAGCCTACCATGGGGTACCTTATCGAACGCCTTACTAAACTCCATATACACAACATCTACTGCTTTACCCACGTCCACCTCCTTAGTCACCTGCTCAAAGAACTCAATAAGGTTTGTGAGGCACGACCTGCCCTTCACAAAACCATGCTGACTATCCTTGATCACGTTATTCCTATCCAGATGTTCATAAATCTTATCCCTTACAATTCTCTCTAAGACTTTGCCCACCACAGAAGTCAGACTCACTGGCCTATAGTTACTCGGGCTATCCCTACTCCCCTTCTTGAACAAGGGGACCACATTCGCCATCCTCCAGTCTTCTGGTACTATTCCCGTTGACAATGACAACATTAAAACCCAGGCCAATGGCTCTGCTATCTCCTCCCTAGCTTCCCAGAGGATCCTAGGATAAATGCCATCAGGCGCAGGAGACTTATCTATTTTCATCCTTTCCAGTATTCCCAAAACCTCTTCCCTACATACTTCAATGCCATCCATTCTAATCACTTGTGACTCAATATTCACACCAGCAACAGTGTCCTGTTCCTGAGTGAATACTAACGAAAAGTATTGATTTAGTGTCTCTCCAATCTCCTCCGCCTCCACACACAACTTCCCACTACTATCCTTGACTGGAACGATACCTTCCCTAGTCATCCTTTTATTCCTGACATACCTATAGAAAGCCTTTGGATTTTCCCTAATCCTACCAGCTAAGGACTTTTCATGTCCCCTTCTCGCTGCTCTTAGCTCTCTCTTTAGATCCTTCCTGGCTACCTTATAACTCTCAATCGCCCCAACTGAACCTTCACGCCTCATCTTTACATATGCCACCTTCTTCCCTTTCACAAGGGATTCCAATTCCTTATTAAACCACGGCTCCCTCACAAGACCCTTAACGCCATGCCGGACTGGTACATACTTATCAAGGACACTCAGTAGCTGTTCCTTGAACAATCTCCACATATCATTAGTATTCTTCTCTTGAAGCCTGTTTTTCCAATCCACACATCCTAAGTCATTCCTCACCGCATCATAATTTCCCTGCCCCCAGCTATAACTCTTGCCCTGCAGTGCACACTTATCCCTTTCCATCACTAAAGTAAAAGTCACCGAGTTGTGGTCACTGTCCCCGAAGTGCTCACCTACCTCCAAGTCTAACACCTGGCCTGGTTCATTACCTAGAACCAAATCCAGTATAGCCTCACCTCTTGTTGGCCTGTCTACATATTGTGTCAGGAAACCCTCCTGCACACATTGGACAAACACCAACCCATCTAACGACCTCGAGCTATAGCTTTCCCAGTCAATATCTGGGAAGTTAAAGTCCCCCATAACAACCACCCTGCTACTTTCACTCTTCTCCTGAATCATCTTCGCAATACTATCCTCTGCTTCTCTCGGACTATTAGGAGGCCTGTAGAAAACACCTAACAGGGTGACCTCACCTTTCCTATTTCTAACCTCAGCCCAAACTACCTCAGATGGCAAGTCTTCCTCCATCATCCTTTCCACCGCTGTAATACCATCCTTGACAAGTAATGCCACACCTCCCCCGTTTTTTACCCCCATGTCTGACCCTACTAAAAGATTTAAACCCTGGAACCTGCAACAGCCATTCCTGTTCCTGTTCTACCCACGTCTCTGTAATAGCCAGAACATCGAAGTCCCAGGTACCAACCCACGCTGCAAGTTCACCTACCTTATTTCTTATACTTCTGGCATTGAAGTATACACACTTCAAGCCGCCCTTCTGTTTACAGGCACCCTCCTTCGAGATTGATGCCATGTTCCTAACCTCCCTACACTCAAGGTCCTGTACCCTAAAGCTACAGTCCAGGTTCCCATGCCCCGGCAGAGTGGAGAATCACACTCTGAGGCTCCCCGTGTGCTGCCATTCATTGAGTCCTCCCCTGCCTGGTTCCTTCCCAAAAGTGCATCACCTCATATTTATCAGGGTTACATTCTATCTGCCATTGATCTGCCCATCTGACCATTCCATCTGCATCTTCCTGAAACTTAAGACCTTTCACCTCACTGCTAACCACCCTGCCAAACTTTACGTCAAACATACACTTAATTATCACACCTCCCCCCCTGCATATAGCCCCCTCCACATTCTCATTTTTTTTTTATGAATAACACAACAATATGTGACGTAGCATTGATCCCTGTGGTACACAGCAACAGGAAGATTATATAATCTCACAATCTTCGAAAACATCAACAGGAGGAGGTTATTCTGGCCTTGGAGATGACAACATGGGAACACCAGAAAGATGTCAGCCCATCGAGTTTGAACACCAGCAGGATAATGAGTCCATCCAGCCACACATGGCTCTACTCAGCAATTGGAGCAGATCTCTTAAAAACGTTTGCCCATTAAATAGGAGTTCAAAGAAAACGTAAAGGCTGAGTAAAGGGTTGAACTTATAGTAATGTTATACATTAGGGACTAAAGTGTAACAATAAACTATTGTAATTTAAGTCAAATTTTAGAGTCCATTGTTCAGGACGTTTGCCATGTTAAACCACAATCCATCAGAGCCAACATGGTTTTACGAAGGCTAGACCTTGTCTGAATTGTTTGCTTGAGTTATTTGAAGATGTCACAAACAAGGTGGATAGCGGGAATCCTGGAGATGGAACATATCTGGTCTTCCTGAAGGCATCAGATATGTCGCTTCTCCAAAGAGTAAGTGGTAAGATCAGACAACATGGGTTTAGGAGTAATTTATTAGCTTGAATGAAGGATTGGGTAACCAACAAAATGGAGTCATTGAATAAATGTGTCATTTGCTTTTGGCAAATGCAATTTGTGGGGTGCCATTGATTTCAGGCCTCATGCCTCATACATTTGCGATCGATGGTGGTACTGCACTCGGTTGATGGGATAGAAAATGCGATGCCACATTTTCAGATGACATTGGTAGGAAGTTACTTCGGAATGATGATGCGAGAGATTTAAAACTATATGGATATGTTTGGTGAATGGGCCAACATTTGGCAAGGAAAATTAAAGTGAATTGGCCAGTATAAGAGAAAGACAAATTATTATCTAAATGGAAAGAAAGTTCAAAGTGCATAGGTGCAGTGGGATCTGGGTGTCTGCTTGCATATCACAGAAAACCTGCCTGCAGATACTGCAAGTAATGAGAAATGCAAGCATAATTTCAGTGTTTATTTGTAAATTGATAGAGTAGAAAGGTAGGGAGTGTTGGTGAAGCTATGCAAGGCATGAGTGAGGCTGCAACTGGAGTACAGTTTGGGTGTCCTGCAGAATGAGGTTTTTCCATTGGAGACAATTCAGAAGAGCTTCATTATGTTCGATTCCATATTTGAAGTGTTTGTCTTATGAAGTGTAATTGAGCAGTTTAGGCCTATACTCTCCAGTTTATAAGAATGAAAGGAGATCTCATTGAGGTCCGTAAATTGCTAAAAGTGTGCAAAGGTGGAGTGGATTTTTTTTTCATGTGGCGCAATCTACAACAAGAGGCTAGAGTTTCAGGATGGAGAGATGGCAGGAAAGTGGAACAGAGGCCACGTTAACATCAGCCTCATCGAGGGGTTGGATTCCTCACAGATGCTCCTTGTTCTTATTCAACTCTTCGACTGTGTTGGACAGGAATGGGGGAATACTGGGTATCATACAGGAAGCAGGCACTCAGGATAAATCAGTCTCAATCTGTTAGACAGAACGTAACAGTAGGGTCACACAGTGACCAGCGCTGGGTTCTCAACTATTTACAATCTATATTAATGATCAGGAGGATGGAACAGATATACAGATGCTGAGTTTGGTGATGTCGCTGTGATAAGCAAGAGATTAAATTATCAAGAGAGGGTGGAGAGGCTACAAATAGATTCAGAGAGGTAAAGGCAATGGACAATTGTTTGGCAGGTGGAATTTAACATGATATAACCTGTCATTTCATTTACAGGAATAATGGAAGGCAGTATGTTACTTAATTGGACAGGGATTACAGGACTTAATGATACTGTGTACTGGGGGGTTCACTCAGATCCATTCAGACATGGGAGGTTTCGCTCCATCCCTGATCGTCTGCTCCCAGACACTGTTAGCGACACTATTGCTTTCCGTACACATGGAATACTTTGATTTGGTTGATTGGTGGTGGGGCTGGTGTTTTGAAACGTGCATCAAGGGGACAGAATTTATCCAAGATATATTCATTTCTTTCTATGTGGAGACCCGATGACAATGGGAATGGTTGACTGCTTCTGAATGAGGAGGCCGTGACTGCTGCCAGGACAGTGGGTATTCACCAACATGATGTAGAGTGCATGGGTACACTGTAACATTAACAGAGAGAGAACTCCTTCAGTTCCTCTACCTCTCCGCATTGACATGGGTACTCTGCAGATGGGAGAAACAATCTAATACCTCATCCACCATATATATCCTCCATCACCGAATGGTGACATTGATGTTGAGATACTGGGAAATGATGGATATGTCACCAGTCCTGCCTGGAAAGTTCTGGATCATAGAAGCTGAATGAAACTGTGACCCTAACAGCCACTGGCGGCACCATTCTCCCCCTGGTGTGAAGCTGCAGCCCGTGGTGAAGGAGGTGACACCACTCTGTGACCAGCTCCTTGTTCAACCAGTGTCCCTCACACTCTGCTCCTGGGTTAAGTGAAGTTGGGAAGCTGTTCCAGGAAAACCTGAGTTGGATACAGCAGATCCCTTTCCCCACACACACTCACTGTGTGGTTTCAAGTTTCCCCTATCTGCAACCTCTACTCCATTTGGTGTTCATGTTACAGACTCAGATGTTGTAACTACAGTCCCCATGCTCCATCCCGAGTTGGGTCACCAAATCCTCACGTCTCCCTGAATGTCTGAGGCAGCTCACAGCACAACCTCCAGCAAACCATCCCCAGTCCCTCCGCTAAATTTTCAATTGCAGGAGTCAATCACAAACCCCTCGGCTACAAGCGTTGTGGACCAGTCCATATCCCCCCAAAATGTTTTAAGAAGGCCGTTTAGATACAAACCTTTCTTTATTTTGAATATAGATGGGAGGTGTGCGTTCCAGATATGTTGTGACTGGTCAAACCATTCGAAATTAAGCAAAACATAATCTATTAAAATGCTTTAGTTAAAATATAATCAAAGAAAAGAACACTTTGGGATAGCTTATATGTTGGAACACCTACACCAATAATAGATACCATTCCTTCTTGGTTTACACCACTTGACACAAAGATATATTCAAATACAGATCCCTACGGTAGTTTTCCAATCCAGGAGGAAACAACATCAACAGAGATCTCAGAGAGAAAAGCAGCTGGGGATCATGTATTGAAACTTCCAACCCTTCTGGGATCCCCAGCAGCTTCTGAATGCTGCAGCTAATAAAAAAACGAGAAACCCTGGTCTGGGTGAGCTGGCCACTGCCCTTCCATTGTAACCACCGTTTTAATGAAACCTAAAGGCTTTCTCAGTTATTTAGTCAAATTGTTTTCAGACAGCAGTTCCACACCTCTGCCTTTAAAACATTTCTTTAAAAAAAACCCAAGAGAAAATAACCTTTTTACAGTGTTAGCATTCTCACGACTCCATCTTTAATAAAATAATTCATCAATATACAACGGTGGATTCATTTTAGACCACCTAGTCTTCCTCTGTTAGGAGTTTGCAAAACATATATATATATATTACATTGACTCTGAGTGTACAATTGTTCACAACTAGTTTCGATTTCAGTCATTTCACTCCTGCCGCAGAATGCCTTTATCTTTCTTCATCCAAGTCTCCACAACGTGTCAAAACTTAAGTTTTCTCCCCCGGTCACCTGTATAGTTTCAAATTGAATGGCAGAAATAATAAGCTCAATAAAAACAGACTGGTATTCCTCTCCCTAAACTTCTCCAAAAACTTTAAGGGGTCACGATCAGTGATAAAGATTTGTCTCATGTATGTTATTCGCAATTTAAAAGCTGAAATGTTGTAACGCCAACACCAAGCTCAAGGCCTCCTTCCCCATTGTGGAATAAATCTGTTGATGTTTCCACTGGATACTCTAACCACACGTTACATAATGGAACACTCCTCATCTCTCCAACAGTCCTTCAGAATGACATAGCTTCTCATGTCTCAGCATAAAAGAACTACGTCCTTCTGTACCTCTTAATGCTGTAACCTCTTTACCTGCTACTCCTGGCCTTTGCCAGTAAACCTTACTCTCACAGGGATATGTTTTAAGACCATCTCACGCATTCTCCTCAATCTCTGACAGAAACTAAACTTTGATTTCTGAACTCAATCATCATCATCAGCAATTTCAGCTTCTAATCTTGCCATTGTAACTCTCTGCTCTTCCACAGGAGTTCTCATGACAGCAGGAAGTGAATTGTTGAACTTCTCCAAATTAAGAATCTCTCTAACAGTGTCATAGGTTTGCTCTGTTTTAATACCCTTACCCACCTTTCAAAATTACTTTGTTTTATCCTTTCAAACTCAATGCGCGTTTAATCAGAGACCCGTTTTTAGATTCCTGTAATGCTGTCTGTCAGCTTCTGGCCCAAGCACATATGCACCTCAGATGGCTTTCTTCACCACCTCATACTGGCCAGATACCTCCTCCGATAGGGATGCAAATACTTACCAGCTTTTTTTGGATCAACTAAATCCACATGGTCACTTAGCACTGCATTTGTCTAGTCACTTTCTCAAATTAAATTCAAAAGGCTTCCACACCCTTCTCATCACATTTAGATAATGCCTGGCTGTATTTAAACAGAACTCCATTAGGCCATTGGCGAGGACAGGGTTGTTCAATCTCAATATCCTCCTCATCCCGCCGACCGTCTACCTTCATCACCTCCTTCTCTGTCAACTTTCCTCTCTAATTGCTAACTTTTTAAGTTGGAACGCTGATTTTCTTCTGTCCTTTCCTATCTTTCTTCTTCATTCCCTTTTCTTTTATTTCTACTTTTCATCATAATCCAAACTGTTCCAATTCCTTCTCATGTTCAAAGTGCCTCATTTGAAATTGAATTCTCGCCATTTCCAAAGACTCTGATGGCGGTTCAACAAAATGTCAGTGCGGAGCTATAGCTGTAATTATCTCTCATTTTCTCACAGACAAACACAACCCCAACTCCAGCTTGTCTGTCACTTCCTCCAGCGTTGCCTTCATTACCTTTTGTAAAACCCCTAACTTCACTTCTTCCACACCCAGAGAACTCTCAGTGACTGAAAGAATCTTTATGCACAAAAAACTGTTTCAAACAACTGAATTTAACATCCGGATCAAAAGACACTGACAACCACCATACGGGACCTTTGAACCCAATAGTCTCCCAGTGCATACTCTTCAGTGTCTGAATGAGCTTATTCTGGATTCTCTGGTTTCCTCCCACAACCCAAAGATGTGCATGTCAGGTGAATTGGCCATGCTAAATTGTTCATAGCTTTCAGGGATGTGAGTTAGTTGCCTTAGTCGGGGCAAATGTGTAATAATAGAGGAGAAGAATGGGTCTGGGTAGGTTACTCCTTGGAGTGTCGGTGTGGACTTGTTGGGTTGAATGGCCTGTTTGCATCCTGTAGGGATTATAATTCTAAACCCAATATAGTATTATCGATTTAGAACCAGACAAGAGGTCTCAGTTTGCTATAGACTAACTAGACCGCCTCAAACTATTTTAACAGTGTAGCCTGGTTGCCAAAATTTCCTTATTTTAAAGGGAGATGTGAAGTGGGAGTTCCAGAAAAAATGCTATTAGTCAAACTACTCACCATTAAGAAAAACACAACATACTTAAAAGCATTCTAATGAAAATCCATACAAAATGAAGAGGAATTTTTAATAATTTAACTATTAGAAATCTTAACCGAATAATGGATACAGCCCCTTCTACAAATGAACTGTTCCAATGTACCAACACCCCATAAACACACACCTTGGCAAAATTCAGACATACGTTCTTGCATACAGTTCTCCAATTCAAGAGGAAACAGCAACAAGCCAGGTTTCAGAGAGAGTAACAGCTGGGGATAAGTTACTAGGCCGTTGTTACTACCATTTATGAAAAACCCTAAAAGCATTGTAAGTTATTTACTTGAGCCATTTTCAGTAGGCAGTTTGGCCTTTAAGATCTCTTATTTTGTTTTAAAAAAAGAGAAAATAATCTTTTTTTTAAGTGAAAGTATTGTCACACACTTTAGATGCCTGGTCCTTTACTTAAAATGCTTCTTCGATTGTAAGATGACCTGAGAGGGACAAATACAGGTACTGACCAAGTTACAAGGACGTGTCTCATAACTTCTGAAACACGCCTGTCCATGGACCATCACATGGGACACACCGGGAAGTGAACATGAGCCTGACACACACCATTTCACTGTGTCTGAGCTTCACAATGCCAGCACTCGATACACTAGGAAGTCAAAAACAAAGGCCAGGGAAGAGATACAGAGGAACAGAAAGATTCACATTAAAGACAGAAATAGACAGTTAACTAACTGAAAAGATGGTGTGGAAACATGGGGAAAAAGACAGGGCAGTGGGACTAGCTGGAGAAGTGAGATCTTCGCGAGTAAAATTACAAGAATGAGAACATTGAATAAAGGCATTGTCAGATCAGCTGAAATAGTTTGTTACATCAAATTCTGAATCTGCTTCACAGAACACCACAAACAACATAAACTGGGACAAGATGACAGCCCAGCATAGAGCGCTGTGCAGAGCAGGCTAGTGTATTGCTCAGTAAACTGCCCAGCATGGAGAGTATTGCAAACTTTACTACATTATGCTAACTATCCTCGCATCAGATTACTACAATGACTACAATGGGAAGATTTGCTGTGCGTGTGTTCATCAGAGACTGAAAGAGAGCGCGTGCGCGATTGGCGTGGTTGACTGTGACACTCATTGTTTGAGAAGGAACGCACATGGAGGAAACTATTTTAAATAAGCTGGCAGGCATTTTGTTAATCAACAGAGAGAACGAGAGAAGTTTCATGGACAGATGAGATAAAGTGTTTGAGAATGTTAAAATAAAGACATTGCCAGATACAATTGCAATATACATCGGCGTGCACATGAATGACAGATGGATGGGAGTTCGAATCAGATTTGCTTCGGCAGGTGTGAAGCCGGGAGTGGCAGCAGCAGATTATTAACTTCATTAAGACGGTATTTCATAGCTCAAGGTTCAAACAGCAGATGCAATAAACCAGTGAGGTATATCCTGGAGTGGTGAGTATTTCAAGTTAGAAATGCTCAGGGTATGGTGTCAAGAATCAGCTCATGATCAAAGGGATCACCCACAGTTGTGACTTGTCTGCTTCAGCCGCAGATATTGGTCAGGGATGGGATGGAAGTGAAGTTTGCAACCAGAGCAGTAGAGAGTGACCTCCATGATGTTAACATTTAAATAACAAAGGCAATGATACAATAAATTGTTGTTCTCTGCTGAAACTGAGTAGGTCAACATAGAGACCCATGAGCAACACTGCCAGAGCAGAGAGGGAGACAGTAATTGAACACCTTCATTGATGTAGTTAGTAGTTGTCTGTAGAGTGAATATCTGGATTGAGAGTTTCAACAGGAAAATAATAGTGACAAGAAGTGTAGACTTAATGAAAGAACAGTAATACAGTCATAACCGGTTTATAGAAAAAAAAATCTGGACAGAGACACTTACCAGGAACACCAACGATAGCCAGGAAAGGGTAATAAAAATATTGAATAATGAGAAGAGTGTAATAGATCTGTTTTGATAATGACCACCAATATATGCAGAAAGGCACCAAACATAATAGGATAAAATCCTATCTATGGTTGGAATATTCCAGTCTAATGTTCCCAGATTTTGATACATGTTTGGAACATTCCAGTCTAATGTTCTCAGATTCTGATCTCCCCTCTCCCTCTTTGTGTATCTGCTGATCCCTATCAGTGCTGTCGGTGATGGTCCCGCTCATGAAATGGAAAAACACATTGAACGGCGCCCATTTATCATTAAAAGATGGAAACCCTCCACTGGGATAATTAGAATCCATGGAGATTGGCATTAATCACAGTCACTGAACAAACTCTGGGAAACTGAGCAAAGGCGACGGCAACGGATGAATGGACACTGCACAACAATCAACAGACAGGAGGGTTCCCTCCCAGTTGGGGAACACTTCAGTGGTCCAGGACATTCAACCTCCGACCTTCTGGTGACCATCCTTCAAGGCAGACTTCGGGACAGGCAGCAGCGAAAAGTGGCCGAGCAGAAGCTGATAACTAATTTCAGTACTCATAGGGAGGGCCTCAACCGGGACCTTGGGTTCATGTCACATTACCGGAGACCACCATTGCACTATGCACAAACACACACACACCCAGGCACTCCTATACACACACATACACATGGACACACATGTACACAGACACGCACACAGACACTCACACACACTCTTACAGACACCACACTCACACAGGCATCCGCTCAGAGACTTAGACCACTCTACACTCATGCACACACATATACACTCTCTCTCACTGATATTCATAATCCCCCACCCCAGACACGCACACACTCCCACATTCACACATGCACCCCCTCACAGACGTAAGACATTCTACATCACTATGCACACATGTACACTCCCTCTCACACTCACAACTCCCATACCAGTCAAACACACACAAACAGACAAAGACCTACATGCACACATATAATTTGTGGAGTAAATTTGTACTTGCAGAGTTACATTGTACTTTGCTCAAAAACGACATGAATTCATGCAAATCTCTGAGCTCAAAAACTGAATGAATTCATGTAAAACTCTGTTATCTTACATTTCGATTAGAATCAATCTAAACATCATGTTATAGACAGAGAACACAGGGGGCTACCACCTTCAACAAATTGTCTAGCTAACTTTCATTGTTACAACTAACCTGAAAATGCAACTTTAAAAGAAAAAGATTTTGTGATTTACACATGAAAGAAATGAAACTATCATGATATTCAAACAGATGGAAGACTCAACAGACAATCAAGGTATTTTTCAATGTATAATTTCAGTTACATCATACTGTAAATTTTTGCTATAAATTCTGTGCCTTAGAAGTGTGTCCTCTACTATCACCTGATGAAGGAGCGGCGCTCCGAAAGCTAATGTGCTTCCAATAAAACCTGTTGGACTATAACCTGGTGTTGTGTGATTTTTAACTTTGTACACTCCTGTCCAAGCTGAAAATGTGTTGCTGGTTAAAGCACAGCAGGTTAGGCAGCATCCAAGAAAAGATTTCCTGATGAAGGGCTCTGGCTCGAAACGTCGAATTTCCTGTTCCTTGGATGCTGCCTAACCTGCTGTGCTTTAACCAGCAACACATTTTCAGCTGTCATCTCCAGCATCTGCAGACCTCATTTTTTACACTCCAGTCCTACACCAGCATCTCCAAATCATGACTGAGCAAACAGGCTCAATTCACTAGTTCCACACATCACTTTTCATATCATTATAAAGAACATTTACTGGGTTGAGATGGAATGGATGAGGGATGGACCAAAAATCTTTAAATCCTTTTTTAAAACTTGTATATGAGAGTATGAACAGGACAATGCAGGGGTCTATATATGTTCCACTCTGTTTATGAAAGGAGGCAGTTATAAAATAACAGATCTGTTGCATAAAAAAAAGTTGGGTGGGTAAGTTTCTAGATACCTTAACCCAAAATATGATACTTATTGACCAGCGTGAGGCTACTTCTGGTTGTAATGCCCTGTTGTCAAATCCTTTCATAACGTTGAGACAGAGCATTGAGACTGCTGCTTAGCAATAGGCCGAAGCAATTCTGTCCCTATGGGCCTCTTACAGTGGGATACGAGAAGGCTATTCAGCCCATATTAGCCTGTTGTTACTTGAAAATTTGGAAATCTAGAATATTGGCACATTTTGCAAACAGAATCATTCAAAACGAAGAGATGTGTCGCTGTAGCTGTATGAGGTGTTACTGAGAGGGTACCTGAAGTGCATTGTGTTGTTTGTGTTTCTGTAACTGAAAAGGGATGGAAATCCATCAGACACGGTTTTATGGCTGCTCGTAATCTATGGGTTGCTGTGTCTTTTAAAGTCTCGGGTCTGTTACACAAGAACAGGAGGAGGCCATTCAGCCTTTTCAGTCTATTACACTGGGCCACGAAGAGCCCACTCAGTCTCTCGAGCCTGTTATGGAGGAGCAGGAAGTTTTATTTAACTTTCAAGTCTGTTACACATAAATTTTAGTTTTAAATTAGTTTTGGAATAGGAAAGACCTGATGTAAACATTAAACTTCTAACTTTGAACAAGGCCAATTTTGAAAGTGTTAGTTAAAAACTTTCACAGCTACCTGGATTACACTTCTTCCCAATCTTCCTCCTGCAAAAATGCCATCCCATATTCCCAATTCCTCCGCCTCCACCGTTTCTGCTCCCAGGAGGATCAGTTCCACCACAGAACACACCAGATGGCCCCCTCCTTTAGAGACCGCAATTTCCCTTCCCACGTGGTTAAAGATGTTCTCCAACGCATCTCATCCACATCCCGCACCTCCGCCCTCAGACCCACCCCTCCAACCAAAACAAGGAGAGAACGCCCCTGGTGTTAACCTCCACCCTACCAAACCTTCGTATAAACCAAATCATCCACCTGACATATCCACCACCTCCAAACGGACCCCACCAGCAGGGATATATTTTCCACCCCACCCCTTTCCAACTTCTGCAAAGATCGTTCCCTCTGTGACTACCTGGTCAGGTCCAAGTCCCTCCAACAACCCACCCTTCCGTCCTGGCATCTTCCCCTGCTACCGAAGGAATTGCAAAATCTGCGCCCACACCTCCTCCCTCACCTCCATCCAAGGCCATAATGAAGCCTTCCACATCCATCAAAGTTTTACCTGCACATCCACCAATATCATTCATTGTATCGGCTGCTCCCGATGCAGTCTCCTCTGCATTGGGGATACTGGACGCCTCCTAGCAGAGCGCTTTAAGGAACATCTCTGGAACACCTGCACCAATCAATTACACCGCCCTGTGGCTCAACATTTCAACTCTCCTTCCCACTCTGCCGAGGACACGGATGTCCTGGGTCTCCTTCACCGCCGCTCTCTCACCACCAGACGCCTGGAGGAAAAACATCTCATCTTCCGCCTCGGAACACTTCAAACCCAGGGGATCAATGTGGACATTACCAGTTTCATCATTTCCCCTTCCCCCACCTCACCCCAGTTCCAAACTTCCAGCTCAGCACTGACCCATGACTTGTCCTGACTGCCTATCTTCTTTTCCACCTATCCACTCCTCCCTCCTCACTGACCTTCATCCCCCCATCCATCCATTGCTCTCTTGCTACCTTCTCCCCACACCTACCCTCCTTTCATTTACCTCTCCTCCAGTCAGTCTCTATGCTTGTATTCATGATGATGGGCTTTTGCCCGAAACATCGATTTTACTGCTCCTCGGATGCTACCTGAACTGCTGTGATTTTCCAGCATCACTCTACTCATAAAGGCCTGGCACTCCAACCACAACGCCATAAACAAGCACATAGATCTAGATGAAATTTATCAACCCCTCAGAAAACGTACAGGAAATGACATCGCCACAAACCCCAGGAACCCCATCCAGGAGAAAGATATATATAGAAAGCAGGAGACAACAGCTTCGCTTCTCTTAGAGGTCGCCATTGATGATGTTACCTAGCCAGGTAATGAAACATCTGTATATCAAACCTACAGCTCAGCGAGCAAACCTAAACCCTAAACCATTCCACTCCAAAATCTGGTAAACAGAGCTGAGATCAAATGAATCCCCAGAGGAGTATAAGGACAGTAACTCTATAGTCAACTGGGAAATCAGGCCAGAAAAATGTGGACATGAGATGGCTTCAGGAATAGGGATACCGAGGCATTGAAGAAATTCCACAAATCCTTTAATGGCAAAAGATTAACAAGGCAGAGAATAGGGGTCCTTAAAGCTCAGTAAGGCTACCTATGTGTGGAACCACAGGAGATGGGAGGGATACGAAACAAGCATTTCTCCTCAGTATTTAATGTGGAGGACGTTACAAGAATGAGAGAGCGAAGAAATATATAGTGATGTCTTCAAAAGTATCTATATTACAAGGAGATGTTGGATATTTTAAAACATATAAAGGTAAACAAATCCCCGGGACTTGATCTGTTGTATCCCAGATGTTTATGGGAAGCTGGGAAAGAGGTTTCTCAGCATTTTGCTGATATATCTGTATCATTGCTTTCCACAGGTGAGGTGTCAAAAGACTGGAGGGCAGCTAACATAGTTCCTTTATTTAAGAAAGTAAGGGAAGTCCAGGTAACTATAGATCGGTGAGCCTGACGTCATTGGTGACTAAATTGTTGGAGTGGATTTTGAGGGAAAGAATATGTATGCATTTGGAAAAACAAGGACTGAAGAGGGGTTTGTACATTGGAGATCACGTTTCACTGACTCAGTGTAATCTTTTGAGGAAGTAATGAAGATGATTGATGAAGGTAGGACAATGGATGTTGCCTTTATGGAATTTTGTAAGAAAACCTCAATGTTCTACATGGTAGACTGTTTAGCAAGGTCAGACTGCCTGGGATCCAGGGAGAGCTCGCCATTTAGATTCAAAATATTCTTGAATATTATAGACAGTGGACATTTATTCAATGACCTTGGAGACCTGTGACCAGTGGTGTGCTGCAAAGATCAATAGTGGGTCAACTGCCTTTTGTCACTTATACAAATCATTTTCATTTGAG
This sequence comes from Hemiscyllium ocellatum, assembly GCF_020745735.1. Lineage (NCBI taxonomy): Eukaryota > Metazoa > Chordata > Chondrichthyes > Orectolobiformes > Hemiscylliidae > Hemiscyllium > Hemiscyllium ocellatum. The sequence continues at coordinate 1,080,766 of NC_083442.1, read as the reverse complement.
TATATGAAGCATGGTCAGTAAGTTGGTAGACAATTCCAAATTTGGTGTTGTAATCAACAGTCAAGAATGATCTCTAAGACTATAATGGGACATTGATCAGGTGAGCCGAGGGGTGGCAGATGGAGTTTAATTTAGATAAATTTGAGATGTTGCATTTTGGCAAGACAAATCAGGGCAAGACATGTAGTAGGGTTATGTTGAACGTTGCCAATCAAAGAGAACTCCATTGAAATTATCGAATCCCTACAGTGAGGAAACAGGCTATTCGGCCCATCGAGGCCACACCGTCCCTCTAAGAAGTATCCCACTGGACAAATCCCTACGCAATCCCTCTGAGCCTGCATTTCCCATGGCTAATCAACCTCGCCTACACATCGCTGGTTACTTTATGCTATTTGGCATGGCCAATCTACCCGTATCTGTATATCTTTATACTGTGGGAGGAAAACATAACACTCAGAGGAAACTCATGCAGACACGAGGAGAATGTACAAACTCCACTTAAGGGTGGAATTAAACCCAGATCGCTGCCCTGTGAGGCCCCTTGTGGTGCAGGTTCTCAGTTCCATGAAAGTGCCGTCACAGGTAGGCAGCATAGTGAAGAAGGCATTCGGTGATCTTCCCTTTATCGGTACGTGCTTTGAGTCTAAACATTTTCACGACATGTTGCATCTGTGCAGGACATTGGTTTGGCTGCTTTTGTAATATTGCCTTTAATCCTGGTAACCCTGCTGTTGGAAAGATGCTGTCAAACTTGAAAAGGTGCAGAAGAGATTTAAAATAATGTTGCAGATGTTGGATGGTTAGAGTTACAGGGAGAGTTTGAATAGGCTGGGACTATTTTCAAGTGTTGAGGCTGAGGGGTGATCTTAAAGAGGTTTATAAAATCATGAGGTGCATAGATAAGGCAAACAGTCAATGTCTTTTCCCCAGGATTGGCGGGTTCAAAATTAGAAGACAAAGGATTAAGGTGAGAGGGGAAAGATTTAAATAGGGACATGTTCACACAGAGACTGCTGTTTGTATGGATTGAACAGCCAAAAGAAGTGGTGGAGGCAGGTACAGTTACACCATTTAAAAGGCATTTGGATGGGTACGTGCATGGGAAGTATTTACAGGGAGATGGGCCAAGTGCTGCAAAGGGAACGAAATTTATTTAGGATGTTTGATCCGCATGGACGGCCGGACCAAAGGGTCTCTTTCCATGTTGTATATCTCTGAGACTCTATTGTCTCTTGAGTGTATAACACAGGAACAGGAGGAGGCTATTCAGTTTCTAATTCTGCCAGTCGTTCAGATTTTGATGTTATTTTACAGATGCAGGAGAAATGCTTTTAGTCAAGAAAAGCCATAAAGCACGTGAAGAGGCCATTCCGCCCTCACCTCCAGTCCACAGGAGCAGCAGGTGAGCACAGATCTATTGGAGCCTGATACACAAGAACAGGAGGCGGACATGAATTTTCTCAAATTTGGGATAAGGAGACAGTCATTCAACTGCTCGAGACTGGGACACAGGAACAGGAGGCAGTCACTCAACTGCTCGATACTGGGACACTGGGACAGGAGGGAGCCATTCAACTGCTCGAGACTGGGACACAGGAACAGGACACAGTCATTCAACTGCTCGAGACTGGGACAGAGGAACAGGACACAGGCACTCAACTGCTCGAGACTGGGACACCTGAAAAGGAGGGAGTCATTCAACTGCTTGAGACTGGGACACAGGGACAGGAGTTTGTCATTCAACTTCTCGAGACTGGGACACAGGAACAGGAGAGAGTCACTCAACTGCTCGAAACTGGGACACAGGGAAATCTGTAAGAGAGTGAGCCCCCAAGATACTGTTACACAGGAAAAGGAGGAGGTGACTCATCCCCACCAGTATGGAACACTGGGAGAAAAGGGGAGTTTGCTTGGAACAAACATAAATATATGAATAAGTTGAATTAGTGATCCATTCAATCCTGCCTCACCATTCACTAAGACCACGGCTGATTTGATTGTGATTCCCTCATTCCATTTTATGGAGGCCCCCCTCTCTGCAGCCTCTGCTCCATTTGTTCGTCATGTTGCAGACCCAGATGCTGTAACAACACTCACCATCACTCATCCAGAGGGTCAGATCTAAGTATGAGTCAGGATTTGAAGGGTCCAAACACAAGAATGAAAACACAAAATGAAGATATTGCCAGATATTTAGTTCTCTCACATTTGCAATCAAACTCACATAACCAGCCCATCCATTATAAATTCAGAATTGAGCACTGTATATATCCAGTCCAGAGTGGAACTCTGTGCAGCCCGCAATAATGCTTGATCTGTAACCCTGGGATAAATGTCCAGCTCGGGAGCTGTGCAGTCCGCGCTGGTTCATTCATATATAATCCCAGGCTGTTGCATTGTGTGGTAACACTGTGTTAGATCGCTGCCCAGTGTGGGGAAAGTTGAAGCCAATGTTGGAAGTGACAGGATGTGCAGCTCCCATCAATTTACAGCTCCATATCTCCACTGTGCCTTGACAAGGGGTGCTGCGGATGAGAAAATCATTGCAAGGGATAGATGCAAATGGAAACACTAGTAAATACCAATAGTTCTCATTCAGGCGAGTGCCACTAAGATAATAACTGAGATAATATCCGATAAGGTTTTGTGAATGGTGCAAGGAAGTAAGAGGAGGATGGTGATGTTATACTGGTTGCACTATAAGCCTCCAAATCATCAATGGGAATTGGAGGAATAAATATGCAAGGAAACTGATGAGAGTAGCAGGAGCAATAGGGTTGTTATAATAGGTGATTTAAATTTTCCTAACATAGACTGGGACTTCCAGATGGTTAACAACTTCGATGGAACGTAACATCTTAAGTGTGTTCAGGAAAGTTTACACAAGCAATATATCGAAGGTCCTACTCGGGAAGGGAAAAACTCAACCTACTTTTGGACATAGGGCAGGATAGGTGACGGAGGTAAATTGTGGAAGCATTTTGGGAAAAGTGACTACCATTGTATGAATAATTAAATAGTTATGGGAGGAACAAAATTGGTCCACAGAGTCAAGTTCTAAATTGTGGCAAGGCGTATTTTGTTGGAATTAGACAGGGAATTGCAGGGGTTGATTGGAGTAGTTTGTTTCCAGGTAAAAGGATCCCGGTCAAGTGTGAGGGCTTCAAAAGTGAGATAGCTCGAGTTCAAGGTTTATATGTTCCTGTGAGGGTGAAGGGAAAGTGAGGCTGGAAGAGAAAATCCTGGATGACAAGAGATGTTGAGGCTCTGACCAGCAAAAATAAAACGTGGCTCAGGTACAAGCAGCTGGAATCAAGGAGGTCACGGGGATGCAGAAGTTTACTGAAGAAGAAAATCAGGAAGGAGAAAAGAGAGTATGAGATAGCCTTGGCTGAGCAGATTAGGGTGAATCCAATTTCAGTATAGTAAAGAGAAAGAACAACTAGCGAGAGAATAGGACGCCTTAAAATCCAAAATGGGCATGCATGTGTAAAACCTCAAGAGATGGGTGAGGTCCTCAATTGCCCTTCTGTGTTTATCATGAAGGAAGACATGGAGACCTGTGACCTTTGGGAGGTTAATGGTACAGTCCATATCACAGTAGAGGTGCTGTTGGACATATTAGAATGCACAAAGTCAGATAAATCGCTTGGTGCTGACCAGATATATTCAAGAGCACTGCAAGAGGGGAGAGAAGACAAGGTCCCGGAAGACTGGGCAGTAGCAAACGTTGTTCCCTTATTCAGAAGGGCTTCAAAGAAAAGCCTGGTAAATATAGACCAATAAGCTTCACATCTGTTTTTGGTAAACTACTTGAGAAGTTGCTGAGAGATAAGATGTGCATGCATTTGGAAAGACAGAGTTTGACTTGGAGCAGTCAGCATGGCTTTGTGCGTGACGGATCATGCCTTACAAATTTTGTTAGAGATTTTTGAGGAAGTGACAAGGAAAGTTGTCGAGGGCAGGGTGGTGGACATAGTTTATACGGATTTCAGTAAGGCCTTTGATAAGATTCCACATGGTTGGCCGTTCTGGAAGGTTAGACCGTATGGACTCCAAGGTAAACTGGCAAATTGGCGACACAATTGGCTTGACATTATGAAGCAAATGGCTATTGTGGAGGTATGCTTGTCGAACTGGAGGCCTGTGACCATTGGACTCCCTCAGGGGTCGGTACTGGGCCCATTGCTGTTTGTTATCTATATCAATCATTTGGGCCAGAGTGCACAACGCAAGGTTAGTAAGTTTGCAGCTGACACTAAAATAGGAGGCATCGTTTACAGTGAGGAACGTTATCAGAAATTGCAGCAGTACCTTAATCAGCTGGGAAAGTGGGCTGAGAAATAGCAAATGCAGTTTAATATAGATAAGTGTGACATCTTACATTTTGCAAAGTCAAATCCAGGTAAGAGTTTAATGATGGATGAGAGGAACTTAAGGAGTGTAGTGGAACAAAAGGATGTTGGAGATCAGGTGCACGGTTGTCTGAAATTTGAGTCACAGATACACAGGACAGCGAAGAAGGCTGTTGGTACATTGGCCTTCATCAGAGCATTGAGTATGGAAGTTGGGCCGTTATATTGCAGTTGTACGGGATGTTGGTAAGGCTGCAGTTGAAGTATTGTGCTCAGTTCTGTTCACCTTGCTCTAGAAAGGATATTATTGAACTAGAAAGAATGTAGAAGAAATTTTCAACGATGTTTCCTGGGCTAAAGGGTCTGAGTTATAGGGAGAATTTGGACTAGTTAGAACATACTTCTAGAACAGAGTAGGAAACTGAGGAGGTTCTCACAGCAGTGTAACTCTAAATCATTAGAGATATGCATGGGGTGAATATTTCAAATTTCTTTTGCAAGGCTGGGGAATCAAGGACAAGAGGACATTTGTTAATGTTTGGAGAAGAAAACTATAAAAAGGAAGCTGAGGGGCAACTTTTTTACACAGAGTGTGGGACGCATATGGACTGAGCTGCCAGTGGAAGTTGTTAAAGTGGGTACAATAACATAATTGAAAAGGCATTTGGAAAAATACACAGATAGGAAAGAATTAGAGGGATACAGAGCAAGGGCAGGGAAATAGGGTGAGTGTGGATGTACATATTTGGTCAGCATGGACCAGCTGGACTGAACGGCCTGTTTCCATGCAGTAGAACCGTATGACTGTAAAACCGAGTGTTTTTGGATAGAGACAGAGAGGGAGAGACTGAGAAAAAATGTGATGGAAGGACATGCTCACAGGTTTCAGAATGCTAAAATGAAGTCATTTTGATAGTAACATACAACATGGGTCAGTATTATGAAGAATTATGAGTGAATGGGATATTGCTCTGAGTTCACGTGATGGAGAGTTCTGAATGAGCATTTGTTCTGCAGTTTTGTAACTGGGAGTGAGGACAGCAGAGTCTTCGCCTCATTGAACTGTATAAAACAGTAATTTCTCTCAGTTTCATTTTCATTGAGTGTGACAGAGGGATTGTCTGTACGAAGCTGAGCTAGTTTCCTGGTGCTATCTTATCGAGCTCACCACATTAACTACCCACCACATCCCACCCCACCCACCTCTAGTGAATGCCAGCCCAATTCTCCCACCTATCATGATTGGTGGTACTCACAGTCGCCCGGATGTCCCTAAATATTCTGTGTTTCCTAGCAGTCGTGCCATCTTTAAAAGGCCAAGGGGCACACAGCTGAGGTTTCTCTGTTTGGAGCTGCACTGTACAGTTTACCCCAAGCATGGCAGATAAGGGGCAATTACACCACAGTTTGTTGAGTATGGCGTGCCTAGTGGATGGGCTAGTACAGAGGGGGACCATTCCCTTTCCAGAGGGGGCCATACCATCATACGCACCGAGCATGGTCTGACCTCACCACTCAGCTCAGTGCAGTATCTGTGGTCTGAAGAAATGTCCAGCAATACAGGACAAGCATCAATGACCTTCCCTGCTCTGTCAGAATAAGGGTCACCGTATACTCTCTGCTCCCTCACACTCACTGTATATCTGTTATAGTACAAGTACACCGAACAAGGCTCATGCTCCACCACTCTCACTGTAGCATACAGCAGCTCCGCTCTCTCCCTCTCTGTCTCTCTCGCCTTTGCAATACCCCACACAAAGTTAGAGTATATTCCCGAGAACATTGAATATGGAATGTTCCAGATAATGTTCCAAATAATGCCCAGTTTCAGGAAAATGGCAGTGTCCCAGTGTGTAACACAAAAGAAGAAGGAGTAGAGATGCACGTTTTCCAAATCACACACATTCCAAAACATGTTGAGGGCATTCAGCGCTTCAAACGTGCTCTAGCATGTAATAAGGTCCTGGCTGATCTGATGGTTTTCTCAGTTCCATGTTTCAGCAACTTTCAGTCATTCAACCCCCGGGTTCCTGTCACTGTTCAGACAGCACTCAGGCACTTTTACCCCAGTTTTCTTCAAGTGCCTGTTTGAGGGCATTTCCCATGGAACGCACTTTCCTCACAGTATATTCCATGAACTACATACTTTCATGCAACTGTCAGCATACTTTACACAGACCAAACAAAAATCTATACTTATTTTATGGTTATAGATATCCAATCACACTTAGTTATTTCACTTCACTCACCTTAATGATATTAAATCAAAGACAGCTTCTAAACACGTCTTGTTATAACATACAATTTCGAGCAGAGAACGTTTTTATCCCCCAGCCGTTATCTTGACCATTACCTGAATTGTACCACTTTCCTTGTTATGGATGTTTCTTTTGCCCTTTGTCTGTGACTGTTTCTGTCCATAAGTTACACTGTCTCCCACTCAGTTGGCTAGACGGCTGGTTTATGATGCAGAGTGATGCTAGCAGCACAGGTTCAGTTCCTCACGGTGATAGAGATTACCATGAAGGTGACGGCCCCTCAACCTCACCCCAACACCCAACGTGTGGTGACCCTCAGGATAAACCACCATGATTGGTCTCTCTAATGAGAGTTCTTTGGGACTCTATTCTATCAATGTTAGCATTTTAATACTTATAAAAATATCTTTATTGGAAATGAGATTTTTAATATTATAATAAACCAATGACAACACATCTCAAATAACTGATCAAAATTACATCTATGTGCATGTACATACAAAACAAGTTAAAAACACTGCACGGAACAGAAGAAAAACAAAAATAAACAATAAGTAATGAATAGATAATACAGCTCAGCGTAACAAAATGATAGTTCTCATTCTTTAAGAGCATTAACTGATATACATTTTTATGTTCATTCTTCTTCCTCTTTGGATATAAAATTCTTTAGATAATATCGTCAAGACTATATAATAGCCCTTCTGCGAGTGGCAGATAAGCCTGTATCACGGTAATCCAAAAAGTTCTGCTATATCTTCTATAAATCTCACAACATCCAACACAACAGAATGCTTTTCCTACCACAGAAAGTAAGGATATTTTTTCCCATGTGCATCTGTGTAAAGTAGCCTGGACAGGCCCAGGAAAAGCTAAACCAGGTTCATCTCCAATTCAGTCCCCTGGACCCACTCTATCACATCTGACACAGTGCTCCAACATATATGAAGTCTGCAGCAGGACCACAAGCAATGAATAACAGTCCCTGTAGTGATTCTGCATTTCGGACGTGCTGAAGATAATCTCACTTTGCATTTTATGAGATCATCTGAGGTACGATAGACTCTATGAAGAATTTTCAACTGCAAGGAAAGGGTCTTATTACAGATGAAAATCCTTCGAACATTTTCACAAATGTCCTCCGATGTCTCCGACGTGTTCTGAGACCCCAACTGTCTCAAGCAGACATCACAAAGCTGCACAGTCTCGTCTGAGGGATACTCTTCAACTAATGATAAAGGGCACTGACAGAGAGTGCATTCTAAGCAGTAGGCGCCCTCTTCCCTCTGTTGGATCTGGAAGAGTCTGATAAAAGTGTGTTTTTTTAAAAAAATCAAATCTCTGATCTGGAAAAAAAAAGAAGAGGACTCTACTAGGTAGTCCATACGAGTTATTTGATCAAAAGATGTCATTGTTTCTCCATGAAATAACACGTGGTGGCTCAGTGGTGAGCATTGCTGCCTCACAACACCAGGGTCCCGAATTTGGTTCAGGCCTTGGGTGCCTGGCTGTGTGGAGTTAACATATTCTCGCCGTGTCTGTGTGGGTTTCCTCCGACAGTACAAAGATGCGCATGTTAGATGAATTGGTCATTGATAAATCACCCATAGTGTTCAGGGATGTGTAGGTTTGGGCATTAGTCAGGGTAAGTATAGGATGGTAGGGGAATGGGTCTGGGTAGGTTACTCTTCAAAAGATCGAAGTGGACTTGCTGGGCCCAAGGGCTTGTATCCACACTGTAGGTATTCTACTAATTCTAAATCACTCAAGCAAGGTACAGCCCTTTCAATCCACTGTTTAAACCTGGAATCCATTATCCCCGGATGACAACCCGTTATATCAATTATAGGGGTAAGAAACATGGCTTTGGTTGTATTGCCCTCAATCTGACGCATTGTCATTCATGCTTTAACAGTATTGATAATTATTGGGCTATGACAATACTCTATAAATATTGTCATTTTGCCTAAGAGCAACATTGGGTGGCACAGTGGTTAGCATTGTTGCCTCACAGCGCCAGAGACCCGGGTTCAATTCCCTCCTCAGTCAATTGACTGCATGGAGTTTGCACATTCTCTTGGTGTCTGCATGGGTTTTCTCTGGGTGCTCCGGTTTCCTCCCACAGTCCAAAAATATGCAGGTCAGGTGAATTGGCCATAGTATGCCCGTAGTGTTAGGTGAAGGGGTAAATGTAGAGGAAAGGGCCTGGGTGGGTGGCGGGTCGGTGTGGGCTTGTTGGGCTGAAGGGCCTGTTTCCACACTGTAAGTAATCTTAACAACAAGAGTTCACTTTGTCTGAGAGTATTCAATATCTAATCGTATTGATGCCGAGCACTAATGTAGGATAAAAGGAGCTTAATTGATAACATTTAATCTGGGAGATCTACTCCCTACAATCTGGGGGTAGTTACAATTTGATTAGCTTGAAAAAGAGTTGCTTATGGTGCCCAATAAAAGAGCTAAACCAGCCATTATATCTCCTAAATATCTGTCTTAGTAACATCAAAGGAAGCATTCACACGGGCTATAGTAAATGAGGAAGGACATTCATTTTAATAAGAGCTATCCGACCTAGCCAGGACATTGGAAGTGCCTCCCATCTTTGAAGGTCTTGTTTCATTTTGTTAAACACGTGGACATAGTTCACGTTAAATAAATTATCAAAGACAGATGTCATGTATATACAGAAATAGAGAACCAACACCCCACCCACCCCCCTCCCCACCGTGATCATTTAAAAGGAAACCAGGATTTGCCCTCAACATCAGGCATTTCCCTAAGGCCTCCCATAGGCATGGCCTCCAACGTTGTTAAATTAATCTTATAGCCCGAAAAGGCGACAGGTGGATTAATGCATTAGATCACGTGGCTGCTGAAATTGTGTGATTTGACAAAAACATAAGACCCTCACCTGTATCCAACATAATTTTATGTGGCATCTATCCCACTTCTGGACTAGGTATGTTGGGGTAATATTCACAATTGTGCAGGATGCCACCGAATCTAAGATTGTTGCAGGGATGGGGAAGATATCAACCCTCGTGTGCCATTTCTGCGGGTTAAAGGCGAAAATAAAATCCCTACTTGTGAAGTAGATCTGCCTCCAGACATTTAGTTCTGCACACACATCCACTAATTACTTACATTATAACGGGGGTATTGGGGGCCGTTTAAAGATTCTGCCCATCATGAGGTCCATAAGACAGTTGAAATCTCCTTCTCCAATAATGTGCCACGTTGCAAGATAACTTAATTTGGCAAATGCAATTGCCAGGATATTAAGAGGGTGCGCTGGGGGGCACTAAACATTCAAAATACTGTATTATTTCCCATAGTACAAGGCTTTAGGGATTAAGATCCTCCCGTGAGTGTCTAATACAGTCTAATACTAATTTAAATGGAAGATTCTTCCTGTCCAGTATGGCTTCTCCCCTGCTCCTAATATTAAAAGACGAGAAATAAACCCGATAAAACCCGCCCTGCTGTAACGTCAAATGTTCCTTGTCATCAAGGTGCATCTCCTGCAATAGGACAACATTCACCCTCTCCTTTTGAAGACTAGAAAGTATATTTTTCCTCTTGACTGGCAGATGGCTCCCCTTAATGTTCCAGTTACAACATTTCAGCACATCATTATCTATAACACATTGTAGCAACATTTCAACTCTCGAGTTTCACATCGAATTAAACATCGCTGATCATTAATGAAAAAAGACTCATAGAGCCTAAAACCTGTACAAACTAAAACTGCTACAGATAACCAGCTCTCAAAACTTTCCAAAGGTAAACACACAAAAAAAAACCGAAGAACGAAACAAAGACCAAAGTGCGAATGACACTTGATAAGGTAATTTATCACCAAACCAGCCCTGCCTACCGGGGACGCTTACACATCACAAAACTTTATCTTCTGCCCGTTACCAATATGGCATCCAGGGCAATTAACAACAAAAATTCGACTTGAACTTCCGGTGGGAACTTAGCAAAGAAAGAGAGAATGAGTAGTAATATTAATGAAGAAAATAAAATTGAGTACTCTACCCATCCCCGACTATAACGTAGCACTGGTTACTACCAGAAAAATCCAACAAAATTTCTTTAAGAGAGAAACATGATTGTCTAAACATCCAGCTTACTTTAAAATATCCCCAAAGTATTCGCTTTCTCTGGAGAGTCAGACGGGTTCATGGATCCATTCAAAGCAATATAGAGCACCGCTGGGAACCATAAGAAATACTGAATCCCGGATTCCCTTACCCTTCTCTTGATATCATCAAAATATTTTCTTTCTTGAATCGCCGCTGCCGAAATGTCCTGAAAGATCATAATCCTGGAGCTCTCGTGAATTAAAGCCATCGATCTTTCCCCTGGGTTCTGGAAGTTTCCGTCAGTCTTTGTTTGTCCCCATAACTATGTAATCGCTCAAGGACAGGGCGAGGGCGTTGGTCTGAGTCTGACCTCCGCGCCATAACCCGATGAACTGTCTCACTCTTCACCCGTCCCTCTTCAGCTTCGAAGTAAAGGAATCGCGGCAGCCAGTTCTCAAAAATACTCACTGGCTGACCACCTGCCGTCTGGTCCAGCAGACCAACGATGTGAACATTCTTCATCCTGCCCCTGTTTTCAAGGTCGTGGATCTTGTTCAGTTAAGGTGCAGACCTGTTTTTCAAGGGCGAGCATCCGCTCCTTGGAGAAATCAGTTGTGGTCTCTGCCACTGCAGATCGGCACTCACACTCATCCGTTCTGTTTCCAAGGCTTTCAAATCATGTATTTGGAGCACGGCTGAAAACGGCTCTAGCCTACTGTTGAACTTTTCTTCAATCATGACTTCAATCATTTCACATAACTTGGTGAACTCAGTGACCAAGGCCTGGTGAGTAACTGGGTCCATGGAACGAGCAGAGTTGTTTGCAGCAGCGGTCTCAGGTATGCTTGATGCTTCTGACGGGTGCACCATGTGTTGAGACTTACTCGGTCCTTTCCCGTGTTTTGTCATTTCCACTTGATAAAATGGGATTAGTAAAGATTCTATCGCTCTTTCAGTGTTGAATTTTAAGTGAATGGCGGGATGGAGTGGGTGAGAGCACTACTTTGCCTGTGCTATGATGCAGAGCCCAGCAAAACAGACCTTCTGGATCGTGGCCATCTTGGATTCCCCCTTAACATTTTATCATGTTATCATTTTGTTTTGCATTATATTACTGGATGTTCTGGAGCTGTGTCATTTGGTACCATTGTCTACATTTTGCCCCACACAGCACATTCCTGCCAATCCCCGATAATCTTCGACTGCGTTGTTATTTATGAAACTTCTGTGCCTCAAAAATATTCAATATCTCTGCCTCCAATGCTCTGTGGGGAAGAGAGTTACAAAGACTTATAATGCTGAGGAAACAAAACTAAACCTCAAGAACTGAGTTTGCGATTAGTTTTTCTTTGTCTCCTATTCTGAGAAAGGATATAATTATATTGGAAGCAGTTCGGAGATGTTTCACTTCAAGTATTCCAGGGATGAGGGCCTTATATTATGGAGGCTTTCACAGGTTATTCATGGCATGAGAGGTGATCTTATTGAAACATACAAGACCTAGAGGAGAGTGGATCAGATAGATACGCACTGTGTACTGTTCAAATTTCTTGTAATTTTTATAGATTCTCTGCAGTGTGGAAGCAGGATATCCATTCCATCACGTCCACACTGACCCTCCGAACAGCATCTCCCCGGAGCTGCACCCCTTTCCCTATCAATGTAACCCTGCATTCCTATTAAACCTACACAGCCCTGGGCACCATGGGCAATTTTTTAGCATGGCCAATCCACTCTAAGATGCATATCTTTGGACTGTGGGAGAAAATTGGAGCATTGTGAGGAAACCTACACAGATTTCTGCATATTGAATGCTCAAACTCCACACAGAGCATCACCCGAGTTTGGAATTGAACCCAGCTCCTTGGTGATGGGAGGTAGCAGTGCTCATCACAGAATCACTATTCACATCCGTTAGTTCTATTAGTTACTTGTGGCTGACGAAAGAAATCTGCCTGACTTGTTCCTATCACTGAACCTGACCCAGTCTGAGACCTTTATCATCGGCCATATCACCAAAGTGGTAGCATTTGAAATTTGCTGCGAGCAGTAGAGGAGTTGGACTAGAAAAGGAAACAGTGACACCCCCCATCCTCAGTCATAGCAAGAATTAGGAGAAATTCACTAAGTGGGAATTCATTCAAGTGCGAATTCTCTTTCCCAGAAGTTTGGGATGGCTGAATCTTTATATTATATTGAGGCTGACTTCGTCTGATTTTCCATGTCAGGTGAATCAGGGATAATGGTGCAAGGAGAGAAAAGTGCAGCTGGGACCACAATGAGATGAGCCATGACCTCATTCACTGGTGGAGGAGTGTCAAATGGCCGAATGGCCCTTTTATGTCCCTCAGCCCTGTGTTCTGATGTTCCATTGAGCCCTTCCGACATGCAAAATGGTGGCAGATCCAGGCAACTCTGATGGTTTGGTGTAGTTTGGGAAATGTATTTGAAAAATTCTGGCTGGGTCAGGAAGTGAACCCCCATTCCCAATCCCTGTTCCCAGGCTTCCCCTCTCTGTAACTTCTGCTCCAGATATGTGTCATGTTACGGACCCAGATACGCTGGGAATACAGCCCCCATACATCACCCAGGGTTAACTCAAACAAATCCTCTGTTCTCCCTGAATGCAGCATTGTGCAACACAACTTCCAGAAAAATAATCAGATACCTTCCAAAAGCAAAACATGTGAAATGAATAAATAGGAACAGGAGTAGGCCATTCCACCCCTCAAGCTAGCCCTGTCATTTAATAAGAACATGGCTAATCTACTCCAGGGCTCAACTCCACTTTCTTGCCGATTCAGTATATCCGAACATACCTCTCTGGGTTAGGGAATTCCAGACATTCACTACCTTCCGAGAGAAGGCATCACTCTGTGTCTCAGATTGAAATCGATGTTCCATATTCGGTATCTATATCCTCGAGTTTGAGACTCCACCCAGGAGTGGAAACAACTGTCAATATCGACCTTCTAAAGCCCCTTCTGTGTCTTGTATTTTTCAGAAGTATCACCCCTCATCCATTTAAACCCCAATGAATAATCGCCTCACTATTTTAGAGGTTCTCAATAACTCATTCCTTTCGGCCCAGGAAGCCGTCTAATGAATCAACCTAGTTACTTTCTGCGTCAGCATGCTGGCTTTATGTTTCATGCACAGGAACACTCCAATTCCTTTGTACTGCTCCTTTTCTGGAAGTCCTCTTCATTAAATAACAGTCTGCCTTCTGATTCTCAGAGTCATTCACAACCTCAGCTCCCGCCATGAGGCTATCAGTATAGATTGTGAACAACTGATGTCATTGGACTGATATTTGTGTACTGCAGCAGATATTCCTTGATCATGAAGATCCATTAATCCTGACTCCCCGTTTTCTATGTGTTAACCAATCATCATCCCATGTTACTACATTATCCGTCATCCTACGAACTTCTGTCTTATGTAAGAACTTTTATTTTAATACCTTGTGGAAAATGTCTGGAAAGCCTGGTGTCTACCAGATCCCCTTTATCAAGTCCGCTTGTTACATTCTCAGGCATCTCCAGAAATACTTTGCATGAGTTTACAGGGCAAAATATATTTTCACTTTCACAAAACCACACTGACTCTGCGTGAAGCTTTTATAAATGTCCGTGCTGGCCAAGTTTTCCAAATTAAGCTCGTCCCACCTGCTTTCATTTGATCCATATGGCTCGAAATGTTTCCCATTCATATGTTTGTCCAAATAAGTTTTAAATGTTGTAGCTGTACACGCATCTACCACTCTTCCTCTGGCAGCTCATTCCATACTAAAACCACTCTCTGTGTAAAATTGTTGCTCCTTCGTTCCTTTTAAATATTCCCTCTTTAACCTGAAAACTATTCCCTCCATGCTTGAACTCCCCCATCTCGTGGAAAAGGCCTTGGCTATTCACCCTATCCATGCCACTCATGATTTTATAATCTTCTATAAAATTCCATCTGATACTAAATTCAAGAACAAGCATTTAAGAATACGCACTGCAAATTTGAAACTATATTAAACATGACAGTAAAGCCATACTCAGCCCAAACTACATACTGTTATTTATTTTTCTCCATATTACAATACTAAGGCAGTAAGAAACGTTTAATAGTGCCAATAAGAAGTCAAACACCTGAATTCCTTTGTCTAAAAGTGGTGATTATCTTGACAGTGAAAACGTAGTTAAGGCCAGATCGATATAATGGTCCATATTCAAAATTCTCCCTCCTGGCCTCCCTATCACCTTGTGTGATTGTATCTTCTTTATCTTGTACTCAATAAAGTGAATCCCTCACCCCAGCCACGTCTTAATTTACACCCATTTTGTATCATCTTCTCGTTCATCAGTGCTAAAAGCCCACTTCTTTTTGCCACACACTCTTTCCCCTGTCACCCATCCCCCACCTCTGACAAGGGATTAAAAATCCCAGTTTCCGATCCTTTTCAGTTCTGAAGAAGTGCCACACGGGGCTTGAAACTCTAACTCTGTTTATCTGTCTCTGCAGATGCAGACAGACCTGCAGGGTTTCTCCAGAAATGAATAGGAACAGAACAAATAACTATGGATACTGCAAATAAAAATTGAAAAATTGCTGGAGAAACTGGAAGCTTTGTAGAGGGTCACTGGACCTGAAAGGTTCACTATGCATTCACTCCAGAAGATGCTGCAACATCGTCTGATGTTTCTTCAACAATTTCTGTTGTTGAACAATTTCCAAAGAAGTATGTCAAAGATGCTCAAAAATCCCATCCTGGAGCACCGTACACTGGGGACTGAACGATAATGCATGGTGACAAGGTCCTTGATTCTGAAACTGCATAAGACTGCCGTCAGTGACACTACAGATATCTTAATCATGGTCAGGGATAAAAACAGAGGGAAACGCATTCACTTTGAACACAGAAGATGGCATTACAGATGAAACATTGTTGAGTGGATGGCGCACCTCATCCTCATCATGATACCACAGAATCACAGATGCCAGTTTTCAATCAATTCGATTCGCTGCACTTGACATGAAGAAATAGCTGAACCCTATAGAAACGGCAAAGGCAATGAGCCCTGACACCAGTCCTGCAACAGGATTGAAGACTTGTGCTGCACAAAAGCCGTGTCCCTGAGGAAGCTGTTTCCTTCCAGCTCCAACTCTGACAGCTCCCTGACAATGTGGAAAATTACTCAACTATGTCCAATCTCCTAAGAGGGGAATAACTACAACCTGACCATTTACCACCCCATTCAGTGCCATCACGACAGTCAAATTGGTGATAGTTCTTTTTGACAGAGCTGCAAAGCAGCACAAAAATAACCTGCTCAGTGTGGTTTCTGATAGGTCCCCATGTGGAGATGGTGCTGTTGTGGCAATGTCACTGGATTACTAATCCAGACCAGACTAAGGCTCTGGCAGCTGGTGGAAGTTAAAGTTAATAAAATATCGAGACCTAAAATTTGGTGTCAGTAATAGTGATCTTTTGCCCAATGATGATTGTAAACATTGATCTCCGTGACTAATCCACTTTCAGGAAGTGAATCTCCGTGGTTTCCTGATCTGGTCTAAAAGTGACTACAGACACACAGACATGTGATAAATTTTTCAATGGTCTCTGAATCGGCCAAGCCAGACACTCTATTGTACCAAACTGCTCCAACGTCTTAAAGGATATAACCGGACTGAACACCCGGCCCCAGTCTCAGTATCGGAAAAGGGAACGGGAAACACAATCCTGTTGACCCTGAAGAGGCCTCCTTCCTATCAGCTGAGCGCTTATGACAACTTTTACATAGCTTTCCCACAGACTGCACAGAAACGTAGGGAAAGAAGGAGGTGATTCAACACATTGAGCTTTCCCCATGCTAATTCATGGCCGGACGTCTTCTCAATGCAGTTTTTCCCATACAGTGTTCATTTCTCTGAATATGTTTAAGGATTGTGATTTATAAAATAGGAACCGCTGTAATCCCTTCGGTCCATCAATTTTGTTCCTCCATTCAATATACAGGCACAATAACACGAATTTATTAAATGCGATATTGCTGTGGTAACTTTTTTAGGGCACTCCAGCCTGGGGAATTATCATCCCTGCTTCCAATTTGTCTCGCCCTGTCAGAGTTTTATGTATTTCAATGAGATCTCCACTTATTTTCCTAAAGCCCATGGAATACAGGCTCAGTCGCCTCAAATACTGCTCCAACAACAAGCCTGTCATCCAGAGATCAGTCTGGTCATCCTTCACTGCACTCCCTCAATGTCAGGTTTGTCCTTTGTAAGGTAAGGAGGCCAAAACTGCACACAATACTGCGCGATGTTCTAGATGGGGTCCCACAAAGGCCCTGTACAGCTGCAGTAAATGATCCTTACCCCTGTATTCAAATCTCCCTGAAATGAAGGTCAATGCACCATTTACCTTCCTAACTGCTTACAGCTCCTGCAATATAGCTTTCAGTGACTGGTGTACAGAGAGATCTAGATTCTTTTCGATGTTACAGTTCCACACTTGTGGGTCCCTGTATACTGGTCAGCGTGCCAATGCCATTCTTAGTATTGACTTCTGGCTTCAGTACTCACTGTCCTACATGAACTCGGAGGGCTGCGCAGAACTAAACAAAAGTGCAGCTTACGTTCCTTTATACAGTAACATTTTTCAACCTATCTCTTTACAAATGATAGGCTGCCATTCTATGGTTCCCATCAACGTACACAACATCACATCTCTCCCATTGCTCTCCATCTGCCTGGTATTTGCCCAGTCGCTCCATTTGTCTCAGTCACCTTGGAGCTCCTCATCCACTCACAAGCTGGCATCGTTTAGTGCTGTCAGCAGACTTGGGAATATTGCGTTTGAGACCCTCATCCAAAGATATGATGTGTATTGGAATTAACTGGATCCTAAAACCTGATCCTTGTTATATCCTCCAAGCCTTCCATTCAAAAATCGTGGTTTTATTCCTACTCAGTGTTTCCTGCCAGCTGTCCCATTTGTGGGCGGTACGGTGGCACAGTGGTTAGCACTCACAGCGCCTGAGACCCGGGTTCAATTCCCACCTCAGGCGACTGACTGTGTGGAGTTTGCACTTCTCCCCGTGTCTGCGTTGGTTTCCTCCGGGTGCTCCGGTTTCCTCCCACAGTCCAAATATGTGCGGATCAGGTGAATTGGCCATGCTAAATTGCCCGTAGTGTTAGGTAAGGGGTAAATGTAGGGGTATGGGTGGGTTGGGGTTCGGCGCGTCGGTGTGGACTTGTTGGGCCGAAGGGCATGTTTCCACTCTGTAAGTAATCAAATCTAATCAAATCTAAAACCATGAACATATATTAGCCCCCGTCCTATAGGTGCTGAAAATATGTTGCTGGTTAAAGCGCAGCAGGTCAGGCAGCATCCAAGGACCAGGAAAGTCGACGTTTCGGGCACAAGCCCTTCATCAGGCTTATTGAACATGTACTTGAACATAGAGTTGGATTGTGCATTGCGAAGTCTGACCAAACAGATGTACTTCCTATCAAAATGTCGGAAATAAATCACCAATAGAAGTATTAATTGCACTGTCGATGACTGTGTTTTATTTTCCTGTACATTCTGCAGAGGGCAGAAACTATTGTGGATAAATGGAAGTTAGCAAACGTGATCCAAGCACTATAGATGAATGGAAGGGATCCAAACAGCTACAAAGGGAAAAAAAGACATAGCGTGGAGAACTGCTGACCAATTAGCTTGACATCTGTTGGGAAACTTTTGAAATCTGTTACACAGGATGAGATTTTTGATATTTAGAAATTAACAGCAACAATGGAGAGAATCAGCATGCAAATTTTGAGACAGAACTCATACTTGATAAAATTCGGAATGGTTTGAAATTGTTTCTTACAGCATAGATAATGGGGAAACAGTATAAGTGACATATGTTGGATTGTCGGAAGGATTTCTATAAGAACTCAAATAATGAGTTCATAAATGCAATGAATGTGAAGGGTATTTGGAAGAATATATGCAAGTGGAAAGTTAAAGTTTGGTTCGCCATCATTTAAGAGAATCAGAACATTGATGTAAAGACATGTTGAAGCAGTTTGACAGAGTGTTGGTGGGACTGTACCTGAAGTATTGTGCACAGTTTTGGTGACCGAATCTTTGGAAGAATATACTGACCACAGAGGAAGTGCAATGGGCGTTTTCCAGATTAATCTCTCAGATGGTGAGATTGCCTGATGAGGAAACTCGGTCTGTGTTCTCTCGTGTTTCAAAGAATGAGAGGTGGGTGACAGTGAAAGTTAGAACATTCACACAAAACTTATGACAAGTTGGAAATTAACAGAATGCTTCCCTGGCTGTCTATCCCACATTCGAGGCAAATAATGACATGATCTGGGGCAGGACAGTTAAGACTACAATAAGGAGGAAATCCTTCACTTGGAAGGAACTAACTAACACAGGAGCATGGAAACCTGCTGGCAGGGCAAGATTGGGGAGAATACCCAGATAATCTACAAGTTTGTCAAGTGGAACAGAATATCGAGGGACCAGTTAGGACTCATTCGTGACCTGCCAAGTTACACTCAAAATCAACTTTAGTGGGAGGAGACAGGAGGTAGTGGTAGAAGACTGTTTGTGCGACAGGAGGCCAGTGTCCAATGGTGTACCCCAGAGATCAGTGTTGTGGCCCTTATTATTTGTGATTTGGAGGTGCTGGTGTTGGACTGAGGTGGACAATGCTAAACATCACATAACACCAGCTTACAGTCGAACACATTTATTCAGAAGCACGAGCATTCTAAGCACTGCTTCTTCATCAAAGTGCACAACCACCTGATGAAGAAGCAACACTTCAAATGCTCGTGCCTCTGAATAACCATGTTCGACTATAAGCTGATGTTGTGTGATTTTTAACCTTATTACTTGTGGTATTCATAAATGATGCAGGTGTGAATATGGACGAGGGGTGGACGGGGTCATCAGTAAGTTTCTGTTTGATACAATGATTGTCCAGATGGTTGGCAGTGAGAAGGAAATTCTTATGTTTCAGGAAATTACAGAGGAAATGGTCAGATGGCTGGATCAATGGCAGATGGAACGGAATTCTGATAAATATGAGGTGATGCACTTTGGAAGAAGGAACCAGGCAGGGGAGTACTCAATGAATGGCAGCACACTAAGAACGTCAGAGTGTGCTTCTCCACACATCCGTGAATGTGACTGGACAAGTTAATGCACTATTTGAGAAAACATAGGCGCTGTTAACATAACCTTTATTCATCGAAGCATAGATTATAAGAGCTATGCAGAAGTTCGGTGAGGCCAAGATGGAATATTGTACGTATTTCTGGGAACCACATTACAGGGAGGACGTGAGGGGGTGCAGAGGATATTCACCAGGATGTTCCCTTGGATGGAGCATATCAGCTATGGAGAGAGGGTGGATAAGCTCGGGTTGTTTAGTTTGGAGGAGAGAAGGATGAGGGGGCCGTGATTCAGAAGGGTAGGTTTACGAGGGACATAGACACATTGGATCAACAGCAGCTGTTCCTTTTAGTCAAAGGGCCACAATTTTAAAGTGAAGGATTTGAGGTTTTGTGAGGATTTGAGGACTGTTTTTCACCCAGAGTGTGTTGGGGTTTGGAATGCGCTTCTTTAGATGTGAGTTATTATGGTAACTTCTAAACCATTAGAAAATACACGGTTGTGCACTTGAAATGCCATAAGATTCTCGGCTACAGGCCTTGTGTCAGAAAGTGGGAATGTAGACCATGCTGTATTTCTGATGGTACAGAGTCTGTACTTCTGGTTGTGGACAGTTAATCATTGTGTAGCTTAAGATAGGAATTGATGGTTTTCTGAAGAATATCTTATCAAAACTTATATGAGTGAACTTCTAACATCTTCTGAAAATATGTCAATGGCAAAAGTAAGAGAAAAATGTGAAACCTTCTTACAGTCTGTTACCAAATAATTGAGGACCGGGAAATAGCAGAACTATGAAACAAATATTTCAGTTATGCCTTTAAGAAGAAAACAAAGCAAAAAAGAAAATTTCCTAGGAATACGAGGGAACTTTAATCTGGTGAGAAAAGGGAATAGAATGAAATTAGCAACGAACAGTTTTAGAGAAAGTATTGGATTGAAAATAATGAGCATATACAAAGTGAATAGAGATTTATGAAATGGGAATCACATTTAACAAAGTGGCTTTTAGCAAAATTATGGCAAAGGCATCAATGCAATACATAAAGTCATGAACTGACTTTATGTCTTTAGCTCCAGAAGTCCGATATGATCAGTTGGTATTACTGGGGGATTTTCTGTATGTTCTTACATGAAGACAGATGCAAAGTAACTGGTTATTTCTCGAACATTTCCCTGTTCTCCACAATGACCTCTCCTCTCCCGATTACAAATTTCCACATTTGACCTTGCTTTTATTTTGTTTCCTTTGAAATATCGATCGTAGATTGATGCAGTCTTTGTGCTCCAGTTTGTTAGCATGTATGTTCTCTTTTTAATATCCGTTTCAGTTTCATGGCCTTCCTTTTTGGCTCGTTAATTTCTGAGAATTCTCAGGTTTTCACAATAGCTGGAAATCTTCTGAAATCACTTCCTATGATTAAAATATTTTCTATTTTGTTATGTTAGCCATCATTGAGCCAGTTTCCCTTTCCTTGGTGTTTGTACCTGAAATAAATAGACGTATTTTTCAGACTTTGCAGTATTTCTAAAAACTCCTGGTCCTGACCAGATATATTCCGGAACACCGCAGGAGGATAGGAGTATAGAGAATAAATTTGCTGGAGCGCTGCTTGGCGCTTTTCCATCATTGCTGGTCAACGAGTGAGGTCCTGGATGGCTGGAGGATAGCGAATGCTGAGCCCGTATTCAAGAAAGGCTACAATGATAAACCTGGGAACTAAAGACCAGTAAACCTAAAATCTAGTGGGTAGGTTACTTGAGAAGATTCGGATAGATTATATATGCATGCATTTGAAAAGACAGGGTGTGATTCGAAGTAAGATTAGAATGGTGCTGGAAAAGCAGAGAAGGTCATTCGTGGAGCAGGAAAATCGATGTTTCGAGCAAAAGCCCTTCATCAAATTCAGCACAGGAGTTTGTATAAAAGAGATCAGGACTCACAATTTGGTTGGAATTCTTTGATAAAGTGACCAGCAATGTTGAGGAGGTCCGGGTGGTATACGTAGTCTAGGTTGATTCCAGTAAGGCCTTTAGTAAGATTCCACATGGCACGCTGCTCTGGAAGGTTAGATCACGTGGAATTGAAGGGGAGCTGGCAAATTAGGTACAAAATTGCCTTGATGGTAGGAAGCAGTGGATAATATTGGAAAAATGCCGGTCCGAATGAAGGCATGTGACTAGTGGAATGCCTCATGCATTGGTGCTGGGACAACTGCATATTACATAAATCCATGATTTAGATGAGAATGTATAGGCACGATTCGTAAGTTGGAAGATGACACTAAAATAAGCAACATCATGGAGAGTGAGGTAGGTTATCAGAAATTTCAGAAATTACAGCAGTACCTTGATCCACTGGAGAAGTGGGCTGAGAAATGGTAAATGGAGTTAAATATAGATCAGTGTAAGGTTCTGCATTTTAGAAAGTCAATTCAAGGTTGGAGTTTCCTGGTGAATGGTTGGGTCCTAAGGAGTGTAGTGGAACAGAGGGACTTTGGAATTCAGGTGCATGGTTCCCTGAAAGTTGAGTCAGAGGTAGACAGACAATGACGAAAGCTCTAGGCACACTGGCCTTAATCAGTGTATATCACTGAGTATCGACATCAGGGAGTTACGTTGCCGTCATACAGGATGCTGGTGAGGCCATACTGATAGCATAATGTTCAGTTTTGTTCAATTTGCTACAGAAAGAGTGTTATTAAATTGGAAAGACTGCTGAAGAAATTTGCAAGGTTGTTACTGTCTCAATGGTATGAGTTATCGGGAGAGGTTGGACAAGCTAGGACTTTTTACTTTAGCGTGTATGAGGCTGAGGGAGATCTGACAGAAGTGTATAAGATCATGACAGGCATGGACCGAGTGAATGCACTCAGTCTTTTTTCCCAGGGTTGGGTAATCATGGACTAGAGGGCATCAGTGTAAGGTCAGAGGGGACAGAATAAAAGAGGAACAACTGTTTTACACACAGGCTGGTACACATATGGAATGTGCTGCCAGCGGAAGTGGTTGAGGCGGGAACATTAAAAAAACATTTAAAAGGCATTTGGACAAAACATGGATAGGGAAGGATTAGAAGGATATGGAGCAATGGCAGGGAAATGGGGTGAGCGTGGATGGACATTTTGGTCAGAATAGACTGGGTTGAGCCAAAGAGCCTGTCTCCGTGCTGTCGGACTCTATGGCTCTAACAACCATTGCTTGTCACCCACTGAATGTTATATTATACTTTCCTAATTCACTGAAGCTAACTTGACCCTCGAGCCTCCAGTCTTCCATGATGTTTAACCAGAATGTTCAGTCATTCTATATTGTATACAGGCACCGTGTAAAGTGCACCTTATTGATGCCACTATTCCTTAAAAGCTGCTTCAGAGCAAGATTATTATTAGCCCTCCTGACCACACGACACCAAATCCAAAATAACCTGCTCTATAATTTGCTTCACAACATACTCTTCAACATATCTCATATATACTTATGGAATTTATTTTTTACAACATGAGCAATCACTAAGTTAATGCAGTTTAGATGCAACTTGAGACCATCCAATAAGACCACAGTATCTACAATACTTGTATTTCTAATTTTCAGGGCATATGATATTCAGATTTTTCGCAAGTGTTTTGGTTTAGAAATATAATGCACAACATTTGCTTTTGCCTTGCTATTTGTATGCTCCACCTGAACTGATTCTGGGGAATCTGAGGGATAAGTTGTGCCGTTGTTAGTGATACAAGACAAGACATTCGGGGAGGCTGAACTCGACGCTGAGATGATCTGAAGAAACATCCATCGATTCAGGACAAGCAACAATAGCCTCCCCGCTCTCTCTGGATAAGTGTCACCATATTCTCTCTATTCTCTCACACTCACTGTATATCTGTTACAGCACCGACCCCCGAACTAGGTTCATGCTCTATCTCCAAATACAGCTCAGGCACTACCTATGATTACCGTCCTTAGCTATCAGCCTCTGCTCTGCCACTTTCCTCTGCTGCCTGTCCCGAAGTCCACCTTGGAGGATGGTCACCCGAAGGTCCGAGGCTGAATGTCCTGGACTACTGAAGTGTTCCCCAACTGGGAGGGAACCCTCCTGTCTGTTGATTGTTGTGCGATGCCCATTCATCCGTTGTCGTAGCCTTTTCTCGGTTTCCCCAATGTGCCATGCCTCCGGGCATATGGATCAATGTCACATTATAGGTGACCACCATAGCATTATACACACACACGCACAGATACTCCTGCACACACATACTCTCACATATACATGGACACATGGACACACATACACACAGACACGCACACAGACACCCACACACGCCCTTACAGGCACAGCCTCTCCCTACACACACACATGCACCCCCTCACAGACCTAAGACACTCTGTACTCACTACACACACACACATATACTTTCTCACACTCACAACACCCAACCCAGACAGACACACACACAGACAAAGACCCATAGACACACATATATTTTGTGGGGTGAATTTGTACTTGCAGGATTACATTGTACTTTGCTCAAAAACTGCACGCATTCATGTAGAACTCTGAGCTCAAAACTGCATGAATTTATGTAAAACTACGTTATCTCACTTTTTAGATTAGAATCAATCTAAACATTAGAGCATAGACAGAGAACACAGGGGGCTAACACCTTCAACATATCGTCTAGCTATAACCATTGTTAACAGCTACCCCGAGAATGCAACTTTGTAAAGAAAAATGAAAGAAGTATTCTAACAGATAAAAGGCTTAACAGACAATCAATTTTTCAATGTATAATTTAAGTGACATCACACTGTAAATTTTTGCTATAAATTCTGTGTTGCGATTGAGCCCTCCACTATCACCTGATGAAGGAGCGTCGCTCCGAAAGCTAGTGTGCTTCCAATTAAACTTGTTGGACTATAACTTGGTGTTGTGTGATTTTTAACTTTGTACACCCCAGTCCAACACCGGCATCTCCAAATTATTAAATCTGAAGGAGCTGTGATCACTCTTTATAAAATTATGTCCCACTGAAAGGTCAGTCACCTGGCCAGACTCATTAGCCAATACGAGGTCCAGGATGGCTCTTCCTCTCGTTGGACTATCCACATACTGTTGCAGTTAACAAATTCTGCCCCGTCTTAGCCTCTTGCTCCAATGGACTCCCAGTCATTATTGGGGATGTTAAACTCACTCACTGTGACCACTCTGTCTTTAATGCACCTTTCCTTAATCTACGTGCATATTTGTTCTTCAAACCCTCCGTGGCTGTTGGAGGGATTATAGTAACGCAATAACGCATCCATCTTATTTTTGAGCTTTACCCATATTGATGCAGGGGATGATCTCTCCTGTATGCCCTCAAGTGCAGATAAAGCATTCTCCCTGGTTAGTAAAACAACTCGTCCATCTCTTTTACCTTCCTCTCTACCTCATCTAAAACAATGAAACCCTGGAACTTTGAACGGCCAGTCATTTCCCTCTGTCAACCAGGTCTCTGTAAAGCCGCAACATCATAGTCCCATGTATGGATTCAGGCTCTCAGTTCATCGGACTTACTCATAATAATTCTTGCATTGAAATAAATAAACTTCAGTCCAACTCCATCAGATCCTGACCTGATATTTGGTTTGAGTTTCCCTGATGTAAATTCTCCACGTCTATTCTCTGGCAACAGGAGATTACAAAAGACTGTCAGTAAAGCAGAAAATATTGGAAACAGACAATTTCAGTTTCCTCCATTGTTCCTTAAATCTGTACATTGCATCACACACTGTCCAATTCGAATAAACTGCTGGATAATTATCTTGCTTCAACAGACGTCTCCAGCCTCTCGCTGCACATTCTTCAACTCGTTCTGGACCCATTGGATTGACTGCTTTCTGATCCCTCTCTCAATCAAATCTCTGCAATATTTACATCGTAGTTATATATACTCATTAAAGCTGCAAGCTCCAAGCTCATCTGTCTTGCCTGTCATACTGCTCACATTAAAATCAGCATACATCAGACTGCCAGTCCCATTGTGTTCACTCCTCTCTGCCAGTTTGTTGTTGGTCTTAGCTGTACTGGGATTAGTCTCTAACTGCTCTTCAGTCACTGTGCTTGTGGACGTACTGCTCTGGTTCAACCCTCCCTCCCCCACCGCCACATTAGTTTAAACCCTCCTGAGTGACAATAGCAAACTTGCCTGCCAGGAGATTGCTGCCAGTTCACGTCCATCCCGTCCTTCTTGTGTATTTCATACTGACCCAGGATTCCCAATGACACACATATCGGAGATTGCTGCCGGTTCAGCTGCATCCCGTCCTTCTTGTGTCAATCCTACCAACCGGGGAATCCCAATATCCACATATTGGAAGTGTTGCCTACCCTACCAGCTCTTTGGCCATGTTTTAAACTGCACTACCTTCCTATTCCTAACCTCACTGCCACGTGGCATAATCTAGACTCTCCAACATTCAAATATCCTTTCAGTACAACTCCGGCAAGAACGTTTCTTTAAAATGGATAGATTTGACAATAAAAACTTAAGTGTGACCTCATTAACCAGGAAAGTGGAGCCCAATGAATCAGGCGTAATGACCATAGGATCTGATATCTATCATCTCCATCAAGCCTGTGTGACAAGGTATACATATGGAGCATCTATTTGTAGATGGACGAGGATAAACAGAAGTTTGTCCAAAAGACCAGAAAATATCATAACATGCCAGTCAGCCTGTTTACTTTGCTTTGCTGTTCAATTGGATTTTAGCTATTCTGTTCCTTTTAATGATAGGGTCTTTACCCTGCATCCTTAGAGGGTCAGAAAGTGCCCAATATCTTTGTCCGCTCCCTACGTAGGGAGCATCCAGTGCCAGGCGATGGGGTGTGGGGAATCCCGGGGTGGTTCGACGAAAGGCTGCATGCAGTGACGGATGGACTCAGGGATTGAGAGAGACAGAGTAGGTAATCAGGGACTCAGCACTCACATAAGTAGCTGGGCACGATTCCCAAGCATGCGGGGAGCCCGAGCACCAGAGCCACTTTTACAATAAACCCCTCATATTTGCAGCAATTCTCCATCAAACACAAGCAAATATATTGTAGATTACAGAAACCTGAAACAAACAGTAACATACTGTGGAGAGAGAAAAACGTTAATTCTCCCAATGCAGACACGGGAGGTTGTGAAAACGCCACAAAGACAGGGTCCAGAGATTGGAATTGATCCCGAGTACCTGGCACTGTGAGGCAGCAGTGTTGTGTCACCATGCTACCCAATGATGGACAATAGGATTAGGACAGTTACATTAGGATATTTTCGACAGTCAGTTAACTGGAATGCTCTCACTCAGCCTGTCTAAGATTGGGAAGCCTTGATACAGCAGCAGAGGACAATTTAAGAAGCAATAAAGTGGTGAACATGTAAGCTAGCTCGCTTTAGAAAAGGCGATTGCAGGAGTTTTGTTAAGATATATAAATGGGGAGAGTGAACATTGGAGAACCAGAAATTGAGGCTGGTTGCAGAGAAATGGAAAACAAAGAATTGGAGAATGACCTGAATAGGTACTTTCCATCAATCCTCACAATGGTAGACACTAGGAACATTGCAGAACTACAAGCGAGTCAAGGGTGAGGGATGGGGTTAGTAATCGCTGTGGAGGAGATAATGGGGAAGCTACAATGTTTGAAAATGGATAAATCACACAGACTGGACGGATAACAACCAACGTTCTGAAGTAATTAGCGGAGGAGATTGTGAAACCGTTGGACGTGACTGTTCAGGAATAACTATCGTCAGACAGAGTCTCAGAGAACTGGAAAATGGATAATGTAAAATCTCTGTGTCAGAAGGAAGAAAGGCAAATAACAGGAAATCATAGGGCAGTTTAGCCTGGCATCTGTCGTTATTAGAGATTTAGAGTACATTGCTAGCAATGATATTGCAGAGTACTTCGAGGTACATGGTAAAATAGGCTGAGTCAGCATGGCTTCATCAAGGAGTGGTTCCGCTGACAAGTCTGTCAGAATTCTATCAGAAGATAATGAGCAGGTTTGACAAAGGGAGGATGTGATGTGATTTGCAAATAGGGAGTGCGTTAAATTTGAATCTGTGTTAAATTGAATCATGTTAATTTATTGGTTACAACTTGCATAAGCAGATGTACAAAAACAACTAAAAATTGAAAAGGAGCAAGTCAAGAGCAGGTAAATAAAGTAAGGATAGAGGGTCGGGTGATGTGTTGTCTCTCCATGATAGAGGAGTGGTGGAGCCCATTGTGGATCTCAGTGACCATGTCTGGAGTAAATGTTACATGCAAGCAGAACTCTGGTTCTATGTCGATGAGCTGGAGTTTGAGTTTCAAACATTGAGAGGCACCAGGGAGGGGGAGATTTCCCTGGATGCTGTGATCCAAGAGACAGTTACATTCCTTAGATCAACTGACTCAAATTCAGCCAGTGGTTAGAAAGCAGAGGGTTTGGCTATGAGTGAGGCAGATAGAGACATCCAGGAGGTAGAGTTGCAAGGGCCTCAGCCCCTGTCCGTGTCTAACAGGTTCAAGAGTCTTGTTCCCTGTGTGAATGGGAATGGGGATTGCAGGGAGGATGAGTTGAATGGCCTCAGTACCAAGTTGAGGGAAGCTTTCAAGTAGGGGAAGAGAAGAGAAATATTATTGTAATTGGGGATAGCGGCATAGACACTGTTCTCTGTGACTGGTATTGAGAGTCCTGAAAGCTGTGTTACCTACTGGTATTTGGGTAAGGGATATCTCATCTGGGCTGCAGAGTAACTTGGAGTGGGAGGGTAAAGATCCATTGGTTGTGGTCTGTGTATGTACCAATGACAGAGATAAAACTAGGGCAGAGGTTCTGCTAAGGGATACAAAGAGCTCGGAGCTAAATTAGAAAACAGAATTAAAAAGAAATAATCTCTGGATCACGGCCTGAGCCAAGAGGTAAGTAGCACAGGGGCAGCAGGAAAATGCGTTGCTCAAAGTTTGATGTGGGAGAAATGGGGTTGTATCATGGGACATTGACACCAGTACTGGGGAAGGAGGGCACTGTTCCGATCGGACGGTTTTCTTCTGAACCGTGTTGGGACCAGAGTCCAAGAAAATCGCATACTTATGGGCTGTAGACTGGACTTTAAGCTAAATGGGGGTGGGGTGCTGTCAGGTCAAGGAAAATTAGAAAACCCGAATTAAAGGAGGGGGTAAGACTGCAGAACTGAAGAAGAAGGCGTTTGGTATGCTTTCCTTTATTGTTCAGAGTATTGAGTACAGGAGTTGGGAAGTCATGTTGCAGCTGTACACAACATTGTTTAGGCCACTGTTGGAATATTGCATGCAATCCTGAAACTTGAACGGGTTCAGAAAAGATTTACAAGTATGTTGCCACAGTTGAAGGATTTGAGATACAGGGAGATGCTGAACAGGCTGGGGCTGTTTTTCCTGGAGTGTCGGAGGCTGAGGGATGATCTTATCAAGGGTTACAAAATTATGAGGGGCATGGATATGATAAAAAGACAAAGTCTTTTCCCTCGGGTCAGGGAGTCCAGAACTAGAGGGCATAGGTTTAATTTGAGAGGGGAAAGGTATGAAAGAGACCTAAGGGGCAACTTTTTCACGCAGAAGGTGGTGAGTGTATGGAGTGAGCTGCCAGAGGTAGTGGTGGAGGCTGGTACAATTGCAACATTTAGGAGGCGGTGGATGGGTATATGAATAGGAAGGGTTTGGAGAGACATGGGTTGGGATATCTGGTCGGCATGGGCAGGTTGGACCGAAGGGTCTGTTTCCATGCTGTACATCTCTATGACTCTAATTTATTTAAATCTCCAGTACGGACGCAGAGAGTATGGAAAGTGTTAACAATCAAACTTCAACCTTTCAGGACAAACAAATAACGATGAGAAGAGGGATGGTCAATACCGGGTTGAACTGTGATATCGGAATGCATGCAGGATAGGGAATATGATAAATAAGCTTGTGACTCATACACAAATTGGCAGGTCGTCATCACGGAGACATCGCTGGATCAGGATTGCGAGCTGAGTATTCAAGGATATGCATCCTATCAAAAAGACAGGCAGTTGGGCAGAGGGGATGGGGTTTTCTTTTTGGAAAGAAATGAAATTAAATCAATAATAAGAAATGAAGTTAAGTCAAATGGTGTAGAATCTGTGTCAGTAGAAGTGAGGAATCAAAAAGGTAAAAACAAGTAGTTGGAGTTCTATTCAGGCCTCCAAACAGTACTCGGGAGCTGGTGTGCAAGATACTAGAAAGATGTGTAGGAAAGACAAAGATACAGTGATCATGTGGGATTTCATTACGGAGGTGGGTTGGGAATTCAGCTTGATTTGATTTGCAAGAAAAGGAATTTCTAAAATATCTATGAGATGGCTTTTTGGAGCAGCTTGTGCTGGCAGATTAGGTGAGGCAGCTTAAGGTGAAGGAAATCATAGAAGGCAGTGATCATAATACGATTGAATTTACTTTACAATTTCACATGGAGAAGTTAGAATCAGAGGTAATGGTATTAAAGCTGAATAAAGGCAAATACAGAGGCATGAGAGAGGAGCTGGATAGAATTGACTGGTAGAAGGGCCCAATAGGAAAGACAGTGGAGCATCAATGAAAGGAGATTTCTGCAGTAATTCAGCATGCAGCAGAGATTTTCCCCGAGTAAAAATAGGCATGGGACATGGAGAATGAGGTGACCATGACTGACAATGGAAGTCAGGTATAGCATAAAAGCAAAAGAGAAAAGATATGTGTCAAAGTGCAGTGGGAAACCAAAGGGTTGGGAAACTTACGAAGACAAAACAGAGGCCAAAAAAATAAAATAAGGAGGGAGGTTATTAAATATGGGGGTAAGCTATCCAGTAATATAAAGGAAGCCTGGAAGAGTTTCTTTCGATATATAAAGTACAAAGGAGAGGCAAAATTGGGCATTGTGTTGCTGGAAAATGACACTGAGAGATAGTAGTGGGGAACACGAAAATGTCTGAGGAACTGAATAATTACTTTGCATCAGTTTCATGGTGGAAGACACGAATAATATCTCCAACATTCAGGAGAGTGAGGGGCTAGAGCTGAGTACGGTGGCCACCACCATGGAGAATATTCTAGGAAAAGCTGAATGGCCTAAAGTAGGTTAAATAACCTGAACCAGAGGGATTAAATGCCTGTGTTATAAGGGGGATAGCTGGAGGTGATGGTGGTGATTTTTCCGGAATAGCTGGAGAAATGAATAATCCCAGAACATTGGAAACCCATTAACGTGACATCCGATTTTACCCAGGGAATATGTCAGAAAAGACAAAAAAAATTCACAATGAATAGCTTAACCTCGGTCGTGGATAAGATCTTGGAATCCCTTGTGAAGGATGAGATTTCTGAATACTTGGAAGTGTTTGGTAAAATAGGGCAAAGTCAAATTTGTTCCTCAAGGGAAGGTCATGCCTGACAAATTTGATGGAAATCTTTGAAGAAGAAATGAGCAGGATAAATCAAGTACAGCCAATGGATGTTATTCACCTGGACACCAAGAATGCCTTTGACAAGGTGTCACTCAGGAGATGACTTAGTATGAGAGGGTCCGTGGTGTTAGAAGCAAGGTAGCGGCATTGATACAAGCTTGTCTGTTTGACAGAAAGCAGAGAGTGGGGATAAAACGGTCCTTTTCAGAATGGCAGCCGGTGACAAGAGATGTTCCACAAGGCTCAGAATTGGAATCATAACATTTTACTTGTTATGTTAACAAACTAAATGATGAAACTGTGGGCACTCTGCCTAAGTTTGCAGACGATACAAAGATATGCAGATGGACTGTTCGCATAGAGGAGGCAGAGAGGCTGAAGAAGGAATTGGCCAGGTAAAGGGGTTGGCAGATGCATTCCACCGTCGGAACGTGTGAGATCATGCACTTTGGCACGAAGAATAGGGCATGGTCTATTTTCTAAATGGGGAGAAAATTCAGAAATCTGAAGTGCAAAGGGACTTGGGAGTTCTAGTGCAGGGTTCTCTTAAGGTAAGCTTGCAGGTTAAGGCAACAGTTAGGAGTGCAATTGCATTTGTTATTGATATCATTTATTAGGAGAGGAATTGAATGTAAGAACAGGCTGTATACAGCTTTGGTCAGACTACATATGGAGTGTTGCGTGCACAGTTAAGCCCTATACCTCCGGAGAGATGCTCTGTCCCTGGAGCGTGTTCAGAAGATTTTCACGGAAATAGTCACAGGAGTGAAAAGATTATTGTATGAGGAATGTTTGAGTCTTTGGGTCATACTTGATAAAGTTTAGAAGGAAGAGAGGAAACATACAGAATACCGAATGACCTGAACAGAGTGGATGTTCATAAGATGCTTCCATTGGTAGGAGAGACCAGGAACCAAGGACACAGTCTTAGCTTAAAAGGAACACCTTTTAGAACATTGATAAGGAGAATCTTCTTTAACCAGGGAATGGTGAATCTTTGAAATTTATTGCCGGAGAAGGCTGTCTGGCCATGTCATTGAGTATATTTGATATGGAGATAGTTTTCTTATCCAAGGGATCAAGGGTTACGGGGAGAAGGTCGAAGAATGTGTTTGAGAAACTTATCAGCGATGATTGAATGTCGTAGTAGACTCGATGGGCAAACTGGCTTAATTTCTGCTCCTATGTCTTATAGTCTTATGGTCTAAACCTCATGGAGGCACCTTGCATCTCTGAGAATATGGATTCATGTTCTTCATGAAGGTCAGAAGCTGGTGGGAATAGTTAACTGTTTTAGAATGAATGTATTGTGGCTGCTGTCAGGTGGATAATATGACATTCAGTGCAGGATCACACACCCACTGCACTGTATTCATGTGGGGAGAGTTTATTCAAATCCCGGATCTCTCTATCTTTCTCAATCGCCTGGGTATTGGAGGTTGGGGTGAGTAGGCGTAACATCCTCAGAGGCACTTAAGCTATCCAGAATCATGCATCCTGAATGAATCAACAGTCACGGAATTTATCACCTTCTCATTGTCTGTTTAGAATATAAGGAGGGATTGTCCATCCCCCTCAAGGTTCAGTGCAATCACTTCTTATTATCTCACAGCGCTACAGATCAAACTTCACTCACTTCTCATGGTACTATCATCCCAGGGATTAATCCGGTTGAACTCCTGTTCATTCTCTCTGTGTTAAGGAGATCACTCCTTATAAAGGAGATAAAATCTGTCCACAATACCCCAAACACTGCCTCAACAACGCTCTCACAGTTGATCACAATGACCCCTTTCCCTCACTTTGCTGGCTCCATTTCCTTCATGTGACACAGAAAACCATTCATTTAAAATGCACTACCACTGATGGGGATTTTAAAACATCCTGACATCTGTAAGTTAGCAACAATAAAGCCAGCACCAGAGGTGCTTATCGAGATGTACATCACTCTTGGGGAGAGACTCAATCACAAAGAATACAACTAAAACAGTGAATGACCACCTGCCTGAATGGAAATCAGTTGCAGTAATATGGGATACAGGCAGAGGAAGGGAGTTATCTTTTCTTTCATTCTTCCCTCAGGGGGTGTGTGCAGCCCTGGTGAGATCAGTATGTCATGCCGACCTTGAACTGAATGGCTGGTTCAGCTGTTCCACAGGGTAGTAAAGAGTAAAACACAGTACTATGGGTTTGCAGTCACACAGAGACCTGACCAGGGAAGAATGGCCTTCTCTGCTGGGCAAGAGGCAAGCTGATATCAACAGATTATTATTTTACTACTCTAGATTATGAACCAATGACGTAACCACCATGCACTGTCTTCCCATCTTTCTAATTCTGTGCCGAGAACAGCGTAACAATTGCAATTATTTTGCAATGGACACGCGGTAAGAAGGGACTTGAAACAGCTTCATGCATAGATTAGCAAAGGCTCAAACGTTGGCTTATTCAGGAGTTGTACTGAGGCTGAGGAGGAGACTGGGATGTCATGATTTTTGTACTGGAAAGGATTGGTGAGTGAGGAAGGTATGGAAATGTAAACTTGTGCAAGAGAAAATGAATCAAGGAGAACAGTCTGTTCCATTCTCGCATATTGGTGCATAATTTGTATATGAGTATTTGCTAGTTATAATTTGGAAGGAATGGAATCTTTGATTAGAACTGAAATCATTGACTTGCACCTTTCCAAAATTTACATATTATGACCATCAATTCAGTTCAGACAGATTCACTAGGTAAATATAGTGACTTACCAGGTTTACCAACTGTAGCAAGGAATGGATAGTAACCAGCTTGAAAAACCATCTGTACATCTTCAATCCGTCACGCTAATGATATCCAAGGCTGGGAAAGCCAGAAAAGACCCGATGATAAACTCCTGTCCTTTGCTGGAAATTTCCAGTCGAATATTCTCAGATCCTGATCCATCGTTGGAACATTCCAGTCTAATGTTCCCAGATTCCGATCTCTCCTCCCTCTCTCTCTGAAGCTACTGATATCTGTTACTGGTGTGGGTAATGCTCCCGCTCATACTATGGGATAACACATTGAACACATTCTCTTACTGATAGAAGAAGGAAACTTTTTAGGGATCCATAGGATCTATGGAGACTCACATAATCACAATGGCTGAACAAATAGCTCCAGCTAACATCTTTCAATTTGATACTGTTTTAATAAACTTCAAAATAACTATGAACATTTACGCATTCTGGATGTGATATGTGAGTGTGACTGAAGGAAGGAACGTTGGAGATGGCAGGTTGATTGGTGTAATCATGCAGTCTGCTTTGAATATAAAGGCAAGGCCAGAGGTTTTAACAGAACATAAGCATGCTTCTCTGCTCATAAATGGAGAAACCGATCCTGTGATTACTGAACAGTCATTTTGCAAAATCAGTAAAACATTGAGAGAACATCTTCCGTCCATGTGCCTCAGACATTGTGGGTTTATAACAATCGAACGACATGCATATGTTAAAAGAGAATTCTACGTGGCAAGTACAATTCAGATTGTTTTTCCAGAATCAAAGAGGGCAAGTGTGAGTATTGACTTTGTCAATGTTAAGGAACTGTGAGGAAGTATCATTTCCTGACTTCAATTGCATTGTGATTATAACATTAGGGAAAACACAGAAGATGGAGAGGACTGGAGGACATGGCTGTTCATACTGGGAAGAGGTACATTGTTGTTTCCTAGTTATCAGTATTGGAACGTTACACTTTAAAACTCATATGAAGAACAGATTCAAGGATACAGCTACAATGAGAAATTAAAAGGGACAATATTAATGAAATGCATTTATGCAATACAACATACAGAGACAAAATGATTTTCTATACAGACCAAAATATGCAAAGTAAAAAGAGATAAGATTGTTAAAATGCATTCCTGACATGGAGCTATATAAATTGAAATGGGGATTAGAAAACGAGGAAAGTGGTGTGCAAACTTTATCAATCATTATTTGATCCACCGTGGAGATGCTGATTTCCCCTCTGTCAGTGATACCCCTTACTGAGATTCTCTGGCCCAGTCTCTCATACAGTATCTGGAGGTGGAGTGGGAGTGTTAGTTGGGGTTATCATTTCCTGCTGATCATGGCACAGTTTATCTTAAAAATCCACCCTCGCCATGGAACTCGTCTATTCGTCTATTGGGATTTGTTCAGCTGTCCGTAACCCAGCTCTGTGATATTATTGGAAGGAAATGATCTGGGATGACAGCCAATATCAGCACAGCGCTCCGAGGGTATGGCACCCAGACAAAAGGCTTGCATTTCAGAGGAATATCTAAATAAAACTTCCAACTTTTGTCTGTACGTATTTATCTACCCACATGTTGTCTTCTGATCTATCTGACTTCATCCTCATTTAACACCGCTTCCTTACCCACTCTGTCAGTCGCTCCTCTTTCTATCCTCTCTCAGTTTATCTCCCTTCACTTTGTTTTTCTCTGTTTATTTCTATCTCACACCATCTATCTCCACACACTCACTCTAGCTCCAATTGTGCTGTTGAACAGCTTGTGACCCTACAATGGGTTGACTGATTTCCGTCCGTGTTATCATAATTCTGCAGCTCTCTGACCCACAATAAATACTTTAGAAGCCTGGATAGAGAAGCTGTTCTGGTGACAGGTACAGTGCACAATCACCCATTATCTCTTCCTGTTCTTCTCTGATGTACAGCTACCTTGAAATGTCTGTGTAAACAAAAAAGACTGAATGAAATTCAAGCAGTAGAGAAGGCATTCATGACTGCGTATTTCAATCAGGATTTAATGAAGGATGAGATTCCAGAATAGCATGAGCAATGAATGAAAAACAGGGCAACACAAGAAATGGCAGCTGAGTACAACGTGTGGTTCCAAGTAGAAGTTATGGGATTATCGCTAGATTATCAATCCAGAAAAATCTGCTCCTGTTCTGTGGACCCAGGTTCGAATCCCGCCACTGCAGATTGTGGAAATTCAATTCAATATTTTTTTTTTAAAAAAGCTGGAATTAAGAATCTACTGATGAGAATGAAATCATTGCCGATTGTCAGAAAGGAAAACCCAACTGGTTCAATAATATCCTCCAGTGAAGTAATCTTTCATCCTCACTCCAGACCCAAAGCAATGTGATGACTCTCAATTACCCTCTGAAATGGTCTAGCGTGTCATTCAGTTATACCAATCGCTACAAAATCTTAAAGAAATGAAACCAACAGGTGGACCAAAAGGTATTGATCTGACCACCGAAAACGCCAGTTGGAAACATCACTGTCGAAGCTGCAAAGTCCTCCTTACTAATATCTGAAGGCTGCCAATATTGGGACAACTACCTTACAGACGAGTCAGGCAGCAGCCCGACATAGTCATGCTCATGAAATTATAACTAACAGAAATACCCCAGAAACCACCATCACCATCACTGGATATGTCCTGGCCTAAGCTCAGGACCGATTCAGCGGAGGGGACGATACATTCTGGAGGTAGTAGCTCTGCGAGCCCCCAAAATTAACTCCAAACCCCATGAAGTCCCATGGCTTTAGATTAAACGTGGGAAAAGCAGGCTTACTGACTCCCATGTAACCTCATTCCTCAGCTGAATCAGTACTCCTCCATTATGAACAAAACTTGGAGAAAGCACTGACTGTGAAAAGGGCACAAAGTGTATTCTGGCTGAGGAATTTCAAAGTCAACCATCAAGAGTGGTTTGGCAGCAGTACTACTGATCACGCTGGTCGGGTCCTAAAGGATATATCTACTTGATTGGTTTTGTGGAAGGTAATGAGGAAATGAACGAGAGGGAAAAAATCATACCTGATGTCATCCTTACCAAACTACCAATACCAGATGCCTCTGTCCATGACAGCATCAGTAAAACTGACCACTGCACTGTTGTTGAGGAGACAAAGTCTCACAGTCACACCGAGAATAAACTCTTTTGTGTTGTGTGGCACTATCACCATGCTAAATGGAACAGTTATCCAACAGATCTAGCGCCTCAAGACTGAGCATCCATGAGACGCTGTAGTCCATCAATAGCAGAAGAACTATACTCCAGCACAATCTGCAATGTCATGGCCCAGCATATAACCCACTCAACCATTATCATCAAGCCAGTGGATTAACTCTAGTGCAAGAGAGAGTGCAGCAATGGGGGAAGAAAAACGCAGGATAAATTCAACCCAACGAAATATCGCATCATCAGTTTACTCCCTATCGTCAAATACGTGATGGAAGGGCTCATCAACAGAGCTGTCAAGCAGTACCTGCTGAGCAATAATCTGCTCAGTGACAGTCAGTTTGGGTTCCACCAGCACCACTCAGCTCCTGACCTCATCACAGCCTTTGTTCAAGCATAGAAAATGGAACTGAATTCCAGCCATTGAAAGCAAGGCTGCATTCTTCCAAATGTGGCATCAAGGAATCCAAGCAAAAAGGATATTGCGAGCAAGTACTTCATTATTGGAGTCATAGCTGACAGATAGGAAAATGGTCATTGTTGTTGGAGATATTCAGTTCCAGAATATCTCTGCAGTAGTCCCTCGTGAAAGTGTGGATGTAGGTTTGCTCCATAACCTGGAATGTTCTTTTTCAGACGTTTCGTCACCATATTAGGTAACATCTTCAGTGGCCCTCTGGATGAAACCTAGGTCCAAACTTCTTCCGTTGCTTCATCAATGGCCTTCTCTCCATCATAAGGTCAGAAGTGGGGATGTTCGACAATGACTGCACAATGTTCAGCACCATTCGCAACTGCTCAGGTATGGAAGGCAGTCCATGCCAAAATGCAACAAGGTCTGGACAATACCCAGACTTGGGCTGACAAGTGACAAATAACACTCGCACCACACAAATGCCAGACAATGGCTGCCACCAGTAAGAAACAATGTAACCACTTGGTATTCAGCAGCATATTTATAACTAAATGCTCCCCCTCCCCTTATCAATACACTTCGGGTTACCATTGACCAGAAACTCAACTGGACTCGCCACATTAATATAAGAACAGATCAGAGGCTAGGATTACTGCGCGAGTAACTCATCTCCTGTCTTCCCAAAGCATGCCGACCATCTACAAGGCACAAGTCAGGAGTGAGATGGAATGTTCCCCAATTGCCTGAATGAGCGCAGCCACAACGACACTGAATAATCTTGACACCATCCAGGACAAACCAGTCCATTTGCTTGGCAACACATCCACAAGCATTCATTCCCTTCACCACCAACGATCAGGAGCAGCAGTGTGTACTCTCTACAAGATGCACTGCAGAAATTCTCCAAAAATCTTCAGACAGCAGCTTTCAATCCTACAAGCACTTCCATCTATAATGACAAGGGCAGCAGAATTTTGTGAACACCACCTTCAAGCTTCCCTCCAAACCAGTCAATATCCTGATTTGGAAATATATCACCTTTCTTTCACTGTTGCTGGGTCAAAACCTTGGAATTCCCTCCCTCGTAGCATTGTGGGTCAACGCACAGCAGGTGGACTGCAGCGGTACAAGAAGGCAGCTTAGCACCACTTTCTCAAGGGAGCAACTAGGGACGGATAAGAAATGTTGGGCCCATCCAGCGATTCACATAACCAAAAAATAAGGTTAAGAAGTTCCACGTTGAGCACCTCGATGGGACAGGTTGTCTGATTTGAACATGAACAGGAAAGCAGTGTTTCTGATACTGAACATTTTAGACCTTTCTGTTATTAGAAGGGTGTTTAGTATTCGATGACTCCTTGTTTCTGAGTGCTGTGATAAATTGCACCTGTTTTGTTAAATTCAACAATATTATCGTAACAGGATTGATCATTTGAAAATACCCGATTGAAAATGATAATCATCGTAGCGACAATGTACTCCTGGCAGGTGAGATTCACAGATAGCTGCTTATATTCAACACATTACTGCGCTACTAGCTGACACGGAATCCTCCCACCGTCCATATTGCAGGGGTTTCCATTGACCAGAGGGTGAAGCCACATCCATACACAAATACAAGAATTGCAAGTGCAGGTCAGAGACTTTCAATTCTGTACTGTATCATAGACTATGATAAGGGCATGCGATGTAGCAATAGATTAAGGCTATTCGGGCTGTCTCTTCACTCTGAAACTTTGCATTTTGTCATCGTCGCTATGACTCGTGGAAATATCTTTTATACTCTAACTGTATCAATCGTTGCAGTAATCGATCAGTTTCAAAAAAATGTGTTCTCCCACACCATTCTTCTAAATTCCACTGAGTACAGACATAGAGCCCTCAACTGCCGCTCATTTGACAAGCCATCATTCCCAGGATAGATCATGTCCAACACCCGTAGACCCTTCCACAGAACCGCTCACAATCATCCAAATTTCGTCTGACCATAGCCCATTACATTCTCAGCATTATGTCTCCGATCTTGTATTCTAGCTCTCCTGAAATGAATGTTAACATTGTATTTGCTTTTCTAACTGCCAACTGAACCTGTACATTAACCACAAGAAAAGGACGAGTACTCCAAACCTCTTTTGTGCTTCAGATTGCATGAAGCCTTTTAGAACATCGTATCTGCCTGTATTCCGCCTACTGAAGTGCATAATCTCAGACGTTCCCATACTTGTGTTCGTACTGCTATATTTTTTTTAGATTAGATTACTTACAGTGTGGAAAGTATATGTTTTCCTAGTGTCCTAAACTGTCCTTTCTTTCTGCAGCCTCCCCACTTCCTCAATATCACCTGCCCATCCAATCATTATTGTATCATCTGCAAACTTAATGAAACTTGTCAGGTCAGATGGTTCTTGTAAATGGCACTTCCTGACAACCTAAGGACAGTCCACCATTGAAAAGGCACAACAGTCAAGGTGCCTGATTTCATTCAGGTTAATGCAGTGGCTTGACTGGAATTACATCTGCAAAGTCTTCACTCCTTGCACCACTGGCACTGACACCCTGCACACCATTTTGTTATGAATTTACTCCGTTATGGCGCACGATCCCAGTCTATTAATGGCAAACTGCCTCAACGCTGACTGCGTGATGCTCACTCCAACTAATGTCACTGTGTGTTGATGACGACGGAGGGAGGTGGGAGAGGGAATGTCAATAATAAATGACTGTGTGACTGTCACTAAATGGGAGCTGACACCGGCCCCAAAAGCCCCAGAATGTACCTGTGCCCGCTATCACCGTTGCAGGCATGGTCAGTCTTCCAGTGAGTCAAACCAAAGAAAGTGATGGGCCTGGACAGTGTTCCTGGCTGAGCACTGTGTGGACCAACTGTCAGAGGTATTCACACACAACTTCTGTCTCTGCCTCCTGAAACCGAAGTCCCAACCTGATTCAAGAAGGCCACCATCATCCTCGTAAGTGAGAAAGCACATGGAACGTGTCCTTAAAGACTATCGCCTATTGGTTCTGACCTCAATAATCATGAAGTCATTCGAAAGGCTGGTTATCACCTCCAGTCTCCCAGCCTGCCCTGCTGCCCTATAATTTGCCTACTGATGTACCGGGTTCACAACAGATGCCATATCCGAGACCTGCATGCATCTCTGGAACATTTGGACAACAAGGACACCTACACCAGACTCCTGCACATTGACTAAAGCTCCACCTTCAAAATCATTATCCCTTACAGACTAATCACAAAACTCCACTACCTTGGTCTCGGTTCAACCCACTGCTACTGGATCCTCAGGTTTCTGACTGACAGGCTACAATCATCGAAGATAAGTAAAAGCATCTCCTCCACAGGACTGCACAAAACACTATATAGGACAAACAGGAAGACAGCTAACAATCCGCATCCATGAACATCAGCTAGCCACTAAACGACACGACCAGCTATCCCTAGTAACCATACACTCAGACAACCAGCAACATGAATTCGACTGGGAAAACACTACTGTCATAGGGCAAGCCAGACAGAGAACAGCCAGAGAATTCCTAGAAGCATGGCATTCATCCACAAACTCCATCAACAGACACATCGACCTGGACCCCATATACAAACCACTACAATGGACAGCTGAAACTGACACCCGGAAGCGGCAAGAACAAACCACTATAAAGACCGGAAGAAACATCAAAGCAGCGCTTCACAGGAGGCTCCAACAAACGCACTGATGATGTTCCCTAGCCAGGGAACGAAACGTTTGCAACAAAAACTTCCAGCTCGGCGAGCAGAACCACAACAAGGTAATGACAAGGGGAACTCTAACGCTGTTGCAGGAGGTAAGAAAGAGGCTGAGGGTAGAAGTGCAGGAGTTGGGTCGGAACTGGTCGGAACTTAACTGTCGATAACAGAGCTGGGGAATTCTCGGGTGAGGAAGAAGGTGGACATTTCAGAAGCCACATTTTTGCAGTTGACATCATCAGAAGCAATGTGGTGGAGACGGAGGAACTGAGAGAATGGAATGGAGCCTTTGCAGGAAACAGGGTGTGAGGATGTATACTCCAGGTAGCTGTGAGAGTTGATGGGTTAATACTGAATATCAGTGACCTGTCTATCCTCAGAAATAGAAGCAGAGATGTCGAGGAAGGGGAGGGAGGAGTCAGCGGTAGACCAGGTGAAAGTGAGGGAGGGGTGCAAATTGGAAACTCATAAACTTTTCCAATTGTGGACAAGAGAGAGGAGCAGCAGCAATGATATCATCTACGTATCGGTGAAAGAGTAGTGGATAGGGGCTAGATTAGAACTGGAACAAGGAATGGTCTATGTATCGCATGAAGGAACAGGTACAACTTGGGCCCACGTGTGTATCCATGCACCCCCTCTGTATGGCAGGAGCAGGCTGAAGCAATGGGTCTGCATGGGCAATTCTATTTGTGGATTTTCAGGAGGAGATAAAAGCGAATTCTGCTATCAGAGGACTTTCAGCTTCGGGACTGTTAGGTGGGCTGAGTGTGTGTGCTTTTGGTGTGGAGGGGGCGAGTGAGTGTGAATCTCCAGATGAAATGTGGTCATATTTAGTTAATAAAATAACCAGATGTGCCATGGCAGGGTGATGGACCAGCAGGAGATATGTGGAGGTATCTGAGAGCTGGCACTCAGCCTCTAAAATGTAGAGGTGAGTCCACCAGACTACAGCAGCACCACCCTTATCGGCACAGGCTGGAAAACATAGTCAGGGTTGGATCGAAGCATACAGCATATAGTCTGTTCAGAGGGTGAAAGGTTGGATAGGCTGAGGGGGATAGAGAGAATTTAAGACAGCCAAACTCACATGGAGCGTTCTCAATGAACATATTCAGTTCAAGTAAACGCCAGAGGAATGGGTCCAGGTAGAGCGAAAGTGTTGGAGCTGGGTGAATGTAGTGGACTCTTGCACAAAGAAATGGATACTGAGAGAAGACGGTGGAAGAGGAGTTCAATATTATGTCGTGCTTGAAATTCATTAAAGTGGGGGCACAGAGGGATAAAACTGGAACCTTTGCCGAGTATAAAACATTCAGCATTAGAGCATGGAATGTTAGGAGGGATGGTGAATACACGACAGGAGGTGGGCTTGGGAGAGAGGATGGACTCAGATTGCAAGGCATGGGTGGGGTTGCATGTTCTAAAGGCTTATAGGCATCTCTAAGTTATTCCATCTTGTGGGCCTCGTATATCTGGCGAGCATGGCGAATGAGTTGGAGAATGAAGTAGAATTGGAGAATGGTGCTGCCTTGAGCCAATGTGATGTGATGCTGTTGGACAGAGAAAACGTTGGTCTCAGTGGCAACGGCACCGCAGGACCAGTCCTCAGAAAGTAAATGATTGAAAATAATCGGAATCATTATCTTATTGTAAACTTCTGATCTCATTGGGGTGACACTCAACCAGCAAGGTCTTACTTTTTTGAGATTTTAGACCAAACTGTGAAAACAGAATGTATCTTGATGTTATTAATAAGACAAATCCATCCATGATTTTGCAAGGTACTAGCAATGGCAGAGTTTATTTGTCATTCCCAATAGCTCTAGGGAAGGTGTCATTATTCATTGAGTAAATTACCAGCACAGAATTTTCTCTGATTCCCGTTGACCGCAGTTTCCTGAGGGTCAATGATGCTACATGAGTCAAATACAACTTTGATGGAAACCTCAACTGACATTGGAAAATCAGTTAAAATACTAAAGAGAAAAGGGGTAGAACACGGCATATTTGAATAATATAGTCACTGTCCTCCCAATGTTTAAGGACAAACAGATGCATGGACTTCTGATTCTGAGGAGAGGTGTTTCCTATTTGGGATGAGGCTGTTTGGTGAAGCGCTGTGACAGAGAGACAGAAAAAATTTCCACTCTCTATGGGGGAAGAAACACCCTATTCACGGTACATTACGCAGTGACAGACATACACTATTGTCTGTTCCTATAGGGCATTGATCATCTCAATCTCATCATTCACTGATGATCAATAGCAGCACAGAAGCCAGCAGCTCCCATCACCCCAATGGAGAGCGAAAAATGTAAGAGATGGCCAGTGGAAGTGGGAGTAACTAGGGAACTGGTGTAACTTACAGTGGGAGTGGCAGAAGAAAGATGTGAAGAGATACTATCAGTGGAAGAGTATGTGGCAACAGAAGGGGTAGTGCAAGGTGAGTAGGAGTGTAAATGAAGAGTAGGAAGGGGAGGAAGAATGGCTAATGAAGCTTGAGTGACTGGGAAAAGTTTGTTTTTGGAAAAGTGGGGTAAGGGAAAAACCACCAATGTTCAGGAAAATTGGGAACAGATTCCATTGAAAATTAAGATTTGATGTATTTCTTTTTCAATCACTTGCTTCTTTATCAGATTGTACATTCACTCTGTAGTTTTGTATCTCCATCAAATGCGGGTGACTTGTTTTTCTCCCACCCACCCCCGTGTTGTGTCTCAACATTTTTGAATTTTTTTTAACATTATGTATTTGCTTCCAATTTAAGGTAGACATGAGAATATGATTTGATCTCCTGCAGTTTGACCATAACATAGAATTTACTTGAATATTTATCCTCATCACATTAGCTGATTCAAGCAATGAATCAGTGTCCTTCCTGCAGATGAAAGATTTCTTCAGTTTTCACTATTGTTACAAAGGACAGTGCCACACAACAGGCTAATGTTCCAGTGCAAGCTGCCAAACCGAAGTTCACCCTAAATTACTTACAAGCTTTATGAATAAGACGTGCTGAGGGACAGAGTGTAAAAGATGAATTTAACATTGTGTCGAAAATGGTATTTGCACCACGCTCATAATAGGTGTTAACTACATCACTCTGTAAATTCCCCAAAATAAGGACAACAAGAGACTGGAATTCTTAATTATTCCTTTGTAAATAACATGTGGAGAACAGGAAGAAAATCAATGTTTGTTTGTGATATTCATAAATGATGTTGGGGAGAATGTGGAAGAAGGATGCAAGTGGAATGTTAACTAATGTTGGGGATGACACAAAGATTAGCTGGGTGGTTCACAGTGAGGAGGAAAGGATTAGGCTACAGGACGATATAAACAGATGATTTCTACATCCAGATTTATGGCTGATGAAGTTTAACACTGATAAATGTGAGATGATG
The DNA here is from genome assembly GCF_020745735.1 of Hemiscyllium ocellatum. Lineage (NCBI taxonomy): Eukaryota > Metazoa > Chordata > Chondrichthyes > Orectolobiformes > Hemiscylliidae > Hemiscyllium > Hemiscyllium ocellatum. The sequence goes on along the minus strand of NC_083442.1, from coordinate 1,035,913 downwards.
CACATCTGAATTAACAAGACAAGTGAGAACTCAAACTTTGAAGGGCGATGGCTAAAATTACTCCTTTTTTCTTTGCAGCAGGGAAGGTTGAGGATGGAACCTTGTACAGGTATACAAGAGCATCAGGGGTACGGAGAGGATGAACAGACAGCAGCTGTTTCCCTTACTCTAACTGTCAAAAACAAAAGGAAACATACTTAAAGTGAAAGGCAGAGGATTGAGAGGGGATATCTGGAGTTTGTATTGAACTGAGAGGGTGGCACAGACATAGAATATAAAGTTCTTATATGTGGAAAAAGACCCTTCGGCCCAAAATATCCACACTGACCCTCCAAAGAGTAACCCTCCCAAACACATTCCTCCTAAACTTTCGCCTGACTAATGTACCTAACCTACACATCCCTGGACACTTTGGGCAATTTAGCATGGCCAATTCACTTATCCTGCACACCTTTGGATTGTGGGAGGAAATCGGAGTACCTACAGGAAACCCACGCGGATATGGGGGGAATGAGCAAAATCCATACAGGCAGTCACCCGAGGTGGAATCAAACCTGGGTCCCCAGCGTTCTAAGGCAGGCGTGCTCACCACTGAGCCGCATTTCTGCCCCTAATAACATGTCTCTGGAATGCATTCCCTAGGCTCGTGATTGATCAGGTAATCTCACAAATTTTTTTTAAAAAGCCTTTGGATATTCACTTGGTCGTGCAGGCTCGCATTTTCATTCAATTATTCTATGTGGTGGAGATTAGTTTTCTGCTTGTTTTTCCGTTGTAGTGTTTGTTAAAGTTCTTGCAAGGCTTATTGTTCCTGGAGCAGAACAGACAAAGATGTGAATTTATTGCGGTGCTCAAAAGTATGAAAAAAGTTGCAGAGTAGAAAAAGAACACTCTATTAATAGGCATTATAACATCAAGGAATTCTAATGTCAAGGTTGTCAGTAAAAGAGCTAGAAGTGAAATAAGGAAAAACGTCTTTATTTAGAGAGTTGTTACGAATTGGAATTGACCGGCTGGGAAAGTTGTGGATGAAGACTCAAAAAAGAACTGGATATATATTTGGAAATTATGAATTTAACGGGCAACAGAGAGAGGGCTGGCAAATGGGAGGTGCTTGGGAGATATTTTTGGAGCTGATGCATACATAATGGCCAATGGCTTCCTCTTGTACTTTAACGTTTTGTACTCTATCATATGCCAGTTGTGAATGAAAGTCATATCCAAATATTTCACTGTGTAAATGCTCGCAAATATCTGATTATTTGGTGCAGCATAAGCATTTAAAATGCAAGTATTGCAAGGTCAGCTTCATTATGAAGTCTAATTATTACTCAGAACATGAATATTTTGCATGTTGTATTCCCATTACTAAAACAAATATATCATTGCTTTGTCACAAAACTCTTTGGAAAGCTCTGACGTTTCACTGACACAATATTACGTTTTCCAATTATTATTCATTAAAATTTGATAACACAAATAATTTATTTAGTTTAATGCTCACAGTCCAAGGTGAATTATTCCAATTTTTAAATTGCTGGTAAATAGCTGAAGATCGTACATGTCAGTGAGAAATTAAACTGATTGTTTATATATAAATGTATAAGAACGCTGATTCTATTTGTATGTTCAGCCGTTTGCTCACTCCGAACATGTAATCATTCAGAAGCCAACCACTTTAAAAATACTGGAGTGGCAAAACATTGTTTTGAATCCTGACATTGAATATCTAATTCTGATCACCACAAGAGTTATGTTCTTTTTTCGATAAAATAAAATGTACATGCTTTATTTCTGTGTTAGAAAATCTTGACAGGAGTTTATATTTTAGTTCCATAAATATAGAATCAACAGAATTGATTGAAGAGATTTTAGTTCAGTTGAATGATTATCGTTCGCATCTTATTTTTGCCCAATTCATGGAATATAGCAAACATCCGACGATTGTTCGGCTCAGTAAACTCACTACCTTGCAATGAGCTATGCTGAAAATTGCTTCAAATAGATCTGAAATCATTTACACTGTTATTGGACCTCATAGCTGCCTGATATACACAGAGACTCAGTTGCCTTTTCCAAAATCTGTACACTGAGTTTCTAACCTGGTTCGGGGCAGACAGTCAAACATTACTTCAGAGCAAATAATTCGGAATCCACCTTGGGCAGAGGGAGAACCCGTCAACAGACTGTCACTGGTCTCAGTGTAGATACAAATGTTGTCCAGGTTAAATACTAATGGCTGACCAGCAATCAAGTTTTAAAATTCAGCTTCAGCCAGAGCCTGGCCCAGAGAGCAGACGTGTTGACATGGAGAGCCAGAATCACACCATACAAGTTACCTATGGTGATGAAATCTGACCTGCCTCCAAGATTTCATACACCTGCACCCCGGTGAAGACGTTTACAAGTTGACAATCTATTGCAGTGCCTTGTGCCTCACAAAGAAACCTCTAAATCCATATCCAATAAATGGCACCTTCACATTCTCCAGTATCAAAATAAAATAGTACATCTCTGTGAATGGTCAGACATTACTACATGGATCACACAGTAGAATGGATGTGAAGTAACCAGCAGCAAACGGCAATCCAAAATCACATTAATAACTGAACTTGGCGGATTTTGTCTGGTTTAAGTAACCACACAAATTATACTGGCTTTCAGGTGACTGTAACAATGCACACCATAACTGGAGGTTTTGGCCTTACACGGCTCCACAGCTTCCTGATCTCACACACATCACTCTCTCACACATTCAACAATTGATGACAATCCACAAGCTGGGTGAAACTGGAAACACAGAACAGTGTAGAACAGTGCATCACTGTACAGGCCCTTCGGTCTTTGACGTTCTGTCGACCTTTGATCCTACTCTAAGATCAAACTAACCTACATGCCTTTCATTATACTGTCATTCATGTGCCTATCCAATTATATATCCCTAATATAGTTGACATTACTCCAACTGCTGGCTGTTCATTGTACACACCCACCCCTCTGTGAAAGAACCTACCTCTGACATCACCCCTAAACTTTCCTTCAATTACCTTAAAATCATACCCCGTCGAGAGACATTTCCACCCTGGCAGAAAGTAAATGTCTATCCACTCTATCTATGTCTCTCATCATCTTGAACACCCCTGTCAAGTCACTTTCCATTCTTCTTCGTTCCAATGAGGAAAACCCCCTAGCTCCCTCAAATTTTCTTTGTACGACATGCCCTCCAGTCCAGGCAACATCTTAATAAAGCTCCTCAGCACCCTCACCAAAGCTTCCACATCTTTCCTATAACGAGGCAACCAGAGCTGATCACAATATTCTAAGTTGGTCTCACCAGGGCTCCATAGAGTAGCAGCATAACCTCACAGCTGTTAAACTCAATCCCTCGGCTAATGAACACATCAAACACATCCTTAACAACCTTATTAACCTTGGTAGCAACTTTGTGGGAGCTATGTCATGGACCATATGATCCCCCTGTTTCTCCACAATGGAAGAATCCTGCCTTTAAACCTGTATTCTGCATTCAAATTCAATCTTCCTAAATGAATCGTATCCCACTTTCCATATTGAACACCATCTGCCACTTCACAGCTGGGTACTGCATCCTGTCAATGTTCCTGTTGCAAACTACAACAGACCTCCACTCTATCCACAGTTCCACCAACCTGTGTTACATCATCAAACTTACGAACCTACCCTTCCACTTCATCATCCAAGTGATTTATCAAAATCACAAACAACAGAGGTCCCAGAACCGAGCCTTACGGAACACCACTGCTCACCTAGTTCCACACTGAATACTTCCCATTTACCACGACCCTCTGTATTCTATGGGTTAGCCAATTCTGTATCCAGACAGATAGGTCTCCCTGTATACCATGCCTCCTTACATTCTGAATGAAACTACCACGGGGAAGTTTATCAAACACCTTGTTAAAATCCATGCACTCCGCATTCACTGCTCTACCTTCTTCAGTGTGTTTAATCCCATCCTCAAATAATCTAATAATGAGTTGTGAGGTATGACCTGCCCCTCATAAATCCATGCTGACTATTTTTAATCAAACCTTGTTTTTCCAGAATCCTCTCCAATAGTTTGCCCAATACTGATGTCAGACTGACTGGTCTGTCATTCTCAAGAAAATCCCTGTTTCCTTGCCTGAACAAGGGATTACATTTGCCACCCTCCAATCAACCGACGCTACTCCAATGGAGAGTGAAGGCACAAAGACCATTGACAAAGGCACAGAAATCTCTTTCCTCTCTTCCTGTAGTAACCTAGAGCATTTCCCGTCTGGCTGAGGGATTTATCTATCCTTATGTTTGTACTTCAAACATTCTGTATTTCACCTCAACTTTTTACTCCCTGTCCAACCAAATTATTGTCTGCTTTCCATTTCCATACACAGTGCTGCCTTCCTGAGCAAGTATGGTTCCCAATATCCTGTGTATTATGGAATGGAAAACATGGGAAGCTTTGATTCTGCTGCTCCTCAGATGCAGCCTGACTGCTGTGCATTTTCAGCGCCACAATTTTCGACTCTGCTCACCAGTTCTCACTTTCTCCATCACTGAGGCCTGTCCCCTCTGCACACTGAGCAGGGAACTAATCAGCAGAAAATCATTGTATCTGGAGCTGACTGTTCAGTTCTGGAAAATTGCATTTGATGAACACATTTACTGAAAACGAATTTCAAATTCAACAAATATTCATTCAGTCCCGGAGTTACAGTTTTGGTTCATGAATTGGACAGGTTGATGATGAGCAGTGAATGTCTGAAGAACTCCGAGGTACAGAGTATTCCAGGTGATATATTCCAGGTTGGATGTGCTTTACCTTACTGCTGGTAATATTAGCAGACAGACAGATATGATAAGGAAACGAGGTGACATGTGGAAGTATGACATTTTTGCCGTAACAGAGATGTGTTTAAGGGAGGTCGGGGCTAACAACTCAATATTCTGTGGTACCAGAATAAGAGTCAGGACAGAAGAGAGGGTAAAAGAGGAGGTGGTGTTGCCTTATTAATTATGGAGTCAGTTACTGGCGTAAGAAGGGACAATATCTTGAAAGGATCTTCTAAAGAGGCTTGGTGGTTACAGCTCAGGATCAAAACCATGACAGAAACACTGCTAGGGATATATTCTTTACCCCCAGATAAAGGAAAGTATGGGAGCAGGAATATAACCAAGTTATTGAGGTGTGTAAAATCAAGCATTTCAATTCCAAACATTCATCTGGTCAGTGATAAATTTTTAAGAGGGGCAGGTGCTTTGAAATTTATTCCAGAGAGCTTCTTATATCAACACAGTTCAGATAAAACAATGGGCAGTGCAGTGCTGGGCCTCACTGTGGGGAACGAAACCAGTCAGCTGTTCCAGGCAGAAGTGGGAGAGCATTATATGACCATTGACCGTGATGTCACACATTTTGACTTTGCGTAGGAAAAGACTCCAAAAATGTGAGAAAAATAAGAGCTTTTTGCATTGGGGAGACAGATTTTACGGAAAACAATGACATGATCTGGCCAAAGTGCAGTTGGTTCTGGGTGAAACTATAGCAGAACAAGGTGGGGCGGGGGTTGGGGGAATCATTTGTTTAAAATGGAATTGATGACAGTGTCGGCCCTGCATGTTACACCGAAGATAAAATTTAGGAAAACAAACCCAGTGAACCTCAGATGTCGACACAAATTCCGAACAGGATGAAAAGGGAAAGAGAAGCTTAAATCTGGTAGCAAGTGAGCAGGTCGATGAAGGTCCTAAAAGAATATAGCAAGTGGAGGGCTAAACTTAAACAGTCAGTGGAAGAGCAGAAGGAGGGGTGATAAAACATTAACGGGTAAGATTAGCAAGAATCCACAGTCACATTTTTTTGGACAATTAAGGGGAAGAGGATAACGCGGGAAAGAATGGGAGTATTAGAGACTAAGGGCACAGCCTGCTCACAGTGCCAGAGAATATGTTAAACACATCCTACAAATCGGTCTTCAGTTTGGAGAAGCAGTTCCTGGATTCAGGGAGAGTGACCGTTTGACCCTTGAGCAAATTGACACAGGAGCTGAGGAAGAATTGGAATTTTATGCAAGATGGAGTGGGCATATCACCAGATTAAAGACCACCAAGTCTCACATCAGTGAGAGGGAAACAATTGTAGAAAATTTGGAGGACTGTTGAGGCTGGATCATTAAATATCTTCAAGGCTGAGACAGACAGATTTTTATACAAGCGATATGGGGAAATCACAGGAAAGTGGAATGAGGGATTAACAAAATAAATATAACCTAATCGAAGGAAAAGCAGACTCAGTGAGAGGATAGACTTATTGTTGCCCCTACGTCTAATAGTGTTCTTTTCAAATAACCTTGTATTCACAAGAACATCAACCTCTCTAACTATGGAGTGAGACGCAGTTTGGAAAGCAATCGAGGGATTCAAGGAATTCATAAACGCAATACAAATCGACAGAAAGTACGAGAGGACTGCAATGACACGGATTGCCTGTTAGGGTGAGGATTTGCATCGACACAATCACCACTACCAGAAGAAAGACCTCAGCAAGACAACCTATAAGGCCAAGAGCAGACCTGCACTGGGGAGCAGGTAGTTTGGGGCCAGGTGTCAAGGTGTGCTGAAGACCTAAACACTACATCACTGTGGTGTCTCCTTCCTTCCCTAACCAAGATTAAATGTGGAGGGGGAGGGAGACATGCCGTTGTAGCAGAGTAAGCAGGAAGGCTTTGACATGAGAGGCTTCGGATAGCTCAGCTCAGCAAAATGTACAGGGAAACTCATATACAGTCTTTTTAACTTTATTGTTACAGCAGTCAAGATGGCATTTAGGGCAGTTGCACGCTCCATCTTGTGAGATGTGGTAGCTCAGGGAGAATTCAACCGTCCCTGATGGCTACACGTGTGGGCACTGCACCCAGCTTCAGCTCCAGGGAGACCGTGTTCGGGAGCGACACTGGGCGGCAAGCTGGATCATGGGTTAGCACAGCTACCTCAGAGCACCAGGTACCAGGGTTCAAATCCTGTCTCGGGCAACTGTCTGTGTGGAGTTTGCACATTCTCCCCGTGTCTGCATTGGTTTCCTCTGGGTGCTGCGGTTTCCTCCCACAGTCCAAAGATGTGCAGGTTAGGTGAATTGGTCATGCTTAATTACGTAGTGTTGCTTGTAGGGGAGTGGGTCTGGGTGGGCTGCTCTTCGGTGGGTCGGTGCGAGCTTGTTGGACCGAAGGACCTGTTTACACACTGTAGGTAATCTAATCAAGGATGCACTGAGGGTCATCCGAGATACTGACAAATTCATAGACACGCCCCTAGTTATGTTTCTTTAATGACTGTAATATTCCAGTCCAAAGTTCATCGTCCTGAGTTCATTAGCCTTATATGTCAGTCCTGTTATATTTAAATGAACACAATTTAATCCAACAGACGTTCCTTACTTCCTGTAATATTCCAGGCAGAGAGTAGATGGGCGACCACCATGAATGCAAAGGGAGTAGGCAGGGATTGCAGGAATCCCCTGTGGCTATTACCCTCTAAAACAAGTAGACCATTTTGGATTGTTGGGGGCGATGCCTGTTCAGGGGAAAGCAGCAGTTGCCAGGTTGGTGGTACGACCACTGGCTCTTGGGCACAGCAGGAAATGGTAAAGGTAAACAGGGCGTTAAAGTTAAGAGGGTCGATTGTTAATGGGACAGATCAAAGATTCTGTGGTCACAAACGGGAATCCAAGATGGTGCGTTTCCTCCCAGGTGCTAGGATTCAGGATGTTTCCAAGTGGCTGCAGAACATTCTCAAGGCGGAGCGTGAGCAGAAGAAATCATTATGCACGTTGGCACAAATGATATCTATAGAAATAGGGATGAGGTCCTGCAGTGTAATTACAGAGAGCTAGGAGAATCATTCTTTAAAAATACCGTGACAGTGATAATCTCCTGAGAGGGAGATTAACGTCAGAGACTTGCACTGAAGGGGATTCCAATATATTGGTGGCCAGGTTTTCTCGGGTTACAAGGGAGGGTTCAAACTAGATTGGCAAGTGGTCATATCCTCAAGAGCACGGAGGCAAGTGGAAGGAGATACAGTCATCAGCAATAGTAAGGTTAGGCTGGAAAACGACAGAGATAAAGTAATGCATTTTGGATTAAATTGCATCTGTTTCAATGCACGAGGGCTGGCAGGTAAGGCCGATGAACTCAGAGTGTGGATATGTAGGTGGGACTGGGATATTATAGCCATTACAGAAACATGGCTAAGTGATGGAAAGGACAGACAGTTGAATGTGCTAGGGAACAGGTGCTTTAGGTGAGACAGAGATCGTGGAAGGAGAGGAGGGGGAGTTGCATTTCTGATTAAGGGGAGTACCACAGCAGTAATCAGAGATAAAATAACTGATGGATCACCCCATGAGGCTTTGTGGGTGGAGTTAAGAAATAGGAATGGAATGGTGAGGTGTTGGGGTTAATATAGGCCCCCAAAAAGTCAACAGGAATGAGAGAAACAAATATGCAGGGAGAGAGGGGAGACCTGCAGGAGCAATAGGGTTATCATACTAGGGGATTTTAATTTTTCTAATAGAGACTGGAACGGCCAGAGCATTAAGGGATTTGATGAGATAGAATCAGTCAAATGCATCAGGAAAGTTTCCTCAAGCAGTATATAGAGTGCCCTACTCGGGAAGGGTCAAAACTCAAACTTTTCTTAGGAAATCGGGTTGTACAGGTGACTGAATTAATAGTGGAGGAGCACTTTGGGACCAGTAACCATAGTTCTATTAGTTTTCATATAGTTATGGAGAGGGACAAAACTGGTCAACAGGTTCATGTTCGAACTTCGGGCGTGGCTCAGGTACAGGCAGTTGGGATCAAGGGAATCCCTGGAGATATATAAGAGATACAGGAGTTTACTGAAGAAAGAAATCAGTCGGATGAAAAGGGGGCAAGAAAGAGCCTTGGCCGAGAAGATTAGGATGAATCCAAAAAGGTACTTAAATATATTAAAAGAAAAAACAATAACTGGAGAGAAAATAGGACCCATCGAAGACCAATGTGGACAAGTATGTGTGGAGCTATAAGAGATGGGTGAAATCCTCAACGAATATTTCTACTCTATGTTTACTGTGGAGAAAGACATGATGACTTCAGAACTTGAGGAAGTTAGTTATGATATCTTATGGACAATCCATGTCATAGTAGAGGAGATTTGGACATACTAGAATGTTTGAAAGTGGATAAATCTCATGGTCCTTACTCGATATATCCAAGAACACCTCAAGTGGCTCCAGAAGACTTTTCAGCGACCCTGGACTACAATGTTGATCATCACTGACCACAGTGGACGTCCCGGAAGACTGGAGGGTAGCAAATGCCATGGCCTTATTCAAGGAAAACTGCACAAAAAAGCCTTGGAACTACAGACCAGTAGGTTTAACATCCGTGGTCAGTAAGTTACTTGAGAAGGTTATGAGGGATAAGATGTACATGCATTTAGAAAGACAGGCTTTGATTAGGAAGAATAAGTGTGGCTTTGTGCGAGGAAGTTTGTGCTTGACAATTTTCTTACTATAATTGGATGATGTGACCAGGAAGATTGACTTGGGTAGGGCAGTAGATGTTGAAACATGTGATGTTGGAAAAGCACAGCAGGTCAGGCTGCATTTTAGGGGCAAGAGAATCTATGTTTCGGACATAAGCCCTTTATCAGGAAGTTCCAATATGTCGATTCTCCTGTTCCTCTGATGCTGCCTGACCTGCGGTGTTTTTCCAGTGCCACACTTTTCGACACTAATCTCCAGCATTAGCAGAGCTCACTTTCTCCAAGATTTAGTCAATATGTATTTCAGTTACTGCAGAACAGAATGAGGCCTTTCAACACCTGGAGCTGGATGTAAACTTTCAGGAGTAGGCCAATAAACCCCTCGGGCCTATAAAACTGTAACCAGATCATGCAGAACTAGTATCAGTTACACAGCAACAGGATCACTCTATTCAGTTACTTGAAGTCGGTAACACAGGAAATTGAAGAGGCCACAAAGTGACTGGACTATGGACTATACTGGAATAAAACCAGGCTACATAGCCCAGCAAACCTGCCATTCCATCCAGTAAGTCAGGGCAGAGCTTCACTCGGCCGCAATTCCCCTTTTATGCCCAATTCTTTGTGGTCCTCAACTCTCTGACGGGTCAAAATCCATTGACACCCACTCACACCCCCCAAACATTTCAGTGAATTGGCCTCCCCAACTGTCTGATCCCAACCGTCACTACTCCCTGAGAGAAGGAAACACTCCCCACACATATACCTTGGCCTATTGAAATGGATAGAAGTTATGAACACAGCAGAAAGTGACTGGCTCTGATATCATGGCAGTATTTGATTGTGCGAGATGTCAAGGAGACTGAAAAAAATTGAACTTGATGGGAATCAGTTGTAAACGCCCCACTGGTTGAATCATTCAGAACACAATGGGGCTGGTGGACATCAATCCTCCCAGTCCCTGGATATCTCTGTGGGCAATCCTCATGGTAGCTTCTTCGGCATAAACATCTTCAGCTGCTTCATCAATATCTTTACCTCTGTCATACGATCAGAGGTGGGAATGTTCTGTGAAGATTATACAATGTTCAGAATAATGAGTCACCTCCTATGGTACTCAGGTATCAAATCTGGACAACATTCAAGCTTGTGCTCTTAATGAATAGGTAACATTGATCAAAAGGACTGCTGGGCACTAAACATTTCCATGGTTAAAAGAAAGAGGAACTCCTTCAGCAACTCTAGCTGGTTTCACAGTGATATAACAAAGCCATTCCACCCATCTGATCTGTTGGATAACAAGAGGCGCAATGCGTTAACTCACTCCTGCCTATGACACAAGAAGACAATTTTTTTAAAAAGTAGATATTGGAATCCAAAATACACACGCAGAAAGCTGGAAGAACAAAATAAGCAAGGCAGCATCAAGACGTTGAGAAGTGAACGCCTTGGATATAACCATTCGTCAGGACTGTGGATGGGAGTAAGGGAGTCTATAGATAAAGTGACAGGTGAGGGAGGAGGAGGCAGAGTGGCGAGGTGGGGGATAAGTGAACACAGATCAAAGGTATCAGCGGGTTGGTGATGGGATGGCTGAGTCCAGTTGGTAGGTAGCTGGACAAAAGCTTGCTCAGAGGAATGGAAGGTACGGGAGAGTCTGAGAAGGGAGTCAGGGGATTGGAAGGGAGGTTATTTGCAATTGGAGAATTCAATGTTGAGTCCCCGGGGTGTAGGCTACACAGGAGACAGATGAGATCTCGTTCTTCCAAATCATGGTTTGGTTCGTTGTGGTAATGGAGGACGCCAAGGATGGCCATGTTGGAAAAGGACTGAGAAAGAGAATTGAAATAGGAGTAATTTAGCTAGGATGACTACTACATTTTAAAACAAACTAAAGCTTTATTCATAAAATTACATAACGAAACACAAAGGTCAGAATAAAGAATCACGCCAGAATTCAACCTATTCAACTAGACTTAATTATGCTGTTCCGAGCATACACAACTGTCCCAATAATCAACCTCCCAACTAAAACCAGTACAAACGGAACATATCCTTCCAGGTTGAATTTGAAGGTCAGGAAAGAGAGAGAGTTTCCACACAGCTCCCAGATGAACTTCCCAGTTCAAAACTCAACTGAAAACTGCTCAGGGTAAAAAATGAGGTCTGCAGATGCTGGAGATCACAGCTGAAAATGTGTTGCTGGTAAAAGCACAGCAGGTTAGGCAGCATCCAAGGAATAGGAAATTCGACGTTTCGGGCATAAGCCCTTCATCAGGAATGAGGAGAGTGTGCCAAGCAGGCTAAGACAAAAGGTAGGGAGGAGGGACTTGGGGGAGGGGCGATGGAGCCACTGGTTCTCACCTACCACCCCACCCCCCACTGGTTCTCACCTACCACCCCACCAACCTCCGTATACAGCGTATCATCCGCCGTCATTTCCGCCACCTCCAAACAGACCCCACCACCAGGGATATATTTCCCTCCCCTCCTCTATCAGCGTTCCGCAAAGACCATTCCTTTCGTGACTCCCTCGTCAGGTCCACACCCCCCACCAACCCAACCTCCACTCCCGGCACCTTCCCCTGCAACCGCAGGAAATGTAAAACTTGCGCCCACACCTCCTCCCTCACTTCCCTCCAAGGCCCCAAGGGATCCTTCCATATCCGCCACAAGTTCACTTGTACCTCCACGCACATCATCTATTGCATCCGCTGGACCCGATGTGGCCTCCTCTATATTGGGGAGACGGGCCAATTACTTGCAGAACGCTTCAGAGAACACCTCTGAGACGCCCGGACCAACCAACCCAAACACCCCGTGGCTCAACACTTTAACTCTCCCTCCCACTCCACCGAGGACATGCAGGTCCTAGGACTCCTCCACCGGCAGAACATAACAACACGACGGCTGGAGGAGGAGCGCCTCATCTTCCGCCTGGGAACCATCCAACCACAAGGAATGAACTCAGATTTCTCCAGTTTCCTCATTTCCCCTCCCCCACCTTGTCTCAGTCGATTCCCTCAACTCAGCACCGCCCTCCTAACCTGCAATCATCTTCCTGACCTCTCCGCGCCCCCACCCCACTCCAGCCTATCACCCTCACCTTGACCTCCTTCCACCTATCACATCTCCATCGCTCCTCCCCCAAGTCCCTCCTCCCTACCTTTTATCTTAGCCTGATTGGGACAATCTCCTCATTCCTGATGAAGGGCTTATGCCCCAAACGTCGAATTTCCTATTCCTGAGATGCTGCCTAACCTGCTGTGCTTTAACCAGCAACACATTTTCAGCTGAAAACCGCTCAGCACAATTAAGCGCAACTAATTCAGCTAAAATAGCTCACCACTCTCTGTTCATTATACTGGTCACTTATAAAGCATGACCACTTTGGCCTGAAGTCTCATCTGTTTCCATATAATCAAAAAGCCTCAAAAATCCTTTTCATTTCTGTACCAAACCAGACTGATCGGAGCTTGGCCCCGTTTTATTGTCCCTGCGAAAGAAACCAAGGATAGAGTCTCCTTGAGCAAAGGAACAGCTTTTTGACAAATAAGGGACTTGCTTTGTGACATGCCTCCCCCCACTAAAAAAAGAATCATCAATGCTAAAAGATGGCTGCATTTTCAACCTTTCAAACCCAGTTAGTAGTCTCAAAACAGACAGATACACTCTGCTAACTGTATACATTCAAACATGCACAAACCCTTTCAAATTCAGGCCGCGGTACACCCACCACCGAACACCTCTGTATCTCATTCGAGTCTCAATAGCTCATCAGCTTTCACGCTTTCGCGACCTTCCACATGCACAATTGTCAGTTTGAATGGCTGCAACAAGAAGCTCCATCTAAACAATCTGGCATTTTTGTCCTTAGTTTTTTCCCACAAATGTGTTGTGAGCAGTGTATATGATTGTCTCAGATGCATTGCTGGTAATATAAACACAGTTATGGTGTAATGCCAACACTAACTTTAAAATCTTTTTTCTCCACCGTTGAACATTTCTGTTGATGAACGTTCGACTTCCCGGAATAATACCCGATGGGCCTTTCTATTCCCAATCATCCTCCTGTAGGAACACTGGGCCAATACCCACATCACTGGCAACGATAGCCACCTTGAAAGTCTTCGCCTAATCTAGTGTAGCTCTTCTGGGAGCAGTGTTAACACAGTCTTTAGATTGTAAAATGCCTTTTGACACTCCACTGTCCACTGAGAGTTCTTGCCCTTGACAATTTGGTGAGTGGAGCCGCCCCACTGCTTAAAGTTTGGCACAAACTTTCGGTAAAATCCAGTCAATCCCATGAACCGTAGTACTGCATATTTTATTTTTTGTCGATGGTGTGAAACATTCCCCAACTACTTTCGTTTTCGTATCTCATGGGGTCATTTGTCCATGTCCAATAACGTGACCCAGGGACGTGACTTGGGGTTTCTCAAATTCACTTTTAGCTAAGTTTACCACCCAGCCTGCCTTCTAAAGTTGATCGCACAAGTCCGATAAATGCTGTAAATGTTCCTTCCATGAGTGACTAAAAACCACCTGGTCATCAATGTACACCACACAGTTGGGTAATCAGGCAATGACCTTTTTATCAATCTCTGAAATGTGGCTGGATCGCTTTTCATACAAAACGATACAAAGCGGGGCGGCACGGTGGCACAGTGGCACAGTGGTTAGCAGTGCTGCCTCACAGCGCCAGAGACCTGGGTTCAATTCCCAACTCAGGCGACTGACTGAGAGAAGTTTGCACGTTCTCCCCGTGTCTGCGTGGGTTTCCTCCGGGTGCTCCGGTTTCCTCCCACAGTCCAAAGATGTGCGGGTCAGGTGAATTGGCCACGTAAATTGCCCGTAGTGTTAGGTAAGGGGTAAATGTAGGGGTATGGGTGGGTTTCGCTTCGGCGGGTCGGTGTGGACTTGTTGGGCCGAAGGGCCTGTTTCCACACTGTAAGTAATCTAAAGAAAAACGCCACAATTTGAACTGTCCATTTGGTGTTAGGAAAGCCGAAATTGCCTTTGCTTTTTCTGACAGAGTTCCGTGCCAGTAGCCTCTGAGCAAATCCAACTTAGAAATGTAAGTAGCTTCTCCCACTTTTTCGGCACAGTTTTCCAAACATGGAATTTGATCTGCATCAGTCTTTGTAATGGCATTGACTTTGTGATCGTCCACACATGACCGTTGGGTACCATCTGGCTTTGGTACCATGACTATATGTGAACTCCAGTCACTGTAACTCACTTCGATTGTGACATATTGGAGTGTGCGCTCTATCTCCTTCTGAACCTGTGCCAATTTTGGAGAGTCATGCCCATAAGGATGTTGCTTAATCAGAACAGCATCTCCTGTGTCTACATCATGCACAATTATGTTCGTACTTCCCAGTTTATTACCGCATATCACTCCACAAGATAGTAAAAACTCTTTCAGGTCACTTTTCTTTTCTTGTGTAAGGTAACTCAATAATTTATCCCATTTTTGACAGCTTCCTCATTCTCCAATTGGATTTGAGAAATGTCCAATTCAGAATCCTCTGAACTTGGTTCTTCCTTCTGTGCTGTAATCATTAACACCTTCTCTTCTTGGTTTCCTTCCCTATCAAAATACCTTTTGAGAATATTCACATGACACACTCCGTGAGATCTCATCCTGTCTGGAGTCCGTATCAAATAATTCACCTCATTCAATTTCTTCCCAATTTGATAAGGTATGCCAAAACTTGCTTTTCAAGGTTCAACTGTTACTGAAAGTAACACCAATACTTTACTCCCAATTGCAAAATTGCCAATTTATGATTTCTGATCCACTTCCTGTTTCATTGTATGCTGCAATCCTTCTAAATGCTGTCTACCCAACTCTCCAGCTGTATTTAATCGTTCCCTAAAATTTGACACATCATCCAAATGGATGGTCTCTGAATTCTGACTTATTAATTTCTCCTTAACCAGTGTTAATGGTCCTTTTACTTTATGCCCACAATTTAAATAGACTGAATTTGGTCGATTCATTCTGTGCATCTGTGATCACAAATAGTTCAAAAGGAATTTCCTTATCGCAATCATCTGGATAATCCTGACCATAAAACCTCAACATGGTCTTCAGTGTTTGATGCCATCTCTCTCATGCTCCCTGTGATTCCAAATAGTACGCAGTAAATTTGAATTGCTTTATTCCCAAGTTATCCATCATCTCCTTGAATAGTTCGGATGTGAGGTGTGATCTGCCTGGATCTCTATTGGTAGTCCGTACCGAGTTAAAAAAATAAGCATTTTTCTACAACTCTTTTAGCTGTGATGCTGCATAATGGGTCTGCCCCTGGAAATCTAGTCGACACATTCATTATTGTTAATAAATACTTATTTCCACTTTTTGTTTGAGCTAGGGGCATACACAATCTATCAAGACTCTTGCGAAAGGTTCCTCAAATGTTGGAATAGGTATTAAAGTTGCAGGTGTATTACTGTCTGTGTCAATGTTTGAGACATCTGGCAAAATTCAACTACATCTTTGTGTAGTCCAGGCCAGTGAAAGTATCTTTGTGTTCCAGCCTGTAATGTCCTAACCCCGAAATGATCTCCAAGTGGTAGCTCATTGCCACTCGCAGCGCCTCCTTTCTATACCCAACACACAAAACAATTTGAAGAATTTCTGTCCACGCCTGATCTCCATATCCACATTAAGATATCATTTAAGTAATAACACACAGGAATGCATTCATTCTCTTTCTTGCTAAATGTTTTTTGATATAACTTTTGTAACTCATCATCTTTCTGCTTAATTTAAACAACTTAGTAGAGCTAAAGTACTTTCATGTTTTCATACTTGCTCCTTCTGTTCCACTTATCAGGTCAAAAAGAAACTTTCGGATAACTCTATGTCAGCTTCCTTATTGGTGCCTTTATCCTGCCTCAGCCAGTGCATTGTGATCTTCTGATGACGTAATCAGGGAAAATTCCTGGATAAACATTCTCCAGGTCTTCAGTTGCCTGCATCTTAACTTACTTTTCAACTAGAGTAGGCAGCACGCCTACCAGTGAATCAGCTATATTATTTTCAAGGACAATTTTTATTCCTGGAGCTGAGAGTGAGGGATCCAGTTCACCTTCCACACATTCCCCGCTCTTCTCTGTACTCCATCGCCTCACTTTACATAACTGAGCACTTTTTGCCTCACTATGAATTCCTGTTCCCAGCACATTTTCTGGCAATAGTCTCTCAAGCGTTCATAAAGCCTCACCCCTCAGCATTACAGACTGAAAATATCCTGTGTCAATTAATATTGGAACCTCCTTACCAATTACTCCTGGCCTATGTGAATAAACTTTACCCTTCCATGTAGATTTTTTAACGCAGTTTTAGCATGTCCACTGATCACCTAGTACACTCTGAGGCAGTTGCCTAACTCCCCCTATGCTTTTTGTTACTAGTTCAACGAAATTTCCAGGCTTGTCTTGTTATCCTACAGCTGGATTTCTCCCAGCTCACCAACACTGTGAATTTGTGTGGCCTACTTTATTGCAAAGAAAACACCATAGTATTTAAACTTCTTTGTCCCCCTCAAGGTTTTATTTATTACCGTGGTAAATTATCCTTACATTCTACACAGTGATCTACATTTCGCTTTGCACATGACGATATCTCTTTGCTCCAATTTCTGTCCCTCAGAGACCAGAACTGGTTCTGGAAAGCAAATCAAGTTTATGGATCAGTTCATAATCATCAGCCATTTCAGCACCTAGCCTTGCTGTTTGCACTCTCTGCTCTTCCACCTGAGTTTGCACTACTTCAGATCGTGAATTTTTGAATTCCTCCAAATACTAACTTCTCTAGGGGCATTATAGCTTTGCCTGAATTGTAAAGCTCTTATCCAACTATCGAAATTAGTCTGTTTGGTCCTTAGAAACTCAGTGTAGGTTTGACCAGGATCCTCATTAGATTCCTGAAATGTTGCCTATGTTGTCTTAATTTTTTTTAATCTCTTCAGACTCCCCAGATTCCTCCTCTGATAGGGATGTGAATACCTCACCAGTCCTACCTACAAGTTTCGTTTGGATCAAGAAAACCCACATTGCCTCTGGCCACTTCATTTGTTGAGCCAACGTTTCAAATGAGATGAAAAGGGCATCACATTCTTCTCATCAAATTGAGGCCATGCTTGAACTTAAGCAAACAAATGCTCACTAGGCTTCTGACTACCAGGGGTTGCTCATCCGCACTCTCTTCCTTACTAAGCCCACCCTCAGTCGTTATCTCCAGTGTTTAACACTGACTTCCCTTTTTAAGTGTCAGATTTTGCTCTTCAAAACCTCCCTCTTTCTGTCTCCCCTGCTGGTTTCTCTTTTGGCAATCTTTCTTTTTTACTCTCTGTTCTGCTGCTCTCTCTTTTCCCCCTTCTTCTGCATTTTATTGAAAGTCAAATGTTTCATTTTGGCTGCCCTTTCCTTACGTCTCGCCGCTAACTCAAGATGTTTCATTTGCAACTGAATTCTTCCCATCTCTATAGATTCGAATGGTGTCTCCAGCAAGTTTAGTTGACGAGCTACTGCTGTAATTACTCTCCTTTCCTCACAGAAGCAGTCAGTTCCAATTGGAAATTGGTCTTATTCACTTTTCGTAAAATATCCAAAGTTACTGCATGCACACCGAGGAAACATTTGGCGACTGAAATTGCCATTACTATTCGAAGCTTTGTCAACCCAGTAAAATGAATACCCGAACTAAAGACACTAGCACCTCCCACTCGCTGTTGAAAATCCAACAATGAGCCCCCAGTCTGTTATGGACGAGGCTAGACCACTCAAAACATTCTTAAACAAACAGCCCAGAGCATAACATTGCGGTTTGTTTTGGTAATTATCCAAAAGAATATTACCCGGAGTAATTTAGCTAGGGTGACGACTAGATTTTAAATCAGAGAAAAATGTTATTCCCAAATTTACACAATGAAATACAATGAACAGAATAATGAACCCCTACAGAATTCAACTGATCCAGCTAGACTTAATTATGCTATTCCAAATACACACAGTAGTCCCAATAATCAAACTCACTTGAAATAACATCATAATGGAATGCATGTTTCCAGGTTGAAGCTAAATGGCAGAAAAGAGACAGAGTTTCCACAGAGCTCCCAGTTGAACTACACAGTTCAAGACTCAACTGGAAACTGCTCAGCTCAACTCAACTCAGCTAGCTCAGCTAAAAGAGCTGACAACTCCCCGTTCACTATGCAAGTCACTTCGAAAGCATGACCACTTTGGCCTGTAGTTTCATCTGTTTACATATAAATAAAAGGCCTCTGAAAATCCCTTTTATGTCTGTACCAAACCAGACTGATCATAGCCTGGCCCCGTTTTACTGATGCTCTGAAAAACATCAAGGACAGAGTCTACTTGAGCCAATGAACAGCTTTTAGCAAAAAAGAAGTATTGGTTTGTGACAGAGAAGACAGGCTAGTGTTCTTTATGGAGGTCTGAATCTGGTGGGAATGGCTAATACTGTCAGAGTGTGGCTGATGACAGATTTGTGAACAACATGACCTTCAATGCAAGGTCACACACCAACTGTCCATCCAGAAGGTGGTAGTTCATTCAGAACCTGGAGCTCTCTCTCTCTCAACTAACATGGGGGCTCCATAGAGCTCTGTAAATTATCATAGAGTCATAGAATCCTATAGCATGGAGACAGGCCATTAGCACAAACTCGTTCATGCTGATCAAAATGTCCATCCATGCTAACCCTATTTCCCTGTGCTTGGTCCATATCCTTCTAAACCATTTCTATCTATACATTTGTCCAAATGTGAAGACACATATCATGGAAAACATGTTATATCTAATGCTATCCGTGTTTTGTTTTGGAAATAATGAATGTTGATTAATAACATTCCAGTTTTTATGCAATCACGTTTTTATTCTTTTTGTAGCGTTACAGATTAAACACTTATTTCCTTCACACTCTCCTCATGGTACCATCACTGCAGGGATTAGTCTGGTGAAACTCCATTACACCATCTCTCTGTAGCAAGGAGATCATTGATTATAAATGAAAGAAAGTACTGCCTCAAGTACACTTCAACTGCAGGGCGGTGTCTTCACTCTTATACTTTAATCATTTTGTAATGAACAATACTACTCATTATTGTGCTGATTACTCGCTGAGTCATAGAGTGATAGAAATGTACAACATGGAAACAGATCCTTCAGACCGACCCGTCCATGCCGGACAGATATCCCAATCCAATCTAGTCCCACCTGCCAGTACCCGACTGCTCTGTAGGGATTCTGTTAGTGCCCCATGATCAAGGACATCCAGCTCCTTTTCACCAAGAGCACTTCCTATCATCTCGCCTTCTCATAAATACAAAATGAGAAGGATTGTATTTTTTGCCAATCATTTATTTGGCTTATGAAGCAAAGTCACACCAACAACAACATCACTATTGCCATTGGAGTTGATTGGAGATACTGAGGAGGCGATGATCCAGCTGTATTATCTCTGAGTAAGAATCCAGGGAATCAGGTAATGAACCAGACACCGGATCCGAATCCCACAACGGCAAATGTTGGAAATTGAATTCAATAAAATATCAGCAATTAAGAATCAAACTAAACAATGAAACCATTGTCGATTGTCCTACCTGGCACCCTCATGCCCTTCAGCAAAGGAAATCTACCTTCTTCAGCTGGTCGGGCTTACATGTAACTCCACAGAAATGTGGCTAACTCTCAGTTGCAGTTTGAAATGGCCAAGCCAGCCACTCAGTTGTGTCAGTCACTAGAAAGCCTCAACGAAATGAAGCCGCATGGACCTCAGCACTGACTACTTACAGCCCACGGACTGCAGTGGGTCAGGAAGGCAGCTCATCAACACCTTCTTAAGTACAATGAGGAAAGGGAACTAAATACTGGGCCAGCATCCCATTAATGAATAAAGGAAGATGATCACTCTCAGGGAAAAGAGAAAAACAGACATAAAATCTTTAAACAGGAACTTTGACATATACCTTACATGGACATTATTATCAGTAATATGGGAACAGGAGAAACATAAGTAAGGTTTAATTTCATTTTTTTATTTTCATCCCAGCTGATCATCAACAATCTCTTTGCTTCTTTCTCTCTATCTCTCTCTTTCTCCATCTATTCAACTCAGTCCTTGTCCATTTCACACAGATGTCGGTGTCACCAACATCAATCACGCTATTTCCCAACTGTGTTCAGTTCTGATGTATGGTCATTAGGATCGAATTGCCAATTCTATTTTTCTCTCGACCCGAGGGAGCTGCCAAATCTGCTCAGTTTGTCTGGCACTTTCTCGTTCTTTATTGTTTCTGATCTGTTGCATGATTCTTTGCTTTATTTAACCTTTAATTTTGTTATTACTTGGAATGTCTGCATCACTGACAGGGCAGCATGTTATTTACTGTGAGGTCATTCTTTCAGGCAATACAGAACCAAGCACATTGTTGTGGGGCTCACATAAATCTGAAGCCAGACAAGATAATAACGCAAGTTATATTTACCTAAGGACATCAGTGAAATAGATAAACGTATGGACAAAATGCTGGAAATGTTATGGTTTGTATTTCCAATTCCTGTCTTTTGTATTTACTTTCTGGCATTGTCTGTGGTAGGATGTGGAATAGCATCTTTCTATGCTATAGCCTGTGCATCTGAATTACATTTCTTCCGACATTACTGCACTGAGAGCGTGTTTCTGTCATGAAGTTATTTTAGAGTCAAGAACAAAGTTGTGATCGAAATATTTGCAACGGAAAGAGTGCTTAAAGGAGAGGTGTAACCATAATGTCTGAATTTTACCAAAGCATAGATAATGGTTTATAAAGCGTCAGCGTTGAAGCCAAGATGGTGACTGGGCATATAATCGAGCTGGTAGTGGATAGGTTTTGTGATGGACAGAATACCGAGACATAAATGAATTTTACTTATTTAAATTCGGTATTGTGAGCAGTCTCGTTCTCAGATGTTTGTGAGGGCGGGGGTGTGGGCCGTTCTGAAATTTGGGGGTAATCAATGGAATTTGCGTTTGAAACTGAAGACAATAGTTTCTGTCTTTGTCAAATATAGATAACAGAAATAGTAACGAAGTTCGCCATGGTTGAAGAGATTAATAAATGGATAGAGATGAAGAAACGTACCAGGAACACCAACAATAGCGAGGATAGGATAGTAACCCGCCTGGATAATCATCAGTGCACCCCATATCCGAGTTGGTAATGTTGACCGAGACGAGGAAAAATAGTAAAGACCCGCGGATAAACCCCTGTTCATTGTTGCAGCATTCCAGTCGCATGTTCTCAGATTCTGATCCATTAATGGATCATTCCAGACTATTCTCAGATGTTTATATCTCCTTTTTCTGTCTCTGCAGCTGCTGATCCCTTTGCGCGTTGGAGTTGGTACATCTGCTGCTACAATGGCATAAACCATTGCAAGAGGCCCCTTACTAATAGGAGCCAGAAAACATCCAGTGACACAACTGTGATCCACGGAGACTAGCATCACTCACAGTCACTGAACAAACAGCTCCATTAAACCCCTTTCAGTATGGTCCCTTCAGTTCACAAAAACTACTGGACTGGATTGAATGTTGGCACCGTTGGCTATTGATCACATTTCTCATCACCCATTGCTCTCGTGAAGTTAGTAGTGAGGGAGAATGATGCATGTTTTCTTATCGCAGGCTCGATGATTCTGCTGCGTTGTCCATTTGCAATACTGTAACTGGCTGAACCTCGCACCATCACCACCCTCAAAAACCACAATCTACATGATGTTACCGTGCAGATCTCTCCTCGACTAGAACAGGCACCAGCCAATATGTTTATAGTGGATATATTTGCACTCCAATACATAGGAAATGTGAATTTGCCTGGACATTCCTTTAATTGGGCTAATAAGGCAATTTTGTATCATCAACTCTCAATGTGCTTCAGCACTTTTTAAAATATCAACTCACAAACACCATAACACACTTTATTAAGCACAATTTTCTTCCCATTCTCCTCATGGTAACATCATGCCAGGGTTTAATCTGGTGAAACCCCTTTGCTGATTAAACCTGTACATAATACATCTAACAGTCTCTCAATAAAACACTATCACTGGGAAAGATACATTTACTCTGGTACTTTAATCATTTTGCATGACCAGCCACATATCATTTACTTCCTGCTGTGTAAAAAATATATTTGTGACTTATGACCAAGCGCATCCAGGACTGTTTCAACAACAGCATTTCCCAACCTCTCCCAACCTATTTAATGAACATAAACGTGAATGATGATATTTGTTGTTCATATCTGAAATATCTTGCAAAGAGCTATTGGCCAAAGCCTTCACTCCAGATAATTATAGTACTCTCTCCATTCCCTCGATTATCCAACTTTTAATACATTCAATGTATTCCACCCCTACCTACACATGGACTCTAACATTCTCTACTCACCTCTATTCAAACATGTCAACCATCTTTTGAAAATTCAAATACTTCATTTCCACTGGTTCTCAATTGTCGATGTCGCAATGGACAACCTCCACAATATCCAGCAGGTTTATCAAAGATGAAAATCATTTCCCCTTCCTGAATCTAGATTGACTCCTCCGAATCATGACGTTATTTTCTAAGTGTCTAGTTGTCACAATCCTCACAAAAGGTTCCAATGTTTTTCTTACAGCTTACATCAAGCTAATCACTGTTTAGTTTGTTGTTTGCTCTCTCCGTCCTGTTTTAAATATTTAGGTTTACAATCGCTGCTTTCCAGTCTGGAGGATCCTTTCCAGAATCTAACCAGCTTTGAAGAATAATCAGTAATTCTTTCACTAGCTCTACTGCCACCTCCTCAATACTCTGGGATGTAGCTCATCAGATGCAGCAATGCACCAATCTTAAATTCAGTGAGGTTTTGAAAAACGTACCTTTAATTAATTCTAATTTCCTGCTGTTTCCCATTTTCACCAGTCACTCTGTTCCCCTGTATTTCTGGAAGTTTCTTTCTGTATTTTCCTCAGGGAGATGGACCCAATATAATGCGCTCAGCGGACAGATGGTTCTGTCAGCCAGTGAATATATCGGAGGACTGCACTCCAGTGAAGATGGACATGTTACTCACTCCTGCCTGGAAAGTTCCAGAATTAATCCAGTTTAATTAATGGTGAGCATCAGCACAGTCCTGTCACAGGTGTGAGGCTACACGGTATACTGAAGGAGGGGACACAGCTCAGTGACCACCTCAATTTTGGTTTCATACCTGACAACTGGTCCAACTTAGACAAATGTCCCGGGAAATCCAAGGTAAGATAATGCACTGTCCTGCACCTTCCTATTTATAGAGCTTCCCTTCTGTGGAGCCTCATCTCCATTTTTTTACCATGCACCCAGACACTCTGTAAATGCAGTGCATAGAGTGGGGTCACCAGACCCAGCAGCTGACAATACAAACCCGAGATAAGCATCACCAGAAACTCCATTGATTTTCCAAAGTCAGGAACAACTCGATTCCTCACACAGAACGCGCTCGCGCTCAGTGTTGAAAATTATTTCCACTCCTGAGTTTCTCTTCCTGGTTGAGAAAGCCGTTGCATCTCTGCACACTCCCACACTAACAGTTTCTCTCTCCAAAAAAACAGTTGAAAATGTAACATTACCTTTCTCTATATCTCAGCAACTATAAGGGCAGCACTAGTATTCCTAATGGATTTGATCATCACACTCAGGGAAGAGAGGTACAGGGAACCTAACTCACTTTAAACAGGGACAAATCTAAATGGATGCAATATTCAGGAATATGGGAAAATGGGGAAATGTGAGAATAACTTGCCACTTTGTTTTCCTTTCAGTTCATCATCAGCAATTCCTTTGCTCACTTTTTATTTCTGTTCCTCTCTTTTTCTGGCCATTTTTTCATCCATTCAATTTAAACCTGCCCCCATCTCTCTCTCCAAGCTAACCATCCACGATACCAGGATAAATAATATTATTTCCAGTTTGCTTTCAGTTGTGAAGCAGGGTAACTGGATTCAAACCGTTGTCTGCATTTCTCCTGACAGAGGCTGCCATACCTGCTGGGATTCTCCAACACTTTCAGACGCTGGAGAATTTTATTTTCGATCTCTAGCACCCACCGTTCCTTGGTTTATATCACCTTTCATGCTGTTGTTTCTCGGGATGCCAGCATCACGGACAAGGGCAGCATTTGTTGTCCATCACTAATTGTCTGTGACTACGCGGCCATTTGTCAAGACAAAATGGAGCCAACAATTTTGTTGTGGGTCTGAAGTCACACTGAGTTCACACTGGGTAATAATGTTAAGTTTCTTAGCAAAGACTATCAGTGAAATAATAAAAATAAATCTTAACGGTTTCTGTTATCCATGAGTGAAATTAGGTTTTATTCCAATTTTTGTCATTCGAATTTAAGCTCTGTCATCGGCTGTGGTAGAATTTTAAACACTGCCTTGGAGTCACAGCCCGTGCCTCTGAATTACCCGTCTAGTTACATGATCATTCTGATACAGAGTCCTTATTGCCTAGTCCGTATTCCTTAGTTCCTGCCAGAGAGAGGTGGCGGGGGTATCAGTTTAACTACCAACAATCAAATGGATTTTGGGGATAAAAGCGAAAGGGAGATTGAGAGACAATTTCATGTAAGATCGCAGGTTTCAGAATGCTGAAATGAAGACATTTCGACAGTATCCTGCAACATGAGCCAGTATTCCGAGGAATGATAGGTGAAGGGGATATTGGCGTTAATAAAGATGAGGGAGAGTTTTAGATGAACATTTGTTCTGCAACTTTGTAACTGGTTGTGGGTTCATCAGAGTTTTCGACTCATTGGGCTGAATCGAACAATAGTTTGTCTCAGTGACATTTTTATTGAGAGTGACTGAGGGATTGTATATACCAAACTGAACTAGTTTCATGGTGCTATCTTATCCAACTCACCACATTAACTACCCACTCAATCTCATAGTGTTCCTCGCATTCAATGCCACCCCAATTCTGCAACCCAATATCGCTGGAGGGACTCACCATCGCACTGAAACCTCTGGCTATTCTATAATCACTGACACTTGTGCCATCTTTCAAAGGCCAATGGGCACACTGTGTACTTCCTCAGTTTGGAGCCACCCTGCACAGGTGACCCCGAGCATGGCAGATAAGGGGAACTAACACCACGATTTCTCAACAGGGCCACAGAGGTCCTAGTGGATGGGCTAGTGTGGGGGTCCATTCTCTTCCCAGAGGAGGCCTGAGCATGGTCTGAGCTCACCAACCAACTCAGTGCAGTACCTGTGGTCTCTCTCTCTCCCTCACACACACGCACACACTTTAATATGAATTCCAGGTAGTGTTCCAAAGAATTCCCATTTTCAGGTACAGGAACTTTCAACCATTCAACCTCCTGGGTTCCTGCAAAAATATGCACTTATTTTATATCCAATTACAATTAGTAATTCTGGCTATTCCACTTTGTCTCACTTTATTGTATTCAGCCAAACACTGCTTCTAAACACTTGTCCTGTTCTGAAATACAATTTTGAGCAGAAAACTTTTTATCCTCAGCTGATATCTTGACCATTATCTGAATTGTACCATTTTCCTTGTTATGAAAGTTTCTCTTGCCCTTTGCCTGTACCTGTTTCTGTCTGTAACAGTTACACTGTCTCCAACTCAGTTGGTTGGACGGCTGGTTTGTGATGCAGAGGGAGGCCAGCAGCGCAGGTTAAACTCCCCCACACTGACAGGGGTTACCATGAAGGGGACACTCTCTCAACAAAGGGCAATCTAGCATGGTCAATCCACTCTAAGCTGCACATCTCTGTACTCTGGGAGCAAACTGGAGCATTAGGAGGGAATCCACACAGATATGTGAAGAATGTACAAACTCACCTGAGTTTGGAATTGAACCCTGCTCCTTGGTGATGTGCGGCCGCAGTGCTAACCACATATCCATCATACTCCTCAGTTGGTTCTCTTAATTACTTGTAGCTGACTGAAGAAATCCAACTGGCTTGTTCTGACAGCTGAACCTGATCCAGTATTAGACCTTGATCATCTGTCATATTGCCAACCTGGTTACATTCAATAGTTGTGGTGAGCAGTGGAGGAATGGGACTAGAAATGAAAACAGTGCCACCTTCCAACCTCAGTCAGAACCAGAGTGAGGAGAAATTCACGAAGTGGGAATTCATTCAAGTGGGAATTCTCTCACCCAGAAGATTGGGAGGGCTGAATCTTCATATTATATCGAGGCTGACTATGTCTGATTTCCCATAGACAGGTGAATCAGGGATCATTGTGAAATCAGAGAAAAGTGCAGCTGGGAACACAATGAGATGAATCATAACCTTATTGACTGGTGGAATAGTTTCAAAGTGCCGAATGGCCCAGTTGTGTCTTTCAGCCCTATGTTCTGAAGCTCCATTCAGCCCTTTGGTCCTGCTGTGCAGGAGAGAATTAAGGCCACTTCGATGGTTTGGTGTAGATTGGCAAATGTATTGGAAAATCCAAGTTGGTTCAGGCAGTGACACCCTTCCCCCAATCCCTCTTTTCAGGCTTCTCCTCTCTGTTACTTCTGGTATTAATGTAGGTCATGTTACAGGCCCAGATTCGCATTGAATACAGCCCCCATACGCCACCCAAGGTCAACTCAGACAAATCCTCTGCTGTCTGTGAATGCAACATTTTACATCATGACTTCCAGGAAAATAATTAATTATTTTCCAAAAACATAAATATGAAGGTAAGAAATAGGAACCTGCGCTGTCATTCAAGAAGAACATGGCGGATCTAATCCGCGGCTCAACTCCACTTTCCTGCTCACCCCTTGCATCCCTCAACTCCTTGAAATGTCACAAACCAATCCACCGATCTGTAAATACAATCAGTGACCCAACCTCCACAACTCTCGGGGTTAGGAAATTCCAGCCATTCACTACCTTCTGAAAGAAAACATTTCTTTACATCACAGTTTGAAATCGATATTCCTTATCCTGTATCCAAATCCCTGACTTCGAGACTCTGCCATGGTGTGGAATCACATTCTCAACACCGACCTTGTCGAGCCCCCTCTGTATCTTGTCCGTTTCAGTAATGACACCCTCATTCATTTAAACCACAATGAATAATTGCCTCAGCATTTTTGATGTATTCAATAATTCTATCCTTTCATCCCATGAATCAGTCTAATGAACCAACCTTTCTGCATCAATATGCTGACGTTATGTTTCATACACAGAAACACACCACTCCGTTGTACTGCTCCTTTTTTGGGAGTTCTCTCCATTTAATAACAGCCTGCCTTATGGTTGTCAGTGTCATCCTCAAATTCAAATGTATATTGCACGCAACTCCCGCCGTCAGGAGCTAAGTGCAGCTCTTGTAAGCAGCTCTTACCATCGGACTGATATTTGTGGTACTCCAGTAGGTACTTTTTTTTCATAAAGTTCGATGAGGCGTGACTCTCCGATTTCTAAGTGTTTACCAAGTGTCATCCCATGCTAATGCATTATCCACCATACTATGAGCTTCTGAATTGCGTAAGAACCTTTATTTAGTGATATTTCGTGGAAAATCTCTGGAAAGCCTCATGTCTACCAGTCCTCCTTTATCAAGGCCACTTGTTACATTCTCATGGATTTCCAGAAAAACTTTGCATAATTTTACAGGCAAAATATAGTTCGCCTTTAACAAGACCATGCTGACGCTGTGTGAAGCTTTTCTAAATGTTCTGCAGTCCCTTACTTCACAACAGACTCTCACAGATTCCCAGCAATAATGGTTAGGCCACTTGGTTCCTGCTTTCAGTCTCACTCGTTGCTTGAAGTCAGGCGCCACATTGGAGAACCTCCAGTTTCATTGGATCACTCCTTTAATCCAGAGAGTTATGGAATATTTCACACAGAGCCACCAGCCACTCTGTGACCACTTCTTTTAAAACCAGCTATGAATTGTTGATGACCTGTTTACCCTTGGTCTTATCTGTTTGAGAATTGCCTTGTTCATTCTGTTAAAGACAGCTCAAGATCTTCCCTCCTATTGCCATTTTGTTTGCACCATTGAAATATTCACAGCATCTTCCCCTGTGTGGAACGATGTAAATTATCTGTCTGTTCCCTCTATCCAGTTCCCCAGTCACACCCTACAAATGTCCTCAATATACTTTCCTGACTTTCTTTACACCAAAGATCACACACACCTCTTGAACTCTTCTCACATACATGGAAACGCTCGTGCTGCTTGGTTTATATTTCTTGTCAATTTGCTTACATCACATCTTTTTTTCCCTTTCCTTTGCTTTCTATATCCATATAATCATATCGCATACAAGCACACTCTTTGGTCCAACTTGTCCATGACGGGCAGGTTTTCCAAACTAAACTATTCCCATCAGCTTTCATTTGGCCCATATGCCTCTAAACGGTTCGCATTTTTATGTTTGGCCAAATGTCTTTTAAATGTTGGAGCTGTACCTGCATCTGCCAGTCTTCCTCTGGCAGCTCATTCCATAAACACATCACCTTCTGTGTGAAAAAAAGAAGTTCCCTCTTCCTCCCTTTTAAATCTTCCCTCTTCCAGCATAAACCAATGGCTCAATGATTTAATTTTCCTATCCTGTGGAAAAGATCTTGGCTTTTCAACGTGACCATGCCTCCCCTGATTTAGTAAATTTCTATAATGTCACCCCTCAACCTCCTACTCTCCATCTGATACTAACTTCAAGAACAAGCATTGCAAGTTAAGCACTGTAAATTTGAAACAATGTTAAAAGTGACAGGTAAACAGCCCTCTGCCCAAACTTCGTACTGTCATTTGCTTTCTTCTTTATGTTACAATACTAAGGCAGCATGAAAATCTTACTAGTGCCAATAAGCCGGTAAGCACCTGAATTCCTTTGTCTGATTCCTGTGATGATTTCTCCAGTGAAAATGTATCTCAGGCCAGATCTATGTAATTCTACATGTTCAACATTCTCCCTCCTGGCCTCCATATGACTTTATGTGGTTGTGTTTTCTTTATCTTGCACTCAATAGAGAGAACCCTTATCCTCATTCTCATTTTAATTTAAATTCATTTTATATCATGTTCTTGTTAACCACAGCTAAAAGCCTTTTCATCTGTTGTCACACCCTCAGTTCCCTGTCACCTACCCCCCACCTCTGGCAAGGAACTAAAATGCCCAGTTTCCAATCCTTTTCAGTTCTGAAGAAGTGTCCACTGGACCTGCTTAGTTTCTTCAGCAATTTGTGTTGTTCAACATTACCCAAAGACGTGTGTAAAATCTGCTCAAAAGCCCTGTCCAGCACAGAGCGCTGTACATTGGGAAGTGAACAAAAACGCAAAGTGCACAGGTTCATTGGTTCTGAAACGACATGAGGCTGGCATCACTAACACGACAGAGGTCTTAATCATGGTCAGGGAGAAAAACAGCGGAAAAAACATTCACTTCAAACATAGAAGATGGTATTACTGGAAAGAAAATGATTCAGATTAATATGTTAAAGTATTTGAGTAATGTTACAAATTGGAAGCGTAACATCAGGGTGAGATCCTCAGCAGAATGAGATTATGGAACTGGATGTGCTCTCATATCAGAAACCAAGTTAGGTCATTGAGTACAGGGCTGGTGGGTGAATGGGTCTCGGTGTGAACTGGGGGGAAATCAGTAGAATTGATTTGCAGATATTGCAGCTCACACTGGGTTATCATTTGATGCTGCAGATCTCAGCAGCAGCCGCAACAGAATTGCATTCAAACACAATCCATAACTTTTACCCCAGGATAATCCATCACTATCCCATTATTATCAAGCCGATCTATGGTTCAGTGACGAGTTTGGGGGAACATGCCAGAGTCAGAACCATGTGTATCTAAACCTGATGACAACCCGTTAAAGCAACTGCACTTGACTGGTAGCATTCCAAACAGCAGAACTACCATCTGATGGAGAGGGGGAAATGATCCCAAGACAAACTGATATGATCGAAACTCTGTAGTCAAGCCACATCCAATCATCAATGTCAATGGACTATTAAACAACTTAGAGGAGGAGAGGACTCCACAAATATCCCTAGCCCTGCACATCAGTGTACATGACAAGGTTGTAGTATTTGCACCATCCTGAGCCAGAAGGGTTGAGCGGATGATCCAACTCACCCTCCTCATGATGCCCACAGAATCACAGATGCCAGTCTTCAACCAAATCGATTCGCTGCACGTGACATGAAGAAACGGCTGAACACAGTAGATATGACGACGGCAATCGGCCTGGATACCATTCCTGCAATAGGAATGAAGATTGTGCTGCACAACAAGCCGTGTCCCTGGGGAAGCTGTTTCAATCCAGCTCCAACTCCGACATCTGCCTGGCCAAGTGGAAAGTTCCTCAACAATATCCAGTGCCACAACAAGGGAATGACTACAGTCTTACCGTTTACCACCCCCTCAGTCCCGTCACGATTATCACATTGGTAGGAGTGTTTTTTGACCGAGCTGTTAAGCAGCACAGAAATAATGTGCTCAGTGTGGTTTCCGATAGGTCCCCATGTGGAGATGGTGCTGTTGTGCAAATGTCACTGGATTACTGGTGCAGACCGGGATAATGCTCTGGCAGCTGGTGGAAGTTACAAACAATTCACAAAAAACCGAGACATAAACTCTGGTGCCAATAATATTGGCCTTCAATCTAATGTCCATTGTAAACATCTGTTCCTTCCCCAATGTACTTTCAGGAAGTGAATCTCCCGTGATTCCTGGTCTGGCCTACAAGAGTCTCCAGACACACAGATATGTGATAAACTCTACAATGGTCTCTGAAGCGGCCAAGCGAGACACTCAATTGTATCAAATTGTTCTGAGTTCTTAAAGCGTAAGACCAGACAGAACACGGCAACATCTTGGTTTTGGAAAAGGGAACGGGAAACAGTCCTGCCGACCAGACAGATGCTGGCTTCTTAATGTTTGAGAGCTTGTGACAACAATGACAGAGCTTTCCCGCACACTGCATAGAAACATCGGGAAGGGAGCAGGGTATTAGACACTTATAGCTTTCCTTGTTCTAGCTCATGGAGACAAGTTCACTTTTATAACCCGAGTTAATACATTCTTCAGAAGCTCATCAATTCATGTCTTATGCTGCTCAATGATTGACCGTCCAACCCATACAATCACAGAAGCACTGGCTTCGTACTGTCATAAATACAGCACGATCTACATTAGTCCCACTTTCCAAAATGAGGCCCATAGCCATGTATGTTATGCCATTTCAAGGGCACGACCACGTATTTATTAACGTTTGTGAGGTTACCTGCCCTCTGAGGAAGTGCATTCCTGACCCTAACAGGCTCTGAATGAAAACCAATCGTCAAACCTCACTAAATATCAAACCCTTCACTTTAACATGGTACTCGCTTGTTCTTCGCCCTTTGACTGAAAGAAACAGCTACTGTCTATCCATGCTGTCCATGCCCCTGGTAATCTTATCCTTCTGAAGCACATCCCTCTCAGCCTTCTCTGCTTCAAAGCTGATTTACTCAATTCAAGGGAACATCCTGGTGAATCTCTACTGCACCCTGTCCAGTGCAATCACATACTTCATGTATTGTGGCTCCCAGAACTGTACATAGTATTCCATTTGGCCTCACCAAAGTTCCACATAGCTCTTGTAATCTGTGAATAAAGGCTATGTTTATGTTCGCTATGCTTTGTCAACTTGTGCATGAACTTGTTTAATCACGTTCAGGTATGTTTCCAGCACCCTCTGAGCTTGTTAGTGTGCTGCTATAGTGTCCTCCCCTGTCTGGTTCCTTCTTCCAAAGTACACCACCTCATATTTATCAGGGTTATATTCTATTGGCCATTGATCCACCCATTTGATCATTCCATCTGTATCTTCCTGAAATATAAGGCCTTCCTTCTCACTGCCAACCAACCAGCCAAACCTTGTGTTAAACGCAAACTGATTTATCACACTCACCCTAGTTCCCTCCAAATTCACAGCTGCATCATTTATGAATGCTACAAACAATAAGGTTAAAAATCACACAACACCAGGTGATAATCCAACAGTTTTATTCGCACGCACTAGCTCTCGCTGCGCTGCATCTTCATCACGTGATTATGCTGTTCGAAATGTCGTGCTTAAATAAACAGTTGGACTATCACCGAGTTTTCTGTAATTTTTTAACTTTGCCCAAGCCAGTCTAACACTGGCATCTCCGAATCCCATTTAAGTGGTACACAGCACTGATCCCTGTGGTACACGATTGGATACTGGTCTCCAATCAAACAAACAGACTTCTACCAACAGACCTTCTGTCACCTACCACTAAGTTGATTTAGTTACAACTTGGCAAATTACTAATGAGTCCTACCTTTTCCCTGGTAATTCTGCTCCACTTGACGTACCTGTAGAATATCTGGGGATTCTTCCTGATCTTTCCTGCCAGCAGGCTTCCATGTCGATGTCTTCGTCAGTCCCCTTCAAATGAAGAAATGCCTTCTAATTGCAGTCTGAACTGGTCTATCCTTTGCCTTAAATGTAGAGTAGACAGCCAGAGAAAAATCCTGTTTATTTCCAGCTTGTCATATGTTTAGTGACTTCTCTAACTTTCACTATGATCACCTCTCATTCTTTGAAACTGTAAAGAACACAGGCCGAGTTCCCACATAAGGCAATATCGCCATCAGAGGGATTAATCTGGAGAATGTCCATTGTACACCCTCCTTGGCCGTTATATTCTTTCTCAGATTGAGTCACCAACACTAGACTCAATATTCTATGTAGAGTTTCATTAGCAAGCTGTGAAACTGCTTCAGCATGAACTTCCAACAATGTTCTGATTCTCTTATATGAAAGCGAATCTGACTTTAACTTTTCACTTTTATATATTCCTCCAATTATCATCACATTACTTTATTTATGAATACACTGCATGAGTTCTTATAAAAAAAGCCTTCTGAAAATCGAAATACACCATTTCTATTTTGCAATAAACAAGTTCAAATCATTCTGAAGTCTGTCAAATATGAAGACTCTGCCAGTGTACTGATTCTCTGCAATGTTGCTGTTAATTTCTAAATATCCAATATCAGATCCTACATAATAGGTTCCATCAGTTTACCTACAGATGTCAAGTTAATTGGTCTGAAGTTCTCCACACTATCTCTTCTTCCCTTTGCAGATGCTTGAATCCCTTCCACTTATCTCCAACGCTTGAAACACATTTACTAACTTCCAGCCTCGGCAGAATGTACAGGAAAATAAAACAGTCATCGACAGCACAATAAATGCGTCTATTGCTGATTTATTTCTAATATTTTGATACGAAGTACAACTGGCTCATCAGACTTAGCAAAGCTCAATCCAGCTGCAATACTACAATGCCAGACTTGAACTATTACCTTGTTATTGATCTGCATTGACTTTATGTCTTTCGTTCCATGTGATAATTTGGCATTACTCAGCGATTTTAAGGATCTTCCTCCTTGATGACAGATGCAAAGGAACTGGTTATTTTCTTGGCCCCTTATAAAGCCTGTCTGGTCCCATTTAAATAATATGAGGCAACACCATTTCCAGTCTCAGCGCCAGGGTCTTGGACAGAATCTTGCAATCTGGTTTTAATAGGGAGATGGGCCTGTATGAGGCACATTCCTCAGGAACCTTCCCCATCTCAAGAATTAAGGAAATATTAGCTTCTCTCAAAGATGATAATATGCAATTATATAGGAGGGATTGGGCATCTCTAACATCGGCCCTGACAGAATCCCTATAAACTACTTATAAAACTCGCCCAGAGGAACATCAAGGCCAGGCGCTTTCTCACTCTGAAGTTGCCTTGCAGTATCCTGCATTTCGCGAACTGTCCAGGGGACATTAAGGAGAGCGACCTGTTCCAAGGTTACCCCTGGGAGGACAAGGTTCTTAAAAAAGGTTTCAATTTTATACCTCCTGTTTTCACAACCGTCAAACCGATACAATTCAGAGTAAAAGCTCCGTAAAACCTCATTAATCTTTTTAGCACCGTATGTAAGGATCCCGGCGCTATGTCTGATTGCAGTAATTGATGGGGGAGCACGCTTTTTCCGAGTCAGATATGCTAAATACTACCCTGGCCTATCCCCATATTCGAACACCCTTTGCCTAGCAAAGGCAAGTTCTTCCCTTTGCGTTTTGTATCAGTATTGAATTCAAGGCAGCCTGAAAGGCCATGATCTGCTGTAGGTTAGATACCGCAGGCCGCGCAAAACGTGCCGTCTCCACGACTTTCAACCACGTCTCAAGTAGACACTGCTGTTCCTCCTTCTGTCATTTCT
This sequence comes from Hemiscyllium ocellatum, assembly GCF_020745735.1. Lineage (NCBI taxonomy): Eukaryota > Metazoa > Chordata > Chondrichthyes > Orectolobiformes > Hemiscylliidae > Hemiscyllium > Hemiscyllium ocellatum. The sequence goes on along the minus strand of NC_083442.1, from coordinate 1,001,025 downwards.
GGCCAGCCGAATAGGAAACATCTAATCCCTAGCAAAGATTTTTGCAGTCTCCCATTGCATGGACTGACTACTAGCCATGCCCGAGTGGATAGTCAAGAATTCCTGAAAGTATTCCAAAAAGTATTGCACAAATTTGGAATGCTGAAGGGGAAAAGGGCCCAAATGCAGTGCCACAAACCGAGCCCTTCACTCTTGGCCTTAACCTCCAAATAGACAGGTTCGTGATCAGCGATAGCTATATTCACAACTTCTTTTCGTCCTCACCCTGAATAACTTTTCTTTTCGTCCTCACCCTGAATAACTTCTCTTTTCGTCCTCACCCTGAATAACTTCTCTTTTCCTTCCACTGACACCCTCCTTAGACTGACTGAACTGGTCCTCACCCTGAATAACAACACGACGGCTGGAGGAGGAGCGCCTCATCTTCTGCCTGGGAACCCACCAACCACAAGGAATGAATTCAGATTTCTCCAGTTTCCTCATTTCTTCTACCCCCACCTTGTCTCAGTTGGTTCCCTCAACTCAAGGCCGCCCTCCTAACCTGAAATCTCCTCCCTGGCCTCTCCACCCCCACCCCACTCCAGCCTATCACCCTCACCTTGACCTCCTTCCACCTATCCCACCTCCATCGCCCCTCCCACAAGTCCCTCCTCCCTACCTTTTATCTTAGCCTGCTTGGCAAACTCTCTCTCATTCCTGATGAAGGGCTTATGCTCGAAACGTCGAATTTCCTATTCCTGAGATGCTGCCTAACCTGCTGTGTTTTAACCAGCAACACATTTTCAGCTTCACAACTTTGCAACCCATAATAGAATCCAGAAGGGCAAGAGAGCCAGAAAGATGCCAATCCTTGTGTGACATTTTTGTTGGTTTGAAAAAAGATGACGTCCCTGCCGGTGGGATGAAGACATCTCCAAATATCCACCAGCCCAAACTCCTCGCATAAGCCAACCACCTGCTTGGCCTGTGAAGAAATAGTTGGGGGCCCACAAGGCATCCTGTCGACTGTCAGATTCAAAAGAGGCATTATCTTAAGCCTCACGGATTGAAGATATACTGATGGCTATTCAAGCTGATTACTATAATAACTTTGCTATAGCCGGTGTTCCTGGTAAGTCATTCGAGCTGTCTAGTGAAACGGTTTGAACTGAATTGATGCTCATGATATGTAAATTTTGGAAAAGTGCAAGTCAACATTTTCGTTTCCAATCAACGATTCCATTCCTTAGAATTATAACTCGCAAATTACTCAATACAAATTGCTCATCAATATGCGAGGATGAAAGGAACTGTTCTCAACCTCCTTGATTCACTCAGTAAGTCAGTCAGTCTGTCGATTGAACTGAATTGATGCTGATGATATGTAATTTTTGGAAAGGTGCAAGTCAACTTTTTCAGACCCAATCAAAGATTCCATTCCTTAGAAATAATAACGAGCAAATTATTATTTGCAAATTACTCCCCACTATGCGAAAATGATACACACTGTACTCAACCGTCTTGATTCATTTTCTCCTGCACAGTTTCCATACCCATATCCTCCACACTCGCCAATCCTGTCCACTACCAACATTATGACATCCAGTCTTTTCCTCAGCCTCAGCGCAACTCCTGAATAAACCATCGTTTGTGCCTTTGCTAATTCCGGATACATCTGTTTCATGTCCCTTCTTACCACGTGTCCATTACGAAACAATTGCACTTGGGATGTTAAACTCGTTCTCTGCACAGAATCTGAAAGATGGGAAGATAGTGTATGGTGGTCACATCATTGGCTCATAATCTAGAGCCACAGAATAATAATCTGTGGATATCGGCTTGCCTCATACTCTTTCGCGAAAGCAGTGGGTCATCCTTACCTGGTCGGGTCCCGGTGCGACTGCAAACCCACAGCACTGTGTTTTACTCTTTTCTGCCCTGTGGAACAGCTGAACTAACCATCCACTGCAAGATCGGCATAAGATGCTACCCCGACCAGGTCTGCACACATCCCGTGATGGCAAATCAAAAGGAAAGATCACTCCCTTACTCTGCCTGTATCCCATATTCCAGCAGTTCATTTCCATTCAGGTAGGTGGCCATTCACTGTTTGAGATGCATTATTTGCAATTGATTCCCTCCCGTAGAGTGATGCCCATCTGAATTGGCACTCCCGGTGCTAGCTTTAAAAATGCTGACCTACAGATGTAAAGATGTTTTAAATTCCAAATCAGTGACAGCACATCGTAAATGAATAGTTTCCTATTTCACACAAAATAATCAGAGCCAGCTCAGTGCGGGAAAGGAATTCTTGCGATCAAACCTAAGAGTGTTGTTGAGGCAGTATTTGGGGCTTTGTGGATAGATTTTCTCTCCTTTATAAGGAGCGATCTCCATACCACAGGCAGAGTGAACAGGGGTTCCACTAGATTAATCCCTGCGATAATGGCACTATGAGGAGTGAGTGAAGGTTGATCTGTAGCGCCGTGAGAGAATGCAAGGTAAATGCATTGAACACTGAGTGCGATGGCAAATCACTCATTATATTCTAAACAGACAATGAGAATGTGATCACTTCCATGACTATTCTTTCACTCAGGATGTATGCTTGAGGATAGTTTAAGTGCCTGGGAGGACGTTACGCCCTCCTACCCCAACCCCCACTCCTCACGGTGATTGACAGAGACAGAGAGTTCCAGGTTTTGAAAAATCTCTCCCACATTAATACAGTGCACTTGGTGTGTGATCCTGCACTGAATATAATGTTATCCATCAACCCGACAGCAGCCACAATACCTTCATTCTAAAACAGTTAACTATTCCCTCCGGCTACTGACCTTCATGAAGAACTTGAATCCATATTCTCATCGATACAAGGTGCCTCCTTGAGATTTGGACCATAAGACGATAATACAAAGTACTAAAATGATCAACACAATTTCACCGAATGGTTCAAATGAATTGAGATCTTCATTAGAAGCATCTTGCAAACCAAATTGTTTATTTTTTAAACATTGTTTTCCTAAATAAATCTAAAAAATGAACAGTTTCTGAGTACTTTGCAGGCAGAACACTTGAAAGAATTTCATTCCGTTTGGAATTATTTGTGGCACTTTTTAATATCCCGGTTAAAGTATCCAATCGATGAATGCAACTGAGAACATCAGAGTCAACCTCACAGTACTGTCAGAGGAGGGGAAGATAGAATTGTCTCGCACGCTGCTCTTCAGTAAATTCTCAATTTCAAACAACCCAATATGTGCAACCAGTGGGAATGTAAATGAAACAATTAAACAGAGCCCCGTTTCAACTCTGGGAATCTTTAGAAACTATGTGAGAGGGGAATAAAGGGTTGACTGACCGACTGAGCAACAACTGTCAAGGTACCTTCCCCTTCTTGCAGGAACAGGGACATGAACTCTGATGTTCTCGAGGCATTAACTGATCTGAGACATTGAGAGCATTCCCATCAGAGCTGTTCCACTCTCGCTGTTATCAGTCACGAACAATAAAACCTGATTCTCTGACCAAGCACCCCACTCTAGCCGCGATGAGGAAAACACCCACTCTTAACCAATGCACGATAAGTGCTGCCTCCCAAGCTGTTGGATTGCTTCTTAATGGCAATGCATATAGCGTTTTAATTATCAGGTCATAAGTTTGAACAAGTCATCGACTGTTTACAGAACGGAAAGAGGCCCGTTATCCAAGTTTTCAGCTCTTGGTATGTACCCTTGTGTTCCTAAATGTTTCAAGCACTCGTCGCAATGCTATTGTCCAGTCACGTTTTACAATGTATGCGACAGCAATTTAAGATGGATAACCTGTGTTTACACTCCCTCGATGATCTGAACCCCATTTCACTTACAGAGGCAAACGCACAGACATGTTCTGGCGAAATGACTGTGGCCTCAGGAGATATCAGCCAGAAAGTAGGATTGCACTCAATTGGCTTATTTTGTCTCATTTCAGATTTCAACACCTGTCTGGTTACCGCAAAGAAATGAAGCATTCAGGCTTTCATTTGTCCATGTTCCTCCCCGATCTAAGCATTGAGCTACGGAGGCAGTGTGCCCTGAGAGAAGGATTCTCATTCTTTTGAAACTGAAACATAATAGATGATTGAATAGCCCATGTATTAGAAAACAGTCGTAACAAAATCAAGACAGAACTGAAGGCATCATGTGTAGAAGGATGGGAGACTGTAATGCAGAATCAAACAGTTTCCAGGGTGAAAGAAACAGAGACCGTCCCTGGAAGTCTCGTAATTTGGATTACGTGCTCTGACAGCCATGGCCTGCAAATCGTTAGCACTTATTGTGACCAATATGTAATGCTGCCTTCTCCTTAAAAGTAGAATTATGATCTGGATATACAAACATAAATCGTGAAATTGTATTATTTTATTCCATATTTGGGCAGCAAGAATAACATGTAAACACTTAGATTATCATTAAAATTCAATATTAAAGCCAGTTAGTGCTTTCACAAAACTACAAAAGCAGAGGAAGTGCTGGAAGTTGCATGACGGAAGGAGGCGACTGCTCCTGCTTTCAACCCACAACTTTTCATACCTTTCGTCCCAAGAACATGTGCAGAAGCAAAAAACTGGCAAACTGATACAGATTTAAAAAAACAGAAAACGTTGGAAGCATTCAGCTTGTCTAGCAGCTTCTTAAAGAGTGGTAGAGCTCAACACCATCACAATCTGATTGTATTTACTTTGTATTCACGATAACTAATGTCCAAGTCACATCTCATTCAGATATATTTTCTCATCTTGAAAAGGTATGCACGCTGTCAGTTTGCCATGAGAAACGGTTTGTCAATTAATTCAATACTGACAGGATTGCCGTTTAAAGCTGTGTGAAAGACGTGACAACCGGTCATACCATACAAAATAAGGTGCCACGTTAACAAATGCGTGTTTCATTCAGTAAAGCGAAAATAGAATTGTTCATAGAAAATTGTGATGAACTGTCTGGTGATTTTTCTTTGATGAGGTTAGAAGAAATCTTCATGAAGCTAATCCAAAACGATCAGATAAATATAGATTAGCAAATCAAACGACAAAAGTTCTGTGAGACCATTGTGTCTGAAATCTGGCGATGAAGGAATATAAGGGATAATAGCAATATTGATCATAAATTGGCTGCGTGAAATGTTACTGATGAAGTGTGCCTGCCTGAAACTTCAATTTTCATGCTCCTCGGATGCTGCGTGACCTTCTGTACTTTTTGAGCACTGTTCCCATGCTGACTCTGATCTCCAGCATCTGCAGTCCTCACTTTCACCTGCGGGAAAGGGAATAGAGTCATCATTAACAATTGTATTTTGAACTGGAAGAATTTTTCAAGCGAACTTTGACTGAACGTTGGGATGTGAAAGTTCTGGATAGATTAGTTTAGCCCAACAGCATTCTATGATTGATCAGTGTCCCCAGCGCGCCCATGAGTTTCTCTGACTGTGTGGAGGACTAGTGCCTCCAGCTTGGTCCCTTTTCTACGCTGTTGGACATTAGGCGTCATTAGTTGGGTTGGGTACTGCAGCATGCAAAGGGTTAACATGATTGTTGAGCATGCGTTCGGCGAGTGATCATTGGAACGAAATGTTGTTGTCTCCAATAGATATTCGGTGAGTGAGGGCTAAAGGGGAGGGAAGCGCCAGGTGCTAGAGCCCAGTTAAAGGTTTCATGTTTGGTCATTATATGAATCTGGACCCAAACACAGCGTCTCTGGGGTTGCCAATTCAGCCAAAGAAAACCTGAGTCTTCTTCCCAGGAACAGACCCCAGTCAGCCGCCGCTATTCCTGGTTGAGTTTTATCTTGTTTTTTTGTAATTTATCAGGTCACTGTTGGTTTATCTATCTTTAGAGCTGAAAATAAACGATATTGTTTGAAATCATTGCGGTGGTTCATGAGGAGTTGTCTTGTTGGGAGACGTTTGGCTGTGTAATCGTGACTGGGATTGATGGGAAAGTGTACCCCATGAACACCTCTGTCCCTCACCTTGTTGTAAATGCTTCAGAGACGGAAATAATGGAGCAGGAAGTGGAGGGACAGATCGCCTGAGCGGGATAGTGGGTCTCAGAAGTTTTGAAATTTGGCGTCATTCGTTGCCAATCCCTCAACAAAAACCCGACTCATTGTTTTTCTCACTGCTCCCCTCCTCCACCCTTTCCTAACACTCCCTCCACCCAGTACTACCAACGTTTTAAAGACGTTTAATTATTTTATACACACTATGTCGCTTTTATCAGAACATTCAGTAATTTGAGAAGTGGATTGAAATTGAGATACAGAACAGCCAGTGTACGAACCTCAAACATTACTTTGCACCTCCTCGAATTGCTGACGTTCGTATGCTAAAATTGCTCCCATATTGCGGTTTGGTAACTATTGACAGGATTATTTTTTTACATCTAGGTAATGTGTCACTGATACCTGTGGCAGTTAAAAACAATTGGTCTTTATATCCCACCTTTAACAGAATGGAAATATGAAAAATTAGAACAGGACTGGCTTGTTGTGATATTTAATCCTTCTCCGTAATTCATATGATCTTGGCCGATCCTTCCGCACAGTAACCTGCGACCTCTTTAGCCCTACACCTTTGATGCCTCTTGCCCTCAAAACTACTGATATCGTCATCTTGTCAACATTGCACATTCTGGCTTTAATTACTTTCTGAGGCAGCAAATCTCACTGAGTAACCAGTATTTGATTAAAAAATAAATTCCTCATCTCAGTCTTAAATGGAGTACCCCATATTCTTAGAAGTGACGCCACCTCCCCACATTCTATGGTTTGGACGCCCTGGTTATTGAAACATCCTTGCAGCATTTATCTTATGTGTACCTTTTAGAATTTTATTCCTTTCTGCGATATCCTACTTCATCATTCTAAACTTGAGTGATTTTCATCCTAACGAATCCATTCTGTCCTCATACGTCAGTCCTGCCATGCCATGGATCAGTCTGGTAAACCTTTGTTATGCAGTCTCCGTATGGAGAACATCCTTTCCCAGATAAGGATTCCAAAACTGCACACAACCCTCTCCGTTGTGGTGTCAACAAGACCCTGCAGAATCTCAGCCAGTCTTCCCTTCTCCTGTGTTCAAATCCTCTAAATACAAAGGCTAACACACCATTTGCCTTCCTTAGCAGCTGCTGCGTCTGCATGCTTACGTTCAACGATTCGTGTACAAGAAGACAATATCTCCTTTCCTATTTTAGTGTCGTAAATTTATGCTGGCTCTGATCAATTCAGTTAGAGTTTTCCATTGTTAGGCTAACTTTTCTGTCATTCCATGTTTTCTCGCTACTCCCTTTTATAAATAGCGGGGTCACAATAACTGACCTCCAAGCCATAGATATTGTTTCAGAGTCGATAGAATGTTGAAATATGACAATGAATTTACTCTATTTAGACTCAAAACTCTAGTTACAGAAGGCCTTCGCTGCATTTAGGGTGACTTTAAGTACACTCGTGTTTGATTTGCAGTTTGTGGAATTTATTGTCTTTTAATCTCATCAATTTCCAAAACACCATCTCACTGATAATATTGATTTCCTTCAGTTCCTCCCTCACGTTTTCTTCCCAGCACTTTAGGAATATTACTTGTGTCATCATTTGTGATGACAGGACCAATATACATATTTCTTTGGTATGCCATATATTTATCCCACATTATTACATCCACTGTTTCTCATTGTAAGGGATTTGTTTTCAATAATCGTTTCTTTCTCCCTTCGTTTAACTTCAAGAGCTTTAACAATTCATTATTTGCTTCTCTCAAGCTTACTGTCAAGCGAGATTTCGCTCTACATTAATTCTTTCTTCATCTTGTGCTGACATCTGAACTGCTCCCAGACTTAATGCCTGCTGCTATTTTCATCCACCTCGCCAGCCTCCTTCTTGAGTGCAGTGCTATGCCCTCATATCCCTAGTTAGCCATTACATGGCCACATTCCCAGTTTTCTTTGTGTCTGACAGGAGTCAGAAGCAGTTGCAGTTCCTGCAAATGCTTTTTAAGTGCTTGTCATCCCTTTACATTTTGTTCCCAATTTCGTTGTACTCTGCTCACGCTTCATATCAGTGTCATTTCTTCGATTTAGATTTCGGCTCATAATCTCAGTCAGCTCTATCACTCTCCACCTTAATGAAGACTTCTCTCACTGATTTCTGCACTCTTCCATGAGGGACCGCATACAGATAGATTGTCAATTATTCCTTTTCATATATAAAAATAAAGCTTTGAAATCAAAGTGCACGTATTCCCAGGCCTACTGTCTCATTAGAGAGAGAGAGAGAGAGAGAGATCACGCGAGTTGACTGATGGTGTTTTAACCTGAGAGTCGTTGTGCCTCAGGCAAGGCACAGGATTGAGAATGTGGGTACTTCACTCCTCTCTAGCTCGAGGTTAATGCAGGTATTCGTTACACTCACAACCTAATCTTCCTCATTGTCCTGAAGCCGAGATGAAGTTTGAACTCCTGATATACCGACATGAGAACCTCTTTCAGTACACGTCCCGGAGAACATTACAATGTCGCAGTGTCATCTGAAGTGAGGAAGACCAAATATTCCCACACACTGCAAATCGGCACTTTTCAATTTCAAAGAGCCAACGAACCAATCGCTGTGGCTTCTCGGAATGATAAGGAAACAAAATAAATATCTCAGTCTCATGTTGGTTCATGGAGTGCCGAGGCACCTTCTCCTTCCTTAAGAGGCTGGGACGTTGACTCTGATGTTCGTATATACATAGTTTGATTCGAAGCATTGAAAGTAATCATATCACAGATGCCCATGACGTTGATGGTGAACAAAACTGCACTTACTGGGAATTGAACCCGGGCCGCAGTGGTAAAAGTGGCAGTTCAGAAACACGACACGACCAGGGACGAATACAGTGGTCAGACGCACGTAGATTGGCAGCTCTAAAGCGCGTTGGACGCGTTCTTGGATGAAACAACTGCTTGACTGTCCTCATTCCTTTTTCCATCCCTTTGCCTTGTATGCCTTATCATCACAAATACAGACTGAATGCCTCTGAGGGTTGTGTTGATTTCATCGCAATGAGTTGCAGATTTATCCACCACAATGGTGGCTAAATTATTTGCTGCTTATCTACTGAAAACTTTCTGCATCAATCATTTAGTCTACACCCCTTGGTATTTGACCGAGAAGAAACATTTCTTTCAGCCGAACTTGCCTTAAGTCTCATTGTTTTGCACATTTCAATCATGTTTCCTCACAATCTCCGCTTCTCCATTGAGATTAGAATAGGGAAACTAATCTTTTTTAAAAATCGTTTGCGGAATACTGCATTGTATCCTTTTCTTGACCCTGATGTTCCAGTGAAAATTCTGAAATGCTCACTGATCTCACAACAGCAGGTTATAAATTGATCGACTGATTGTAAGATCCTATTTGTGAGATTGGGTCACGTTAGTCCAAGTACATTGACTGCAGCTGCACAGACAGAACAATGTCAATGCCAGTGCTTGATTGCCAAATGCCTCAGTGAAATTGGAGGATGGACCTAAAACAGGGTTATTGATCGAGGGATGGAGAGAAATCTCAGAGAATGGGTGGGTTTGAATCCTGATACATAGAAAGCAGAGGTGTGAAAGAGCCTCATCATCTCGACGAATATTTTCATATTAGAAAAGATTGCTTCCATCCTGCATTTGTTAAGCATGTCTTACTCTGTATAAAACGGTAACAAATGACAATACTGGAAGTCAAATTGGAGATGATCTTTCTGCTGCCACAACGCAAATCGCTAACCACTGCATGATACCGGCACCACATGGAAAAGCATGACGCAAAAATCAGTAAAGATAGTGGCAGAGGATATGTTAGGAATAGGACCACATGAACAGTAGGAATACTTGACAGACAGTGAGTGAGACATGCAAGCTCATGGTGGGCTGAATGGTTAACTTCAGTATCTCCAGAGCCGATGGATATTTCATCACTTAGTTTGTTGAAAGAGAAGATTGATGTACTTCTCCAGAAAATGAAAGCGTCAGGGAATAGCTAAGGGGATTGCTGGAATGTATTTCTGCAAAAGAAATGCAGTTTACCATCGGCTACTTTACCAATTTCCTCATTCAAGGAAGTGAACACTGCTGTGGAATATCATATCGTTCCAGTTTTCAGGCGTGGTACAAGAAACAGTGTGGTACAGCAGAGAAAACTAAACTGGAAATGTGGATGGGGATGAGCTAATGGATATGGATTCAGTAGTGACATCAGTGAGTGTGAAGTATTTCTCTGAAAGTATATAGTCACTTGAAATGCCAGGGACTGGGACTTCCAACGTTGTGTGGAACAGCTTCTGTTGAGATGGTATACGTCGCATGAGGCTGGGAGCTCCAAACTCGACTGCAGCAGCTTCCATTGACACGAAGCAGGGAGCATTGGGACATCAAGCTGGCATTTCCAACTTTTCCTGGAGCAGCTTCTATTTACATCTGCACGGAGAGAAACGGAGGTAATTTTTTCGCTCTCTGAACTTTCTCATTTGACGAAAGCTGCTCTGGGCAGCAAGGGATTTTTTTTTTGCTCATTTCATTTTATTCAATTTCTTGTAAACTCGCGAGTTATACAGAGAAAATAAAGCGTACATGAAGTTTTGTTGATATTCATTTCTGGGATTGGCTCATCAATTGACTAGGCCATTATGTCTTTACCATCTGTATTTACATGTAGACGGTGATGTTGAGATGCCTTCCTGAGCCACTGCAACCTTTTGGGTGCAGTGACAGTCAAAGTGCAGGTGTGATGGGGCGTGGATTGAAATGGGCCGTGGAAATGTTGGTGTTCCCCTACATCTATAACTCCTGTCCTTCCAGGTTAAAATTGTTCCGGGTTTGTTAAGCGCTGTTGAAAATGTTTTGCAAAATGATCTCAGTGCTGCTTGTATATCTTCTTTATATTTATATATTCATTCATGGGATGTAAGTGTTGCCTGTTGGGCCAACGTTATTGTTGGTTTTGAGTTGTCCCTTGGAATGTGGTGGTGAGCTGTGTTATGAAATAGGGTCAACGCTCCTGCTTAGTATAAGCCAGCAACACAGAAACGATTATCCACTGCAGTAATGCGTGAGGATTCGAGGGACCACGAAATGTTTAAAGTAAAAATTAACATTTTTATTTCTGAAGGTAAATCTGAGAATAACGAAATAACAACCATTTACAAGACCTTCCTCAAAACTATCTTTTACTGACCCGTTCTACAATACCAGTCCAATAAAACACACCGATTAAGACTCACCAAAAATTCAAGTTTTCAAAACAAGTCAGGTTTCAAATCATGTCTTCCTCGGTCTTATTTTCTACATTTTAGAGAGTTCTGTTTCACAGGTCACTGATCGATAACGGTACCATTAAAAGAGCTACTCCACTAGGCAGTCTGCAGCTGATGGCGTCTCGGTAGTTCTCATTTGTTCAAGTTATCCTGGTCTAATTTCTCCAAGGCATCGTATTGTGTGATTGGCGTTTCAAACGTTAATATACAAAATTCAAATTTGCGAATATAAATTTGAATTCGTGTCTCCAGGCAACTCATCAAATAGAGCATTCGAACAAGTGCCAGATTTTTACACGAGTGAGTTTTGAGAAGATTTGTTGGTTAGTTTGAGGTTCAAGTCTTAGGTTTCCTCGCTGAGCTGAAAGGTTCGTTTCTAGACTTTTCGTCACCCTCCTAAGTAACACCTTCTGTGGCCTCAGGCGAAACACTGCTGATAATTGCTGCTTTCTATTTATATGTTTGGCTTTCTTTGGGCTGAGGTTGTCATTTCCTATGGTGATATCATTTCCTGTCGTTAAGTCATTTCCTGTTCCTTTTCTCAGGGGTGGTAGTTCGGGTCTAAATCAATGTGTTTGTGGATAGAGTTCCGGTTGGAATGCCACACTTCGAGGATGTCTCCTACGTGTCCTTGTTTGGCTTGTTCTAGGCTGGATGTATTATCTCAGTCGAAGTGGTATCCTTCCTTTTCTGAAAGTGGGTACTATTATCTTGGGGCTCGTTGGTGTTCATCTATCCTGCTGGCCATTTTTTCAGCCCGTTTGTCCTATGTTTTGTTTGTTAGAGCTCTTTCACGTAATTTTGTAAATGAGATTTGTTTTTCTTGTTGTCTGTATAAGGTCTTTCACGTTCATGAGCTGCTGTTTTAGTGTGTTGCTGATTTTGCGGTCTACCATAATGTCAAGGGTTCTGGGGAGCCTGGTAGTCATTGCCGAGATGTCTTTCATATAGGAGGGAGTAGTTAGGGTTTATGGACGTGTTTTGTTTGCTAGTTTGCGTTTGTTGCTGAGTAACCTGCTGACTGTGCTAATTGGACACCTATTCGTTTTGAGTACATGTACAGGTGATTTTCCTGTGCTCTGCGAAATTTCTCTGTGCTGCCTCAGGAGTTGGTGAGGTTGACTTTTCGTGTTTAACTCTGCTTACGTCTGAGGGTGCGTGTAAATGGAGCTGCACATAAAGAGGTTCGGAGTACAGAGTGGTGAGGTGGGAATAGGTGAACACTGGTAGACGGTACGAATTCATTAGTCAATGAGGGAATGAATCACTGGAGTGACTAGAATGAACGGTCCATGGAATGAATGAAGGCGAAATGGGGCTGGGAAGAGAGTCATATGATGGGAAAGGAGGTTATTTGAAGTTGGAAATCTCAATGTTGAGTACTCCGAGCTGTACCTTATCAAGAAGGAAGGAAAGATGCCGTTCCTCCAATTTGTGGTTGGATTCGTGGTCGCAAAAGAGGAGGCCAAGAATGGTCGTGTTGGAAAGGGAGTTGGAAAGGGATAAAAATGGATGATAACTGGGAGGTCAGATAAACCTTTGCGGTCCTGGCTGAGATGTTCAGTGAAAACTTCCTTCAGTTTACATTTGGTCGCCCCGAAGTAGAGGAGACCACATTGGGAGCACGAGATGCAATAAATGAGTTTAGAGGCGAGGCAGCTGGACCTCTGTCTCACCTAGAAGGAATACTTGCTGCCCGAATATATGTGAGGAGCGGTAGCGATGCCTTATCGTCAATGGAAGTCATCAGGATGGAGGAATCATATCGAACATCGAACATTACAGCGCAGTGCAGGCCTTTCGGTTATCGATGTTGCGCTGACCTGTGATACCAATCTGACGCCTATCTAACTGATACTATTCCATACTCGTCCATATGACTATCCAATGACCATTTCAATGCCCTTCAGGTTGACGGGTCTAATACTGTTCAAGGCAGTTCATTCCCTCCCCCTACTACTCTCAAAGTAAAGAAACTACCTCTGACATCTGATCAATATCAATCACCCCTCAATTTAAATGCATGACCCTTTGCGCTTGCTATCGCCATATGAGGAAAAAAGCTCTCAGTGTCCGGCCTATCTAAACCTCTGATTATCTTTTATGTATGAATTAACTCACCTGTCATCCTTCTTTTAATGAAAACAGCCTCAAGTCCCTCAGGTTTTCCTCGTAAGATGTTCCCTCCATACCAGACAACATCTTAGTGAATCTCTGAATTCTTCCCAATGCTTCCACATACTTCCTTTGATGTCGTGACCAAAACTGTATGCAATACAACAAATGTGGCTGCACCAAAATTTTGCACAACTTTCACATGACGTCACCATTCCGAAACTGAATCTCTCTACCAATAAAGGTAACCATATTGTATGCCTTCTTAACAACGTTACCAGCCTGGGTGGCAACTTTCAGGGATCTCTGCAGCTGGACACCAAGATCTCTCTGCTCATCTCCACCACCAAGAATCTTAACATTCGTCCAGTACCCCGCATTCCTGTTACTCATTCGAAAGTGAATCTCTTCACACCCTTGCCCATTTATTTTCCACAAGTATCGGGATCATACATTCACGGCGAAAGGAGATAGATGGTGAAATAGGGCTGGAAGTTTTCAAAGCAGCATAAAGCATCAAAGAAACTTTTGATCAGTTGAGGAGAAACTAAATGTCCAAACGAGTTGAGCTTCTGCGGGGTTCACTATGCCAAAGTGCAGTGGATGCTGAGACAGTATGTACATTTAAGAGAAGTTTTACAGCTTTCTATTTGCTTATGGGGTGAAAAATGTGGAGAGAAGACAGTAAAATAGAGGTGAGAAGCATATTAGTGATGGCCCAGCTGACTCGATGCTAAATGGTCTAATTCTGGTCCTATATCTCTTAACCTTATCAATGTATTTGAGAATGCACTAACAAGAAGAAAAAAAGTCGAGTGGAGAAATGGAGAATTTAATTTTTTTTAGGGTTTACGAGCCAGTTGGAAGATACATATACTTTAAACGTTCCTCTCCCTGCAAAGTTAAATGTTGGGAAGTTGACAACCCCTACTCTCACAACCATTTTGATTTTGCATTTCCCTCAAATCTGCCTACATATGTGTTCTTCCATTTCGCCCGGGCTTTTGTAGAGTTCTATAATAAACTACCTGCAAAGCCACTTCTGCGTCTTTTTTTTTTGTTACGTTTACCAGTATGACTTCTATTGAGGAAATTTCTAAGATCCACCCTCTTGGTTTTGCTATCATCACTTCCCTGGTCAGGGTGATGTCAGCTCAGCAGCTGATGAACAAGACATCCTCACAGCCTTTGTCCCAACTGGAATTCTAAGTGGATAGTATTAAATAAAAGAGGCTATATTTTGCAACTCGAATTTGAGCTATAAATAACTTTTGTAGATGCATGTCGGGAGCAGCTCAAAGCATGTCGGCAAACCTACAAGCAGTTGCAACTTCTGTAAAACAAAGTATGCCTCATTTTGAATCATAGAATCGAATTAAATAATCCCCACAGTGTTAGCAGGCAATTTTGCCCAACGCATTCTCACTAACCCTCCAAAGAGCATCGCACCCAGACATACCACCGACCCTATCCCTGTCAACCTGCATTTGCCGTGGCTGAAGCATCTAACTTACTAATTCCTGAACACATTGAGTAATTTGACATGACCAATCCACCTTGCTTCCACATCTTTGAAAGGTGGGAAGAAACTTAAGCAGTTATTTATCCCTCTTCCTGGTCAGATCTGCATTTCGCAACTGCGAACTGAAAATTTAAAACTTGCTCTTCAGGACACCAAAAACCTGAGGAAATGTCGACATCCAGACGTTAGTATGGATAAATTGTGAAGGATGTTCTGATGATCTCACATTGTAATCAGCAAACGAATTTTCTCACCAGCTATCCATGTATGTCCTGATCATTCTGAAGTTGCAAGCCCGATCCTAGGCCTCAGGAATATGTTGTAAATTTACTGCAATCTATGACAGAACCTCTAAGGAACTGAATTTAGTGTTACACGGTGAAAAATTGGACATGCGTAAACACACTGCACCCTCCCCCGAAAAGACTCACCTCATCACAATCCCCTGAGGTCATACGTTCAATTGTTTCTTTGTCTTTGCATTCATTTTAATAGAGGGACAAATGTTATTCTTTGTGTTGTCCATTTCTTGCAATCACACATGTGCGTAAGAATATCTGAGAATACAAACAAAGAATAAAAGTAGAGGCTCTGTCCTTCGAGCTTGCTCTGCCACTCAATAAGATTGTGGCTGATAACATCACACGTGATCCATTTAATCTTTTCGGATCCGAGGGGTACTTGACTGGGTGGAAGTGGTGTAATATACAATGAAGGGATCCATGAAGTTTTTTCTTTAAACAAGACTCCCACTTAAGATAGAAATGAGCAATGTTTTTGTTGTTCTCTCATTGTTCTCAGAGTCTTTGGTGTTTCTTCCTCAAAAGTTTTTGGATGCAAACCATTTTAATATTTTGTTGAAAGATAATCAAATAGCGAATGGATGAAAGAATATCAGGGTAGTTTGGGCCTGATGTTAAAATCGGATCTGCCGAAACCGTATTGAATGGTTGAGTAGCATAGACGAGCAAAGTGACCTCTCCTTGCTGTTTGCTGGTTTGCTAAATGAAACATCAATGTTCAAATGAGACACACGATGGGGAAAACAGCTGTAAAAAAGCAGATTCGATACTGGTAAACGATAGCACATTTCTATTCATCAGCAGAACTCCTGGCTAAAATATTGTTGTGTTTATGGGCAAACTAACCTGTGATCGAAACACCCGGTGAGTGGCACACCAAGCCTTCCTCCATTCGCAAAAGTAAGACTGACCATTACTGACTGTTTCCTACCTCTCAGCCAATTGGTTTTATCCATATTTGATTTGGGATTGTTCACTCTAACATTTGGATGCGAGACTTCCTATCACATCCGCTTTAAATAACTTGAAATTACCTTACACTATGCTCCTGATTATAGGCCACTTAGCACGCTGCCTCCACAACGTCATAAACAAATGCTACAAGGATAGCTACAGCGTGTTTAGGCACCAAACAAAGACTGCTCTACTCTGTACCCCCAAGAAAACAAAAGATAGTAACAGTTGGGTTTAGATACAGAGGAATATTCTCTCTACCGACCCACCATCAAACAATCCCAGGACTGGGACAGAAAGTGATTACAGAGTAAATCTTCCCGAATAATGTCCCAATCACTCGGGTCCACGTCAGAGAGAGCTTTCCAGAACACAACGTTGTCATCAAGCACTCTCAGGCAGTTTCCCCACTCGGTTAGTTACAGTGAAAGTCTGCATTCACAGTATCCTCATTAAAACACAATCACGATGTGCATAGCACCGATTTAGAAACAGAGACATTGCAATTCGATGATTGTGTAAAAAATATTATTCAACTTCCGCCATTTTAACGCCTGTCCCTTGCCATAATTCTCACGTCATCCTGATAATTCACCACCCTGGTGAAGTTACATGTCATCAAGCAGAGAAGCATGAAATTTGAACATTCAAATATTTTGTGCATTATAGAAAATAGAACATACAACATTAAAATGCAGTACAGAACCTTTGGCCCTCGATGTTGCGCTGACATATGGAATCAATCTAAATGTCATTTTTCCTACACTATTCCATTTTGATGAATATGTTTATCCAATGACCATTAAAATGCACTTAAATTTGACGAGACTACCATGTTGCTGCAAGTTCATTCCCCTCCCCTACTTCGTTCTGAGTACGGAAGCTTCTTCTGCAACCTTTTCTATATCTACTTCCTTCAGTGTAAAGCTATGTCCCTTTGTGATAGACATCACCATTCAAGGCTCTCACTGTCCACCCTATCTAAACTTTTGATAAGCTTATACGTCTCAATTAATTCACCTCTCAACCGTCTTCTCACTAACGAAAACAGCATCAAGTCCCTCACGCTTATTCATAAGACCTTTCTCCAACCAAGACAAGACTCTAATAAATCTCCTCTGAAACATTTTCAAAGCTTCCACATCATTCCTATAATTTTGTGACCAGAACTACATGCAATACTCCAAGCGCGACCACACGAGAGTTTTGCACAGCTGCAGCATCACATCGTGGCTCCAAAACTCAATCACTTTATCAATAAAAGCGAACACACCATATGTCTTTTTAACAATTTATTAACCCGGATGTCAACTTTCAGTGATCTATGTATATGAATACTGCGATCTCTCTAGTCGTCTACACTATTAAGTGTCTCACTATTAGTCCTGTAATCTTTATTCCTGTTGCTCCTTCCAAGCTACATTCAACTTCATTTGCAACCTCTCAGCCAATGCCCTGCAGCTTATCGATTTACCTCGGTAACCTGCAACATGCTTCACCACTACCTGCGTCTCCACCAACCTTCACATTGAACACAAATTTACTACCCTATCCTTCTCCTCGGTAATCTTGATCGTTAATAAAAATGACAAATAGCAGTGGACCCAAAACAGGTCCTTGCGCGATACCACCATGAACTGAACTCCAGGTTGAACGTTTCCCATCAACCACCACCATATGTCTTATTTTAACGAGCCAACTTATGATCCAAAACGTTAAATCACCTCAATTCCATGCCTCCTTTTTTTTGCAATATCTTACCGTGGGGAGCCTTATCAAACGCCTTGCTAAAACCCAAATACACCTCAACAACCGTTTTGTCCTCATGCATCTGTTTGGTCACCATATAAAAGAACTCAGCAAGCTTTGTGAGGCATGAACTATTCTTCACAAAACTGTGTTGATTATCTCTAATCAATATATATCTGCTCAAGATGATTAAACTCCTATTTCTAACAACCTCTTCCGATACTTTACCCACAACCAAAGTAAGGCTCACTGGTGTAAAATACCAGGGCAGTCTCGACACCCCGTTTTGACCAAGGTAAAAACATTTGCTATCCTCCAGTCTACTGACGATATTCCTGGAGACAATGACGACGTAAATATCAAAGCCAAACTGTCTGCAATCTTCTCCCTGCTGTCTCAGAGAATATTTGGATAAATCCCCTCCGGCCCAGGAGTCTTTACATAATTGCTAACACCTCGTTCTTTCGGACATCAATCCTGACGAGTCTAACCATCTCTATCTCAGAATTTTCACCAACAAAATTTTCTTTTACCTATGTGAATACCAATGAAAAATATTCTCATGCCATTTTCCCCCGACTATTCTCAAGTCTTTCTTTAGGTCTCTGGGGAACTTGTAGCTTTCAAGCACCATAACTGAGCCTTCATGTCTTATCTTAGCATCAGCCTACCCCTTTCACCTCATTATGTAGCCTTCATGGAAGATCAAAAATTGAATACTTAAAATGATGAGGAATTCGGCTTCAGTATAATTGCAGGATATGCTAACTAGGTCAGATCTCAGAGCGTTGGCTGGTTTAATGTGTTACTCCTTGAACATTTCCAATGTTTGCATGTGGTGGTTCACCACTAAAGCAAATTTAAACACAGCCGCCGATGTTCTTTTACATGAGAGTATAGTTTTATTACATGATAGAAATGAAGAAGCTGTAGAAGGTGGTTTGAAACATATAAGCACAAACATTGAAATACAACTTCAAACTGTTTACGAGTATCATGCAAAACATCTGATACACAAGACCGGAGCAACAACATTCACAACTCATTGCTTCAGTGACACTTTCCAGATCATGTTGACAGGATATTTCTTATTCACTAATAAATTGTCCTGAATGGACATCAATGATTCTGGTGGATTATACTTTTAAAGAAGTGGAAATACATAGCTAGATAGACAGATAGCTAGATAGCTAGATAGATAGACAGATAGATAGACAGATAGATAGACAGATAGATAGACAGATAGATAGACAGATAGATAGATAGATAGATAGATAGATAGATAGATAGATAGATAGATAGATAGATAGATAGATAGATAGATAGATAGATAAATAGATAGATAGATAGATAGACAGATAGACTATGAGAAAGAATAATCAGTTGATCGGTCAAAGGTGCTGTCAGTGTAATGCAAAGACGTGTGTTATTTTAACACAAGAAGTATCAGCAATAAGGATGGTGTGTTTAAAACATATTTTTTCACTGTAGTGTGACCATTGCGGAAACTTGGTTATCACAGGGACATGAATGGTTGTTGGACATTCCAGTGTTCAGTTGTTTCAAAAGGAAAGGAGGGAAGTAAAAGAGGTAAAAGGAGTGGCATTGCTATTCAGGAATTGTATCACAAATGTAGACAGGGAGGTCGTTGACGAGTGTTTGTATACAGAGTTAGTATGGGTGGTAGTCAAAAAACAGGAAAGGAGCAGTTACTTAGAGAGTCAAAGGGGGATGTAGAGCATGGAATCAGACCCTTTGGTCCAACCCGTCCATGCCGACCAGATATGCCATCCCAATATATTCCCACCTGCCACCACCCCGCCTATATCTCTCTAAACCCTTCCTATTCATGTACCCATCCAAATGTCTCTTCAATGTTGCAATTGAACCAGCCTTCACCGCATCGTCTGGCAGCTTATTCCATACACGTACCACCCGCTTCGTGAATAAGTTGCAGCTTAGATCTCTTTGATATCTTTCTGCTCCCACCCTAAACGTATGCCCTCTAGTTCTGGACTCCCACACCCCAGGGAAAAGACTTTGCCTATTTACCTATCCATGTCCCTCATACTTTTGTAAACCTCTATAAGGTCACCCGTCAGCCTCCAACATTCCAGGGAAAGCGGTCCCAGCCTGTTCGGCCTCTCCTTATAGCTCAAATTCTCCAGCCCTGGCAACATCCCTGTCAATCTCTTCTGAACCCTATCAGGTTTCACAACATCTTTCCGATAGGAAGGAGACCAGAATTGCATGCAACATTCCAACAGTGGCCTTCACTGGGAGTGTTCGGCAGCATCCGTACCGCAACAGAGACACACAGGAGGAAATTGTGCAGCAGATTTTAGAAAGGTGCAGAAGTAACAGGGTAGTGATTATAGGTGAGTTTAGCTTATCTCACATTGTTTGGAAACTCATTAGTTAAAATAGTTGGAATGGAGCAGTCCATTATTTGTCAGGTGTATTCAAGAGGGTTCCTGACGCAATGCTTAGAGAAGCTCATGGGAGGGGAGGCTATTTTGGATTTGGTGCTTGGCAACAGGCGTTTCGCAGTGTTTGTGTGTGGCATGGTGTTTGAGGGGATAGCACTGCTCGCTCGGGGCGCAGGTTCGATTCCAGCCTCTGAGAGGAGGTTGCACATTCTCACCATGTTTATGTGGCTCCTCTCTGGGCGTTCTGGTTTCCACCCAAAAAAAGAAAATGTGCAGTTTAGGTGAATTGGTCGTGCTAAATTTCCCGTAGTTTTAGGTGCATTAGTCAGGCGTAAATATGGGGAAAGGGTCTGGGTTAGTTACTCTTCGGATGGTCGGAGTGGACTTGTTGGGTTGACGCACCTGTTTCCATAGTATAGGGAATCCAATCTAATGGAAAGCAAGCCATTCTAGCTGTTGGATCTCTCGGCGGGAGTGCATTTCGGGGATAATGATCACTTCTCCCTCACACTTACCATACTCATGAAGATCAAGATGAGCAGACAGAATAGGAAAACATTTAATTGGTGGAAGGAGTAGTTGGAGGACCTGTGTTGTCTAAACTGGGAGCCGATGTACAAAGGGAAATGCAAGACACACTATGAAGAGGTTTAGGGATCATGTGTGATAATACTACTTGATTTGATGCCACTGAGGCAAGAAAAGAATGTTTGGTTGAAAGAACCGTACATGGCCAGGAAGTGGAACAGCTAGTCAAGAGGTAGAAGGAAGCTTTTTCAATGTTGAGTCGGCAAGGATCAGAATCGAGAGTGTCGTGCTGCAAGAGCACAGCAGGTCAGGCAGCATCCAAGAGCAGTAGAATCGACGTTTCGGGTATAAGGCAATGTCACGGCCGTCGTGCATGACACCACTTTCGCCCCGATGGACACCGATGTAGGCCTCACTTCCACTCCATTTGCAAGCGTCACGTTTGGTGTTTACGTCACCACCGACTGTATAAACACGCCCACTCATGACTTTCTCCGTGCCCCCCATCCATCCCTGCCCTACCCCAGGTCCTTGCTTCCAGCCCTGCCTTGTGTTTACGTTTCCCTATGATTTCTCCCTCTCTGAGGATGAACGTTTAGTCCTCAGCAAAGGTCTCAGCTTCATTCCTTTCCGCTCCCAGGTTAATGAGTTCGACACAAGTCATAAACTTGAAATTTTCTTCTGACACCTCCTCCTCCGAGCTCATTTTTTCAATCAAGAGTCCAACCCAACCACCGAATGCCGCTTCCCTTGCATCCAAAGCTCCCCATCCACATGGATACACTCGGGCTGGCCTGTTATCCGCACTTAACCTCTTCATTTCTAACTGCCACTGTAATATTGACCACCTCAAACTGTCCACACCTTTCACTCACTCCAACCTCTAGTACTCACAATGTGCAGCCGTATATTCCTTCTGGTCCAACCATTGCCTCACCATCAAACCCACAAACAAGGGGTGGTGCAGGAGTAGTTTGTCGCATCGATCTCTCCACCACTGAAGCCAGACTCCAACTCGCATACACCTCCACCTACTGCACCCTCAACAACTACCTTACCCTCTATCGCCAAATCACATCCACCACCTCATCACCTCCGGGGATCTTCCATCCATAGCCTCCAACCACATTGTTAGGAAATGCCACACTGTCCTATTCTACTTGCTAACAAAGATTTAAAAACCTTACTTGCCCGGTTGACCCATAGTCTGCATCTGTCTCACTGTACACATCTCGGTATCCCTTAACACCGTCCAGCTCCCCCAGTTCAGGAACTCCCCACCAACATTCGGGACATTGATGACTGTATGGGCGCTACCAACAAAGATTGAAGCAAGACTTCCCAAGCGCAGATCCATGGTCCTGTAAGATTAACAAATGTCAACACATGCAATTTGGTCCTTCTTTATAGATGGGTTGTTCATTTCTCCTCAATCTTTAACGCACATAGAGAATTCCAAGCGAATGATAGATGTTACATCACCTACACAACTGGAGATAATTTGAATTAATTGGGAGCTGCTAACATTGTTGGTACTGATCTACATTCCTGAGAAAACTGCAGAAGAACCACATGGAAACAACTGAGGACGTTGGAAATATTGGTTTCCTTGACCATCAAGGGTTTGTACATAATGCTGACTCTCACATACACATTCATTCTGAAATAGTCTCGCATAGGTTTTCTCAAATGTTGTTTCTTCATTCAATATAATGACTCAAGGTCGCACACCCAGTCTCTCTCATTCTCTAACACGCACATTCAGTTCTTTGCTTGCTGCAGTCATTGGACATAACACATCTACTCACACACCATTTCCTACATACAGTTGCTGACTGCCATGAAAAATTCCTGTCAGCCACATCCATGCTGTCTCTCACATGCACGTGCAATAGCACTGACTTATTTTCGCTCCCACATACAATCTCTTGCACTGGAAACTGAAACTGGAGCACAATGCAAACTCCCACACACACTTTCACAAACTGTCACATATTTGCTCAATCACATGCCCATACGTTGTCCGATAATACAAACCTTCTCAGAGCATGTGGAAAATCAGCGTTTAAAGGAGGCTGCAATGTACCTTCTAGATGGTACAACCACCACAACTGCACATCATTGGTAGATGCATTGGATCATGAACGTAGGGGCTACTTCCCTTATGTATCATAATATATCGATTTTTCTTTTTCTGCAGGTAATATAGCAACGATTATGATCCTATTCGGTGGAAACGAGGACTTACCATGACAAGTGATTCCGTACCTAGTGGCCATGGCGATGGCAGATTTGCTGGTAGTGATCCTTGACCTGACACTGTGACATATTCTTACTCTTTATTTCAGAACACTTCCTTTCCTGACCGACATAGATGTGTGTAACATTCTCGCTGTCCTCCTTTATGCAGCATCTGACTGCTCAGTTTGATTTAACATCGCTTTTACTTCGGTTGATGTGCGGCCATTTGATGCCAAAAGCTGAAACCTAATTATTGTAGTGAATTATTGTCAGCTTCATTGTTTGGAACACTGACTGTACTGAGGTATTTAAATAATTTCATCTGGTATTTTAAGTAAAACAGTAATTATGGTTTCTCAAATTGTCCTGTGTTTTGTGGTACAGAATTTCGTGATGCAAATTTAAACTTATATACCGGAATTGAAGGTTTTCGATACATTCTCACACCTTGTGTTCCATTCGTCCTGTTTTTGTTACTGAACATTTTTTCAATCAGTCACATTTCAGCGAGAAGCATTGCCTACAAGAGACTCAGTACTCGCAGAAATGGTAAAAGTGCAAGATTCGAAGGAAACTATGATTTTATTGCTTGTTATTCCTGTAAATTTCATTCTGTTGTGCGCAGCCTTTACAGTGACTTCGATATTTGAGTGAAAGGATAATCTGGGTTATATGATGCATGTCCCGCCCCTGCATCCAGGAATTAGGATTCAATCTCCAGCTCCAACGTCGCTGCACAAACACTGGGATCTACACTGCGACCTATGCTAAGTTCTGGGGACGATTATAAAATGTACACAAATATAGCTTCAGTATATTTGTGGCCATGGCGATGTTAGATCTGCTGGTAGTGATCCTTGATCCCATATTGTGACATATTCCTATTCTTTCTTCAGAACACTTCCCTTCCTGACGGATATGAATGTGTGCAACATTCTCTCTGTCCTGCTTTATGCAGCATGTGACTCCACAGTTTGGTTCACCTTCGCATTCACTTCGATTGATGTGTGGCCATTTGAGTGAAAGGATAATCTGGGTTATTTGATGTACGTGCCCGCATGCATCCAAGAATTAGGAATCAATCCCCAGCTCCAAAGTTGTTGCACAGACACAGGGATCAACACTCTGACCCAGGCTAAGTTCAGAGACGATTCTAAAATGTACCCATCTATACCCTCAATCTAAAACCTAAAATGATGAAACAGTGAAAGCGCTGATTTTTTTTCCTGGTTTCGCTATTGAATGGTGCAGAAACTCTTGAACAGCAAACTACTGCACGTATTTAGTATTTTATGCCTTCATTCATGCCCTTGGTGTGTACTTTTTGAGGCACTGTCAATGCCATGATGACGTGGGTGGATTAGAAAAGGTTGTAGACTGGATCATGCATGGACGAGATATGGTTAGTTGCAGTGGTATTGAGCTCGAAGCTATAATGTGCGTACATATTCACTTGCTGGGTAGTATTGGATAATGATTTGTTACATTAAGAGTGAATGGAATGGAATCATTCTGAGGCTGCCCTTCTGAATTTATACACCGTATTCTGGAGTTGGTACGACCTGCTGACTATGAGCGTCGCAAGTGAAGGGAGTGAATGGTAATGGCTTTGACACTGATTCTGCTGGACAATCGTTCTTTGTCTTAGATAATAGGTGCTGACATATCTTTAAAAATATCTATCAGTCGAAATATTGATCTGTTTATCTCTCGCAATATCTGTGCATCGAAATATCTGACTTTCTAAATAACTGTCTCCCTAAATATAGATTTATTCATATGCTGATCGATTCTTCTGTGTATCTATACATCGATCTATCTTTCCATTTGTAAGCACATGTGTGCAACAGTTCCACGGTTTATCTGTCTGTCTGACTGTCTCTCTCTCTCTCTCCAAATAACTCTCTATCTCTCTCTCAATATCTATCTGTCTGTCTTCTTATTTATACATCTGTCTGTTTATCTGCCAGTCTGTCGATCCATATTTCTCTCAAAATATATAACAATCAAATGCTTGTCCATTTGTCTGTCCATCTATATCGATACGTTTCAGCCTGTTTGTTTGTCTATTTATCAGTCCAGCTGTATATCTATATTTCTCTCATTTTGCAATGTCTGCTTGTACATGAGTATGTATATCTCCCTCTCCAAACATGTGTGTTCTATATGTCTGTCTGACTACCTATTTGCCGAGCTATCCAGCTATCTAACTATATATCTAATTGTCCGTGTGTGCATCGATTTGTTATTCTTTATCTGTATCAGCCTACATAATATCCGAAGATATTTGGAAGCAGTAGGGCTGGTAGATAATTAGGGTAATAAAGCAAAGTTGATTGTATTAGACCAGACGTTGAAGACACACTGATGTTCGAATGGATCTGCAAATAACGTCAGCCATTGCAACGATAGTGATAGGTACAGACATCGAAATCGTGTTTGATAAATCTACTGGAATTCTTCGAAGACATAACGGCTGTAATTGGGGAGGGGAAACAATGAATGCAGTGTACGTAGAATTACAGGAGGAAATTCAATAAGGTCCCAAGCAAGAATAGAGACTGTCAACGTAAATTGTGTGGAATTGGAGGAATCGTCCACAGATGGCAAGTAGTTAACAGATGGGAACAAAATTGTAGTTCTAAGCGCTTTTCTTTATGAATGGCTGAGAGTGACGAGTGGATTGCTTCAGAGAAACCTGTTTGGACGCCAGCCACACAAAACATATATTAAGAATTTAGAAGAGGGAGGCAAATCTACGATCGCCAAGTCGACATTTTACACGATACTATGTGGGACAGTGAGTTGTGGGGATCACGCACTGTCTGTATCAGCGCGGACAAGATTCGCTGGATGTGAAGAAGTATTGGGGAGATGGAACATCTCACAGACACTGATAACAATGGAAAAGATTGGGCAATACATGAAGGATATTCACAAGGATTCTGAAACTTTCCAAAATAGAAGAGCCACAAACGAATGAGACGTTGCAGACATGGGTTGCAAGGAAATCTCTTGTTTAGGGGAGAGGTGGGGGATGTGTGAATCTATATTATAATCAGATGAAAATGGAGACGGAGGCCAATAAATTGTATGTTCCACAGAAGGATCTAGTTCTAAAGGGATGACAATGGTGATAAAGAGAGCAGAAACTAAGTTGAATGTCAGTCACGATTCCATTAATTGATTGGAAAAGTGGAAGGGGTTGATTGCTTTGACCTGGCTCCAATTTTCTCGAAGCAATATATTTTGGGCGGCACGGTGGCGCAGTGGTTAGCACTGCTGCCTCACAGCGCCTGAGACCCGGGTTCAATTCCCGACTCAGGCGACTGACTGTGTGGAGTTTGCACGTTCTCCCCGTGCTTGCGTGGGTTTCCTCCGGGTGCTCCGGTTTCCTCCCACAGTCCAAAGATGTGCGGGTCAGGTGAATTGGCCATGCTAAATTGCCCGTAGTGTGAGGTAAGGGGTAATGTATGGGTGGGTTGCGCTTCGGCGGGTCGGTGTGGACTTGTTGGGCCGAAGGGCCTGTTTCCACACTGTAAGTAATCTAATCTAATCTTCTCATCTCCTTTTTGTAGCACTGGCTCTGACTGCTTCTAGTCTGCTTCAACAACGTCGGCCAAATCAGAGCAGGATTTATTGACACTCAACCGATGTCTCCCAAAATCATAAGATATTACAGCAGATTTCAGCTGTTCACCCCAATGAATCTGCTCCACCATTCCACCGTTACCAATATATTCCCCGAATCCGTTCTCTTGCCTTCTCCCCGGAACCCTTGATTCCCTTAGCAATCAAGACATATGTTAGTTACAGTCAATAGCTTGGCCTGCAAAAAAATCAGCGGGCAATGAATTCCACAGACCTCACACCCGCTACCTGAATGTATTCTTCCTCATCTCACTTGTGAGGTATTGTCGCTTCATCCAAGGCATTTTCCTAGAATCCTAATCTCTCCGAAGAATGGAGACATCTTCTCCAAGTTCACTATATACAGGCCTCTCAGCATGTTGAAAGTTCCAATCAGATGCCTTCTCAGCCTTTTAAACAATACTGAGTGCAGAGTCAGAGGCCTCTCACACTCCCCTTATGGTCAGCTCCTGATCCCCAGGATCGTTTATCAGAGCGCCTACTAGATCTGCCTCCAAGGCAGTGCAGCATTGCATGAGATACAGGCGCCCTAGAACAGCTCACCATATTATAAATATACCGTCTGACCTGACGTTTATACAAGCTTCGCAGTGCACTCTTAGCAACTGTGTATGCAGTTTGATGTTCGGAAGCAGATGTCAACAATGGAAGGATCCTCCACAGACTGGAGGCCTGTGATTAGTGCTGCGCCTTTGGTTCAGTGTGATACATATTGCTTTTTGTGTTCACTTTCAAAGACTTGGATGAGAAAGTGAAATGCATAACTAGTAAATTTGGCGATCCTCCAAAAAAAGGCAGCAATTTGGACTGTGAGAAAGGTTATCAGAAATTGCTGCAGGACCGTGATCAGCTGGGACAGTTTGCCGAAAACTCAGTACTAACATGTTGTGCTCTCCCTTTTCGTCTTAGGATTCCATCTTTAATATAATAGCCTTCAGGAATACTCTCTGCTTTCTTTTCTGAGTACGCATCAACATATAAAGTTGGTATTGTATCATCTTTCGATTGTAAGCTCATGAGGCTTTCAGGGCTGAGCACTTCTGCCTGACTCTCTTTTTCAGGTTTTTCCAGCACTATTATGTCAAACAAGGTACCCGCTAACTTAACCTCAGTTCGTTTTTCTTTCTGTTTATTTTTTGCGTAGTTCTATGAGTTATGATTGTGGGATCTGGTTACTACACTGTATTTGAAAATTCAAGTATATTTTTTAAAGTCCTCAGTTACCAGGTCTTCCTTGGGTTTCTCCCCAAAAAGGAGTGCCACTCCAACCTTGGACCCTTCCAAATCTTTTCCAAGAAGAAATTGACTTTCTGGAACTGACACTGTGTCGATCAGTATCACGGTTACTTCCCCAGACTTGAGTGGTCACGCCAACCTGACCAATTCTGAATTTCTGTCCGTCTTTCCAAGAAATTACCACTCTCTTGGGTAACAGATCAGAAAGTGTGCAAATGCATTCATCTATTACTATTAGAAACTGATTCGATTCTGTATCTCTCAAAATTATAATTTCTTTCCCTTCTCGCTCTGTTTTTTATGAGTTAACTTTACCGACAGAGGCGAATTCTTGATAAAGGTTAGGCAGAAACTCCAAACTTTCGTGGTTGTGCACTCGCCTGCAACTTGTCGACGTTTCTTGAGTTTCCTTTACTACTTTAACTAATGCCATGAGCTTCGCTTCTTTTACCACATCTATTCCCACCGTGCTTTTCATGAACGACAAGCGCCGTGAGTGTACGTGTAATACTTTAGCACAGTGGAAAACGGAGGCATTTCGTCTTCCTTCTACACTATTAGGTTCCTTTTTTTAACCTGTGGTAAGCAATTTCCCTGTTCTTTGATTCTTATTGTAGGATCTCCGCTTCTCCAAATTTCTATCCCTCACAGGATGAAAGTTTTCTGCACCAATCTACCACTTCGCCTCACTTCTTGAACTTTCTGTTCAATCGTATGAATTCTTCTTGTCTCTGGATATGGGTTTATAAGCGCTTCCAGTGGTATAATATCACGTTGAGTCTCATAGGCCTTATCTATTTTTTTAAGAATTGCATCTATCTATCAAGATAATTATTTTAAGTCTTTTGAACTCAACATAAGCTTGTCCTGGGTTCTTCATTATGTTTCTGAACAGCTGTCTATACGCTTTTGTTACCAATGCATAAGCACTCTTCGTTATCTCTTCACCGCTCAACTGACAGCAATGCATAGACCTCACTGACTCTGCCTACGTGTTTAGATGGAAATAGCATTACCCACAATTCCACTTGCGTCTCTATTTGCCTAACCAATAGTTCAAATAAAATAACGAAGGCTTCGACATCTTTCTCATTAAGACGTGGCAGAAGTTTAACATATTCGTATCTGTCACTAACTGGTCTCTTCATCTCTACCTTGTTACTTGACTTTCCAGAATAAATCTTAATTTGTGAAGTTCCATTTCACTCCACTTTTCCCTTGCTTGTCTCTCTTTTTGCCCGTCGCTTTCTTCTCTCTCTCTCGTTGCTCAGCTCAGAATCTTCTCTTCTTTTCATTTCCTCTCTCTTTCTTTAATCATCTGTTAACTTCATTTTCCTCAATTGTAATATATGTTTCCTTTTCTAACTTTAATGCACCTGTGCGCTTCTCTGACACACATAAGTGTTTGAGTAACTCACTTAACGTTTTAGTTTTACTTTTGTCCTTGATTAAGCAGAATTCTACCCTCTTCACTAATTCTAACGGTATGCTAATTTCTTTTGTTTCAAACTGTCTTGGCAAATTTGGGAACCATTTTGAAATCCCAGAACTTCTTCAGCAATTTTAAAATCTATTTCTCTCACGTTTAATTTAACCAATCACAAGTAACTGAAATTTAGGAAGTTGTCTCAACTACTTTTTATTTAAGAACTCGAACACTAATTTAAAACTGTTTAAATCTGCTGGGATATTTCCTGCCACAAATTTGTTCAATGTTGTCCAGGTCTCTGACAGGATCTGTGTTAATCTGTCCAATTCAAGTATTAAAACCCTCAAACTCTTCTGACACTGCGGTAAACCCTTCTGCTAATTATCCCTTCTGCTAATTATAGCAAATGAATAGAAAAAAACCTCACTTCGCCTCATAATCTGCTAAAGTATGAATGACAAGGAACTGTCCAGATTTCCATACTTAACAAAAAATATTGATTTTATTCTGTCACTATAAAACTGATCATTAAACAAGAAGTATTGACAACTCTATGTCTCCTTCTTCTGAAAGAGTTCGTATGTACGTTCCAAGCTATAACAATATACTGATACAATAAAACCCCTATTAAATTTATAGAGGCACAATTTTCAAAACCAGAAGAGGGCTGACATTCCCACTGTCGATCTTCCTCTGTTTATGTAACTTCCTGGGTCGGTTACATCTGATGCATGGTTGTTTCATATGCAGTGAAAACAGTCTGTCAAGTGGGAGATACTGCTTTTTTTGTGGTTAACTATCCAAAACGCCTGCTTCTTATACTTCAAATATTGAACAGTCTATTCATTCTTTTTTTTTCAAAATACTAAAATTGGAATGCAATTTGGTTTTGTGTTTAATAGGGCATAATTTACACTGATTGTCTAAATTGGAAATGATGTGAAAACAATTGAGGTTTCGAGGTTACAACCAAACTTTATAACTTAACGTGACATGTTTCAATTGTCAGTCACATGGCAGGTGCTTGCAAGCTTTCACTCTCTCTTCGAAGCACATTACACACCTTCAATTTCATAGCAACAAAGTCTCTGTCTCAGTAGCAAAACACTTCATTTAGGGTCTCAGCTACCTGTTCAGACTCCAGGCAAACGTTCCCTGCGCAATCACTCATTGATCTTCTCTGTTTCTCACCATTTCCTTATTCCTTATGTGTCAAACGCTTTTGAATTCCCGCCTAGCTCTCCTCAATCTATTTTTGAGTTCTTTCCAGCTACCATGTATTTCTCTAAAGCTGTGCGAGATGCTTGCTTCCTCAAACGTAAGTACGTTTCCTTCTTCCCTATGATGATAAGCTCCTCTGTTCTTTTTATTCAAGGCTTCTTCAACTTAACATTCCTCAAATGTCTCCTTTGGACAAAAATATCCAATTCTCACAACAAGTGTTCCATACACAGCCTACACATTTGTGTTACACATTTCCGGTAGAACAACTGTTCCTAATTTATTTTCCAAGTCTTGTCTAATAACAGTATAATGTCCCCTCCCACAATTAAATACCTCTCTGCACTCCATGGCTATGGTAAATATGATGCAGTTGTGGTCAGTTTAACCAAAACGCTCTCCAACTGAACGATCTGACAACTGGCTGGACTCGATGCTTTCCACAAATACAAAATGGCTTCCACCATAGTCAGCTGATGCACGTATTAAGTCATCAATCCCACTTTGAAGCACTTGGAAAAGAATCTGTTCATGAATTCCACTTATACTGACTCAATAGACAAACCCTCCTCAGCAACCTCCTTTTCTGCAGCTGTGATGCATTCTGAATTTAAGACTATGCTGCTGAAGAGATTTACCAGAATGTTGCCTGCGTTTTTTATTTGATTTATTTGATTTGATTTATTTGATTTGATTTATTTGATTTCGTTATTAAGTAAGATGGAATAGACTGACGTTGTTTATTGCATAACACAGGATACTGGGGTTGATGGGGGCATAATTTGGATGATTGGATTCCCTAGAGCATGGAAAGAGGTCCTTCGGCCCAACCAGTCCACACTGACCCACCGACGAATAACCGACCCAGACCGCTTGTCCCCTGAATAATGAACCTAACATTATGGACAGTTCAACATGGCCACTTGAACTTACCTGCGCATCTTTGGACTCTGGGAGGCAACTGGAGCACCCGGATGAAACCCACGCAGACATAGGGAAAATGTGCAAACTCCACACAGACAGGCGCCTGGGGCTGGAAATGAAACTGGGACACTGGTGTGTTGAGGAAGCAGTGCTAACCACTGAGCCACCGGAAACGAGCACCAAATTTGACATTGCGAGCATTGCTCACTTACAAACTTCGGCAACACGCTTGGTCAGTTTGGGAATTAAATCCACGACCTTGGCGTTATACACATCACGCTCTGACCATCTGAGAAAGATAAAAGAAGCTAGACACGGCGATTTATCTCTGCGATGAAGTAATCAGTGAACATGTGGTCTTGATGAAAGGTCAGGGTGAGAAGGATTAGAGGAGGTGCGAGGCCAAAATTAAACCATCCAGAGAATGGTAGGAAACTGGAAGGCACTGTTGGGAAATGCAACAATAAGGGCAATGACACAGTACTGGAAAATTGGATTCGTCTAAATTGTTGGCTTGCTTCGGTCATGACCGAGGCCGGACGCTAATGGGCATTTCTTCTGTGCTGCATATCCCTTTGGCATTAATTGAAATGTGAAGCATTCTGCTGGATACAGCTGAAATTATTTTAGAACCCTCCAACAATCGTTGCGTCAGCTCCCTGGCAATTGTTGACCCAACATCAGTTCAAACAACACTTACAATGAGTGTGAGGTAACTTATTTGTCAAAGGTACCTTCAATAATATTTGGTATTTAAAAATAGTTCGTTTCCTCCGATTTCAATACTTGAGCTAAAATACAAATTACATATACTTTTGTAAAACATTCTGCAACTAGCGTAACACTTTCGTGTTTGTTAAAATATTGATCCATATACTCTGCAAGTTTCAGAATTCGTTTTCAGCAGAGGATTTCAGTTTCAAACATAAAGCAAAAATACTCCAGGATTTAGAAGTTAATTGGAATCACTTGTGCAGTGACTGGAAATGCGATGAATAAACGTATTAACACAGCTCAGGTGTTCATCATGACTCGGTGCCAGCTCAACAAAAAAAAAACAGAAAGATGTCTCTTAGGATTTGCCCTTTCTGCTCTATTTAAAGATTCCCCTTCACTGGCATGAACACGTACTGGCTGCATTGCACATAATTGCCTTCTACCCTTTGACGGATGAGGCATCATGGTTGTGCCTATTTTAGTTTCATTCCACACTGAGAGAGCCATCATACAACAGATATTTCAGAAGATCGAGAGAATATACTTCCCGCTACTTGCTACAGTCAGTGTCCCGAGTAAGTGATAAGCTCTGATGTAAATTCTCCAAATTGTGTTCCACTCTTTTCTTATTCTCCGGAATTGGCTCCCGGTGTCGTGACAGCGTGGTGTTTCATTGGTTAGCATTGCTACTTCAGAGCAGTTGACGTGCTGCGTTTGAGTTCAGCATTGGCAATTGTAAGTGGGAAATTTGCAAACGCTCCCTGTGTCTGCGTGAATTTAATGCGAAATCTAAGGATATGCAGGTTACATCATTTGGCCATGTTTAATTCCCATAATTTTCGAAGATGTTAAGGTGAGATGCATTACTCAAGGAAAGGAAGAGCAATAGATTAGGAAAATGGGATTGGGTGGATTAGTCTTCGTAGGGTCAATGTGAACTTGTTAGGCCAAAGTGGCCTGTTTCTACACTGTAAGATTTCTAATGTCTGCGTTCCAGATTGCACCATCGTGACTTGTGCATGAGCTGCTGTTTCATCCTCACTCCTTTCTTTTACGTGGTTTATTGTAGCCCCATGTTCAACCAGTCTAAACGGCAGTTAGCAGAGATAGTTGGGGTTATTTCATGGTAGCTGGTCCATGATCATGTTACTGTGAAGATGAATCAGCTGAAATCTGCTGCGTCCATTTCGCATTTTTTGTTGTTATTATAGACCAAATATAATTAACGTAGAAAACTTAAAAAAACATTTGACATTGTATTTCAGAAATGCTACATACTCAGCGATACATATACATAATTAGACGTACACTCACCCACTCACTTTTCCTTAAGGACTCTCTCTCTCTCACACATAGGCAATCTCTTTTTCCCATAAATTCTTTCTCATATGCGCCAACTCGCTAACACCCTCATATACACTCCCTTGATCTCTCTCTCATAGTCTTACACACACATTACTCTCTCTCCAAGACATAGTCTCTGTCACAGACATATCCTCTGTCTGTCATGTACAGACGTTCTGACACGTATATTGTCACACATGCTCTATCTTGCATCCTCCCATTCCCCCTCTCATACCTTCGTTTCAATTCACCGGATATACACACACGCGCTCTCTTACAGACACTCTGTCTGTCCCATGCACAATTTCGATGACACACTCTCTCCCTCACATGTACACACGCACACACTCACTGACCCCTCTCTCTCTGTCTCACACACACATGCTCACTTACACAGTCACATAAATTCACTTTTGTACACGTTGTCTCTCACACACTTGCACTCACACACTCGCTCTGCATCTCTTGCTTCTGCATGTTTACACTTGCACTTCAAGCCTCCCGTAGATACTCGTCATCTTAGAAATACACGATTACTTATCTACACAAGCGTTCACACACATTCTTCACACGTATTAATTCACTCGCTCAATGCACCACGTTATGTCAGACACGTACACATGTTCACTGATCCCCTCTGATTATGCAGAATTTGTTATCTACCACTAACTGTCGCAGACATAGTGGAGATGAGCTTCCTTCTTTGAATGGTGCCATCCTTCTGGTGTAGAGCCCTCGACTGTGTCTTTTGGAAATGGGGTTCCTGGATTTTGATACTTTAGCACTGAAGGAATGAAAAGTTTATTTTCGATTAGAGTGGTCGCTGCATGGCTCAGTGGGAAACGTGCAGTGGTTTCGTTTCCTTCATCCACTGCATCTTTCCTTCAAGGTCATGGTGGAGGTAGTTGGCATTTTTTTTTGTGGTAGGCCACAGTGTATCTTGCAAATGATGCACAATGTTGTTCCAGTTTACCAGGGATGAATGCTGAATTTTGGATTTCGCAGTATCATACATGCTGGTGCATTATAAACATGCGATTTTTTTTCAGTTAATTTATTGACCATTGCAATCCTCTCCCGTGGAAACTGTGGACTCTCCAGATCTGTAACTCTCTACCTCGTGGCCATGGCAGCGGCAGACCTACTGGTGGTGATCCTCGATCTTATATGGAGACATATCCCTGCTCTTTATCCACAAGACTATATTTTCCTGGATTATATAGATGTGTGTAACATTCACGCTGTCCTACTTTATGCAGTCACTGACTGCTCGGTCTGGTTCACCGCGGCGTTCACCTTCGATCGATTTGTGGCCATTGCCTGCCAGAAGCTGAAAACGAAATATTGCAGAGAGAAAACGGTGGCTTTGGTTCTTGGAACAGTGACTCTGCTGAGCTGTTTAAATAACTCTTCCTGGTATTTTATGTATAATAATAGGTATCGTTTAGGGAATTATCCCACGTTTTGCGGTATCACTACCTCGGATCTCACATCGATGTTATGGGTCACAATTGAAGTTGTTCATTACATTCTCACACCATGTGTCCCTTTTGCACTGAATCTCCTCCTCAACAGTTTCACTGTCAGGCATATTTTAGTGAGCAGCAGAGCCCGTAGGAGACTTCGGGCTCACAGTAATGAGGAAAATCCCAGAGACACTAAGATGGAGAGCCGAAGAAAATCCATCATTTTACTGTTTGCTATTTCTGCCAATTTCATTCTGCTGTGGGCAGTGTTTACTGTGAAAACTTTAGTTAATAGGATACGTGACCTGACTAATGTTCTTCCTCTGCTTCCGTACCTCCAAGAAATTGGCTTCATTCTCCAGATGCTGAGTTGCTGCACAAATACTGCGATCTACGCTGTGACCCAGTCTAGATTCAGAGAACAGTTACAAAATATGTTGATCTTCCCTTTCATTCTAATTTTTAACCTCCTGAGAAATTTCAAGCACTAAACATTACCCAGCATCAAATCTCAATCTTACACTCAGTTATTCCTGTGCATTCCCCAATAAGTGTCTTTTTCCTGCGTTCACTGAACCACTCTGTTTACACTCATTTTGATATACCCCAGAAATATTGTTTCGTACCGGAACCTCAGCGAATGCACTTATCAAGTTGTTGCCTCATAATGATAGGGTCATACAGCATGGAAACTGACTGTTCTGTCTAACTCGTCCACGCTGACCACATAGCCTAAAGTGATCTCGTGTCCTTTGCCAGCAACTTGTTCATATCCTTCTCAACCCTTCCTGTTCACCTGGACGCGTTTTAAATGTTGCAATTGTCCCCACTGGTGAAACCACATTTGACTGCATCTTCCACATACAGGCCACCATCTGCGTAAATCTGATGCATTTCAGAAAATATTTTACATTTTTCCCTCTGACCTCTTGTTTCGGTTTCTCCTACCCTTGGAAAAATAATTTGGCTGACCTCTTAATTTATGCCCGTATGATTTTGTTAACGTCTACAATCTTCCACCTAAGCTTCGGATGCTCACGGGAAAACAGCCCACAACCGATTCAAACTTACCCTTAAGTTCAAACCCTCTAAACTGGCAAAATCCTTGTAAATCTTTTCTGAACCCTTCAAATTTTCACAACAGGGCGAAGCACATCCCTGTGACAATGTCAGTGGAAGAATTGGGGAATCAAGCTTGTTTCTCAGTTGGGGCTTATGTCCATCTTGGGCGAGTTTCTGTGTACACATGGGATTGGTGTCTTTGTGCTAAAACGGTTAGAGAACAGAGTGGATGATGGGAAACAAACAGAAGGTACAAATGTCTCAAATTCATTTCTTGAAATAAAGCAGATGATGTTCGAATAACAATTATTTACAACTCCATCCTCGAAACCATTGTTAATCTTCCCATCTATAATAGTCATCTGATAAAACGGTTGATTAACATTTCCCAAAAATTCAAATTTCAAATTAGCTGGTAAGTCTTTTCTTTGTATCTCCCTCTGGTCATTTTCTCTTCTTAAGATTTATATTCACAGGTCGTTGATAAATAAATTTCCATGTAAGTCATCTATTCCACGGGTAGTGTGCGTAAATTAGTCGCTTGGCAGTTCTCTCTGAATTATTCAGTGTTTCCCGATCATACCCTTCCAAAGCACTCGATCGTTTATTGGCTTTGTTGATTATGAATACGCTTAGTTCAAACTTGATTGGAGTTTGGTAATTCTAGGGTATTATTTAAACTGATTGGCAGAATTTTAAGCGGTTTTGTTGTCTCCAAGCAACACAGGTAATTAGCTGTTAGACTAAATGTTGCATTGGTACCTTGTTCAGAACACTTGCTGTGTGGTAGTTCTGTGAGCATTAACCTTCCTTAAAGTGACAGTACACTTCTGTACCTTCATTGCAGTGGGGTTGAGTATTTTTGGCAGTGTTGTTGACAGAGTTGTTGGAAGAGTTGTTCAATGCATTTGTGTATGGTAGTCATTCTTGCGTTTTCAACATGTGTGATCAGAAGGAAAATTGAAATGATTGACCTCACTATCATTCCACTGGGGACGTCTTTCCTGAATCCATTCAGGAGATGGTTTTGGAAATTGTTATTATTCTAATGCAATGTAGTCAGTGTGCACAACCAATCCATCAGCGTTGATAGAACAGCCTTCGTGGCAGAAGATAATAGGACCACAGTGATGTCATTCCTCCAATATTGCACTGGAAGACAACTCTTCTCATTCAATTCCAAGTGTTCGTTAGCAGATCTAAACCAGTTGCATACCCTGAACAACAGGATTCAAGTGTGTATTTCCACATGACATGGCAAAATACTCGGAATTGATAATTTACAAAGGAGGGTGGGAATTCGTTATTCATTCAGCCATTTGTGGCACCCTGATGCGAGTATTTTTGAATAATCTCTCCTCCCCTTTCTATTTTACATATTTCAGCTGTGATTGGTTTATTTGAAAATTGCACATGAGCTTTCTCAAATTTCTATCGGGTTTCAAAGCTACTGGAATGGTGCACTACTCCAGTATATGTGAGCGTTGTCTGCTGGAAGGTGGTTCATCCGTTCATGGTTTATGGCAATCATTGCATTTAAAGAGGATTGTTTTAGGTACAGGACAGAAATAAAGATATGCTGTTGGAATTTCAGAGAGTGACAACAATTTCCAGTTGATGTAATGAAGTCAAGATGAGTAATATGGCCATTCTATGAGAGGGGATTATAGAGTACAACAGACAGTAAATTATCTTCATAAATGATCCAAACAGATAACTAAGGCCTTCTGGCAATAAATATGCAAAAAGAGAGTTGACGTTTTAAGTCTGATAAATCAGAAGCATATGCAAAGTTGCTGCTCATCTCGCTGAAATTGTTGAGCAGTATCATTCCCTTTTTTTGTGTCAGACGCCTACTACTGGCATTTTTTTTATTTCTTACATTATTAGAAAATTAATTTGCGCAAATTCCAGAACTAGATTGTTCTGACATCAATTGTATTAGTGGAAACTGAATTCCCAGATTTGTACTATTTTTCGGTGAGAATCCCTCACACTTCACTGCAAGTAACTGCCAAGTTGAATCAAGAATAAACATCTTGATTTTAAACAAACAAATTCTTGTAGATAAAAAAAAACTCAAGACTCAAATTTAGAACTATGTAAATTAGTTTATTACATAAAAAACGTCTGAGAGATGAGAGGTCGCCCTAAGAGTGGGATTCCAACCATGTAATATCCTTGACAACAACAATCATTGGCCTTTTATGACTTTGATTCAAGAAAATCACATTGTTTCGATTACGTAAATTATTTTTCTCTGGAAGGTTCCAAAGCTGTTGAGGTTCCTGGTCAATCGCAAATGTTTCCTTAGGCCAAAGGCTGCAGCAAGATGTTTCGATTTTATCACACCTCAATTCTGAAGAACAGGAACAGTCTTTTGCAATAACATAAAAAAGTTTATGCAACAACCTGTAGAATACAGGTTTGCACAATAACAGGCTGCACAATAACATCTCTCTTCACTTATCAGAGTACTTATCCATTGTTTTGTACAGCAGATGTGTCCTGCCTGTGGTTAGACTTGCTAACATTCTCGGTACTCACAGTTACAGAGGAAAGCGCAGCATGTTCTGTCAGCAAACAAGTTTTGGCCAAGTATCTCAGCGTACACTCGTGACATTAATATTGCTCCAATCATATCCAACTTCAATACCCCCTTGTGGTCAATGGCACCTAAGGAGCACCGAGGACTCTAGACCAGTTAAAACCAAAGCTCAAGTGAGTCCCTGTCCTCTTCTGGAGAATGCTGGACAGTAATATCAGTATCGAGACTCGCGGCTAGTTTAGATTCTACAACATGAATGGAGAAGTATCGTAAAGACACAGAAAACAATGAGAATAAATGAGCAAACAATGAATACAGTATTTAAACGACCAAAGAAACGCTTAGTGGCCATTCTAGCCACCCAGAGAATTGTAATCATGAAATTGCTTCAGTACCTGACAAACCTTATCTGCCTCCAAACATATGTGGCCGTCTAGATTAATTACAGTGTACGATGTGTTCAGAATGCAGGTGCAACATTCGGGGCCAATAACAAAGCAGGTGCCACCCTGTGACGTTAGCAAGTCGTCAAGGGCCAGATGGTTCTGGTTCCGTCGGGATTGTTTTCTCTTGTTTTCTCCATATCACCAAAGCTCAGTATTACTCTTTTAAAATCACACACTCTGTGGATTTTGTATCAATGTATTATCATTTTAGCGATTGTCTTGTGTCCTCCCAAGCCACGTCATTCCATTAGTCAAGTAGGTTTTCATGTCTAAGACATGTTCGACAGTGCAACAAACTTTTTTTTTCTCTTTTTTCTCAGCATTCACCAATGTTCGTACCTTCTGAGGTAAAACTCGCTTATGCACACTGACATTGGCATCCCAAGGCTGCCATGCAATCTTGAATCCCATACGATGTTATCAAAAGGAAAACTGAGCTATTACTTATCTGTCTACGTATAGTCTCTATGCCTCGTGCAGTGGCTTGATCACTAAGGTCACCAAGGAAAGACAACAGCACAAACATCACCAACAAAAATGTATTAGTTCAGAACTCTCATTTAAATTTTATTTTCACTAAAATTCATGATAACTTCAAATGCCATTTTTATCCATCCCCACTTGTTGTTTCTTCTTTCCCTAAATTTTCCCGTATACCTAAAACTTAATTTATGCATTATTCGAGGCATCTGATATGTTACTATGCAAATGTTGACCAGATACAAATTTCTGTTCTGAAATATCTTATAACAATGACTCTTTTCATGAATTTAAAAATTTTTTTCGGCACAATTGGACCAGGGCTATAATGGAAAAAAAAATCTGAAATTTAGCGGAAGGCATGAAACAATTGGCAAAATGCTGTACCACCCACGTGGAAAAACCTGTGCACCTGTTCCAAGTGCAAGAACCGCTAAGGACGTCTACAACTCTGAGAAGATTCAGTTCAAACAAAAAGCAGAATGTGACCTCTCGTTATTGAATCCTTTAACCTTGGGGGGAAAATAACTTAACTCTACCTGCTCTATCTTTTCCCTTCATGATTTTGTTACCATAATCAGGCCCCCCTTCAATCTCCTTTTGTGCAATGACAACAAACCCAACCTACTCAAGTTTTCTTCATGGCAAGCACATTCCATCCCAGGCAACATTTTCGCAAAACTTCTCTGCACCCTCTCCAAAGCATCCACAAGCTTTTGGTAATGTGGCGACCTGAATTGTACATAATATTCAAAATGCGGCCGAAACAAAGTATTGTACTATTTTAACGTGAACTGCCAGCTCCAGTACTCAATACCTCGTCCGATGAAGGCAAGCAAACCACATGCTTTCCTGTCCACTCTATCCATCCACCTTCAGGGTACAATGGACCTGAACTCCTAGATCTCTCTGCTCCTCAGCTTTTTCCCAAGACTCTTTCGTTTATTGTATAATTCGTTCGAGAATTAGATTCGCCTAAACGAATCACCGCACATTAGTCTGGAATGCACTACAACCTGCCTAGTCTCCGCCCAAATATCCAGTCTATCCGTATTCTCCGGTAATCTTTGATAGTCCGCTATGCTTTCTGCTACTCTACCAATCTCCATTTCATCTGCAAACTTGCTAATTATACCAGCAGTATCCTCTTCCAGATTATTCATGTATATCACAAGCAACAGTGGCCCCACCATTGACTCCTGTGGAAACCATTGTCACCTTTCTCCATTTCGAGAATGTCCCTTCAACTCTTATGCTTTGTTTCCTGTTGCTTAACCAATCCTTTATCCACCGAGCTAGAACGCTCTGCACACCATGTGAGTTCACTTTCTCCATTAGTTTACCGTGGGGACCTTTCCAAACGCCTGACTGAAGTCCACATATATGACATCTACTGCCGTTCCCTCATCTGTCAAATTGGTCACTTCCTCAGATAACTCTTTTAAGTTGGTAAGGCAAGATTCCCCCACCAACCCCCCCCCAACAAAACCATGTTGCCTATCACTGATAAACCCAGTCTTTTCCAAATATAAATACATTTCTACCTCAGTACCTTCTTCAGCAACTTTCCTACCACTGACGTGAGGCTCACTGGTCTGTAGTTACCCAGAATATCACTACTAACCTTGTATAAGGGAACAACATGAGCAATCTTACAGTTTTGCAGCACCTCACTTGTGTTTAACGACTCTACAAAGATATCTGTCAGTGCCCCAGATATTTCCTCTCTGGCCTCCCTCAGCAATCTGGGAGGGATCCCATCCGGTCCTGATCACTTGTCCACCTTAGTAACCTCTGGTTTATCCAACACACCTTTCCTACTTCCGTCAAAGTGATCCAGATTAATCAAACTTCTATCTTTATTCTCAACATTCATCGTGTCCCTCTCCTCAGTGAACACTGACGCAAAGTAATTATTCAGAATCTCATCCATTTTCTCATTTTTAACACAGAACCTTCTTCCCTCATCCTTTAGTGGACCAATATTTTCTCCAGCTACCTGCTTGCTTCTTATACAAAAATAAAAGGCTTTGGGATTCTCCTTAATTCTGCTCACTAAAGCTCTTTCATGATCCCTTTTAGCCCGCTTGATTTCTCGCTTAAGACTGGTCCTACTCTCCTCTATTTCTCCAGGGGGCTTTCTGTTCTTAGTTGCCTGGACCTTATGTATGCTTCTCCTTTCCTCTTGTCTAGTAGTACAAATTTTCCTGTCATTCACGTTTCACAAACCTCACATTTCCTATCTATTGCCTTCAATGAGACAGGATTGGAGTGGTGCTAGAAAAGCACAGCAGGTCAGGCAGCATCCAAGGAGCAGAAAAATCGATGTTTCAGACAAAAGCTCTTTATCAAGAAAGAGCCAGGGAGACTCCGGGGTAGCGAGAAAAAGGGGAGAAGATGGGGTTGGGTCGAATGCAGCCATGCGTGCAATAGGTAGATAGAGGTGGAAATGAAGATAATAGGTCGAAAAGAAGGGTGGCGCAGATAGGTGGGAAGGAAATTGGCAGGTAGGACAGGTCATGAGAATGGTGTTGAGCTGGTAGGTTTGAGTTGGGATAAGGTGGAGGAGAGGAAATGAGGAAAGTGGTGAGGTCCTCCCTGATGACCTGGGGTTGAAGTGTTCTGAAGCGGAAGATGAGCCATTCTTCCTCCGGGCGGCGTGTGGTGAAGGAGTCGCAGTCGAGGAGGCCCAGGACCTGCATGTCCTCCGCACAGTTACAGAAGAGTTGAAATATATGACACAGGCTGGTGGGATTGATTGGTACGGGTGTCCCGGAGATCTACTTTGATGCAAGGTTTACCTATGGGTAAGGCAGATGAAGTTAGGGCTTGAATTGGTGCCTTGGAGCATGATGTTATGGGAATCACAGAGACTTGGTTGAAATCAGGGCATGATTGGCAACTAAATGTTCCAG
Source organism: Hemiscyllium ocellatum (assembly GCF_020745735.1). Lineage (NCBI taxonomy): Eukaryota > Metazoa > Chordata > Chondrichthyes > Orectolobiformes > Hemiscylliidae > Hemiscyllium > Hemiscyllium ocellatum. The sequence goes on along the minus strand of NC_083442.1, from coordinate 958,448 downwards.
GATATCGATGCTTCAGACAGGACAGGGAGGATATTAGAAGGGGGTGGCTGTGGAGTTGGATTGCTGGTCAGGGATGATACAAGGGCTGTGCTAAATGAGGATAGTATGGAGGTCTTGGGTGGTGAGGCATTATCGGTGGAGCTGAGAAATAAGAAGGTTGCAGTTCTATTGTTGGTACTGTAGTACAGACCTCCCAACAGTGGGTGTGAGGTAGAAAAATCAAGTAGCCGGATTATGTGAAAATGGAGAGGCAATAGGGAAATGGTGATGGGAGATCTTAACTTTCCCAACATTGACTGGAATCCACATGGCGTCTGGGATCTGGATGGGTTTAAATTTGTAAACACGTCCTGGAGAGTTTCCTAGAGCAGTATGTCAACAGTCCGACGAGAAAAGGGGCCATATTGGACCTGGTTTGTTGAATGAGCCGGAAAAGTTGGTCGTAATTGCGGTGGGGTATTTCTTTGGGAACAGTGACCGCAATTCTGTAAGTTGCAGAATGCTCTTAGACAAAGATGAGCATGGTCCTAACGGAAAAGCCCTAAACTGACCCAATGCCAATAATATGAAAATTAGGCCGGAGCTGACATTTGTGAATTTGACACAGCTATTTGAAGGAAAGTTCAAATTTGACATGTGGGAATCTTTCAAAGATAAGTTAAAGATAGTACAGAATAGGCATTTCTCGTTGAAGGCAAAGGGTAGGAAAAACAAGGTTTGTGAACCGTGGATGACAGGAGAAATTGGACAACTAGCCAAGAGGTACAGGGAAACGGATATAAGGTCTAGGCAGGTAAGAACAGAATGGTCCCTAGATGAATATCGGAAGAGTCGGACCAGTCTTAACCGAGGAATCAAGCAGCCAAAATGGGTTATGAAATAACTTTAGTGACCAGAGCTAAGAATAAACGCGAAGCATGTTATTCTTCTAAGAAGCATGCAGTTGACTAGATAAAGGATTGATCCACTGAAAGACGATGAAGGAAGGCTGGCTGTTGAACCGGAGAGAAAGGGTGAGATACTGAATGACTGCTTTGCATCAGTGTTCACTGAGGAGAGGAACATGATGAATGTTGAGATGAGAGATAGAAACTTGATTAGTCTGGATCAATTGACATACGTCGGGAGGACGTTAAGTAACGTAGAGATTATGAAGGTGGACAAATCACCAGGACCAGATGGGATCTATCCCAGGTTGCTGAGGGATGCGAGAGAGGAAATAGCTGGGGCAACGACCGATGCCATTATGGCATCCTTAAACACAGTTGAGGTGCTGGAGGACTGGTGAGTTGCTCATGTTGTCCTCCTGTACAAGAAGTGTAGTAGACATATTCCAGGTAATTACAGATCAGTGAGGCTCACGTCACTGGTGGGAAAGTAACAGGGAGTTACTGTGGATAAAAACAATAATATTTGGAAAAGACTGCCCTTGTTAGTGAAAGGCAACATGGTTTTGTGCGGGGGAGATCGTGCCTTACCAACTCACTAGAATCCTTTGAAGAAGTGAACTAATTGATCGATGAAGGAAGGTTTGTTGATGCAATAAGGCGTTTGATAAGGCCCCCATGGGAAACGAAGAGAGAATGTGAAGTCACATGGTGTGCAGGGTGTTCTAGCGAGGTGGATAAAGAACTGGTTGAACAACAGGAGACAGAGACTAGTAGTTGACGGGAGTTTATCGAAATGGAGAAAGGTGACCAGTGTTGTTCCACCGGGATCAGTGTTGTGGCCGATGTTGTTTGTATTATACATAAATGGTCTGGAAGTGTGCACTGCTGGCATGATCAGCAAGTTTGCAGATGACATGGAGATTGGTGGAGCAGCAGAAAGCATAGGAAACTGTCAAAGAATGCAGGAGAATACAGATAGACTTGAGAGTTGGGTGGAGAAGTGGCAGATTGAGTTCAACACAGAAAAATGTGAGGTGATGCATTTAGGCAAGATTAGTTCTAGAGCGAATTATACAACGAATATAAGATCCTCGGGAAACGTTGATGAGCAGAGTGATCTGGGAGTGCAGTCTATTGTACCCTGAAGGTTGCTACACAGATGGATAGACTGGTCAAGAAGGCATAAAATTATGCTTGTCTTCTTTGGTCGGGGTATTGAGTATACGAGCTGGCCTGTTAAAATCGTACTTGACTTTGGTTCGGCCGCATTCAGAATACTGTGTACAGTTCTGCTCACCACATTACCAAAATGTTGTGGACGCTTTGGAGAGGGTGCAGAGAATGGTTACGAGAATTTTGCGTGGTACGGAAGGTTCTAGCTATGAAGATAAGTCGAGTAGGTTAGGTTTGTTTTCATTAGAAAGAAAAAGATATCGAGGGGGGACCTGATTGAGGTTTACAAAATCACGAAGGGTATAGACATAGTGAATACAGATAAAGTTTTTTTTTCCCCAGGGTGAAAGTTTCAATAAAGAGAGGTCATTCTTTCAAGGTGAGAGCTGGACAGTTTAAGTGCGATACATAAGGTAAGTACTTCACAAAGAGGGCGGTGCGTGTCTGGAATGCGTTGCCAGCAGAGGAAGTAGACGGAGGCACGGCAGATTCATTTAAGATGAGTCTGGACAGATGCATGAGTAGGTTGGGAGCAGAGAGATACAGTTGCTTAGGAATTGGGCCTCAGGTTTAGACAGTAGATTTGGATTGGCTCAGGCAGGGAGGGCCGAAAGGCCTGTTCCTGGTCTGTAACTTTTCTTTATTCTCATTTATGTTCCCTAATGTTGTCTGGGAGAAGGTGGCTCGTCTCCCAAATGTGAAGAAGGTCACACCGGGACCAACAGATTCATAAATGGCATTTGTGACAGTACAGGTGAAACTTTGTTGGATGTCAAGTCTCCTTTGGGGCCTTGGATGGCGGTGAGGACGGAGGTGTGGGCGCAGATTTTGCATTCCTGCAGTGGCACGGGAAGATGCCAGGAAGGTAGGGTGGGTTGTTGGGGAGCATGGACATAACCAGCTAGTCACGGAGAGAACGGTCTTTGCAGAATGTGGATAGGAGTGGGGAGGGTAATATATCCCTGGTGTTGGAGTCCATTTGTTGGTGGTGGAATGTTGGCGAATGATGCAGTTTATGCGGAGGTTGGTAGGATTGAAGTTGTGACCCATTTGAGTTCTGTCCTTGTTGTGTTTGGAGGGGTGAGTTTTGAGATCAGAGGTGCGGGATGTAGATGAGATTCGTTGGAGGGCATCTTCAACCACGTGAGAAGGGAAATTACGGTTCTTTAAACGGGATGCCGTTGGGTGTGTTCTGTTTTGGAACTGGTCCTCCTGGGAGCAGATGTCGTGAAGGTGGAGGATAGCATTTTTGCAGCAGGTAGAGTGGGAGGATTGTAATCCAGGTAGCTGTGGGAGTCGGTGGATTTCTAAAACATGTCAATGTTAATTCGGTCGTCATTGATGTGGTGAGAGTGTTCCACGAAGGAGAGGGAGATGTCAGAGATTGTCCAGGTTAAATACAGTTCGGGGTGGGATGTGTTGGAGAAGTTGATGAACTTCTCAACCCTCTCTCCCGAGCACGAGGTGGCATCGATGCAATCATCAATGTAGCGGAGGAGGAGATGGAGAGTGCGCCGGTTTAACTACGGAAGATGGACTATTCAACGTAGCCAACAAAGATACAGGCATAGCTGGGGACAATGTGGGTGTCCTTAGCTGCCCCGCTCTTCTGGAGGAAGTGGGAGGATTTGAAGAGAAATTGTTAAGTGCGAGGACCAGTTCAGCCAAACAAATGAGAATGTCAGTGGAAGGGTACCGGTGTCGACGTTGAGAGAGGGAGAAATGGAGTGCTTGGAGGCCCTGGTCACAGCGGATGGAGGTGTAGAAGGATTGCTTTGATTGAATATGCGGTGATGGGGGCCGGAGCAAATGAAGTCTTGGAGGAAGTGGAGGGCGTGAATGGTGCCTCGTACATATGGGGGCGGGGGGTTCTGAACAGGGGGAATAGGACAGTATCGAGGGAGGTGGAGATGAGTTTGGTGGGGCAGGAGCAGGTTGAGACAATGGGTCGGCCGGAGTGGTCAGGCTTGTGGATCTTGGGATGATGTAGAATCGGGCGGTGTTGGCTTCCTGAACTATGTGGTTGAAAGCTGTGAGTGTGAGGTCTCCTGAGGTAATGAGGTTGTGTATAGTCTGTGAGATGATGTTTTGGTAATGGGGTGAGATCATGCTCGCGGGGACGATAGGAGGCGGTGACGTCGACTTGGAGTTTGGCTTCAGTGGTGTGAAGATCAGTGTGCCAAACAACCACTGCACCCCCTTTATCCGCTGCTTTGATCCTGAGGTTGGTTTTGGAGCAGAAAGAGTGGAGGTCTGCGTGTTGTGAGGACAAGAGGTGCATGCCTATTCTGCACTACCTTCTACCTATCTTTGAAAGCCTCCCACAGATCAAATGTGGACTTTCCTTCAAATACCTGTGTCCAAACCACATTTGCCAGCTCCTGCCTAATTTTGATACAATTGGCCTTGGCCCAGTTTAGTACTTTTCACTTTGGACCACACTTATCTTTGTCTAAGAGTATTATAGAACTTCCAGAATTGTGGTCACTGTTACCAAAGAATTCCTCTACTGAATCTTCGACCACGTTGTCCAGCTCATTCCCCTACACCAGTTTCAAAATGGCCCCTTCCCTCGTCGGACTATTGACACACTGCTTTGGAAATCTCCTGGAAGCTTCTTAGAAATTTTGCCCCATCCAAACCTCTAACACTAATTGCATCCCAGTCAATGTGGGAAAATTAAAATGTTCTATCATCACCAACCTGTTGCCTCTACGCCTTTTCGGAATCCATTTACCTATTTGTTCTTCTGACTCACGCTAACTGTTGGGAGGCCTGTAATGAAGTTCCAGAAATGTAACTGCACACATCTTATTTCTCAGCTATACCGATAATGTATCACTAGCCAAGTGCGCATTAGTGTCCTCCTTTAGCACAGCCGTGATGTCATTCCTGATCAGCAATACAACTCCTCCCCCGCTTTAGATCCCTCACTCTTCTGTTTGAAACATCTGTATCCTGGGACATTTAGTTGGCAATCATGCCCTTCCTTCAACCAAGTTTCTGTGCTTCAACAACGTCATTTTCCCAGACACCAATCCAAACCGTAAGTTCATCTGCCTTACCCACTACACTCCTTGCATGAATGTATAGGCACATCAGGCCGCCAGTTCTTTTGATTTGATCAGCTCTCTGCCTACTCTTCCCCTTATTAATGCTAACTTCATGATTCTTGCAGTCTCCAGTTTCCACCTTGCTGTCTACTTGTCTTCTCTTCTGGATCCCAGCTCCCTGCCACAGTAGTTTGAAACTTCCCCAACAGCAGTAGCAAGAACTCCCCCAAGTACATTAGTTCCAATTTGGTTCAGGTATATGCCATCCAATTTGTAATAATTCATCAAGGATATGACATTTCAAGTGCCTATCCATGTCAGATTTGTCGAGGATGAAAGGTCACATACTGTGAATTGCACAGAGTTGATGAACAATATCACCAGAGTGGTACTAAAATATGATCAACACGTCTTGTGTCCCTCCTTGTGTCGACAATCCTTGACCACTACTGGAGAACCATCAAAATGCCAAACGTTCCATTCCTCATCTGCAGTTTGGACAATACGATCACAATGCTGCTGATTGCCTCCCAAACCACAAACAGAAGGTTCAACAAGATGATCCCATGCTGAAAGTAATGCAATGCTGATATGAGCAATAGAATAACTTATGCAGGTCTATGTGAAACTGATGGACTGGTCGACATTTAGGAATTCGGCAGCAAACCTAAACAAATGTGAGACTACCATCACCAACCTTATTAGCAAGTGCCTACCAGTGCCAAATATGTCAAGCGATATATTTCCCAGTCGGAAACCATGTATGAACCGAGCAATCCCTTGCTTACTGAATATTGGATATGTGGTGTTCAAGTCTGACTAACCAGAGCTTTCTAGGAAATCCAGACACAACCTCAGTTAGGCCATAATCGAAATCAAGTGACTATACTACACTACAGTTAAAAATCACACATCACTAGGTTATAGTCCAACAGGTTTAATTGGAAGCACACTAGCTTTCGGAGCGTCGCTCCTTCATCAGGTGATAGTGGAGGGCTCGATCGTAACACAGAATTTATAGCAAAAATTTGCAGTATAATGTAACTGAAATGATACATTGAAAAATTGATTGTCTGTTAAGCCTTTCACCTGTTAGAATACAGTGATAGTTTCACTTCTTTCATGTGTAAATCACAAAACGCTTCTTTTTTAAAAGTTGCATTCTCGGATTAGCTGTTAACAATGGTGATAGCTAGACAAAATGTTGAAGGTGTTAGCCCCCTGTGTTCTCTGTCTATGAACTGATGTTTAGATTGATTCTAATCTAAAAAGTGAGATAGCAGAGTTTTACATAAATTCATGCAGTTTTTGAGCTCAAACTTCTACATGAATGTATGCAGTTTTTGATAAAGTTCAATGTAACTCTGCAAGTACAAATTCACCACAGAAAATATATGTCTGCATGTGGGTCTTTGTCTGTGTGTGTGTGTCTGTCTGTCTGGGGCCGATATTGTGAGTGTGAGAAAGTGTGTGTGTGTTTGTGTGTGTGTGTGTGTGTGTGTGCGCGTGCGTGTGTGTAGAGAGTTCAGAGTGTCTGAAGTCTGTGATTTGGTGCATGTGTGAGTGTGGGAGTGTGTGTTTATATAAGGGTGTATGTGTGTGTATGCGCGTCCGTGTGTACCTGTGTCCGTGTGTATGTGAGAGTGTGTTGGAATAACTGTGAGTGTGTGTGTGTGCGCGCGCGCGCGCGTGTGTGTGTGTGTAGTGCAATGGTGATCACCTGTAATGTCACATGAACCTAAGGTCCCGGTTGAGGCGCTCCCTATGGGTACCCTATGTAAGGGCCTCAACCGGGACCTTGGATTCGTGTCACATTACAGGTGATCACCACTGCACTACACACATACACACAGATATTCCTACACACACACACACACACACACACACACATACACACAGACTCACACAGACGTGCACACAGACACCCACACATACCTTTATAGACACGCACACTCCCACACTTCCACACTCACACATGCACCCCCTCACAGACTTAAGACACTCTGCATTCACTACACACACATACAATTCCTCACAGTCACAGCCCCCACACAGAGACAAAGTCCCACATACACACATATATTTTGTGGTGAATTTGTACTTGAAGAGTTACATTGCACTTTGCTCAAAAACTGCATACATTCATGTAGAACTCTGAGCTCAAAAACTGCATGAATTTATGTAAAACTCTGTTATCCCACTTTTGAGATTAGAATCAATCTAAACATCAGCTCATAGACAGAGAACATAGGGGGCTAAAACCTTCAACATATTGTCTAGCTATCACCATTGTTAACAGCTAACCCGAGAATGCAACTTTAAAAAACAAGATTTTGTGATTTACACATGAAAGAAGTAAAAATATCACTGTATTCTAACAGATGAAAGGCTTGCTAGCCAATCAATTTTTCAATGTATAATTTCAGTTACATCACATCGTAAATTTTTACTATAAATGTTGTGCTAGGATTGAGGTCTCTTCTATCAACTGATGAAGGAACGTCTCTCCGAAAGCTAGTGTGCTTCCAATTAAACCGGTTGGACTATAACCTGGTGTTGTGTGTTTTTTAACAATTGTAATCTGGTTGCTTTTCTTGCTCACTTGCTCACCCACCTTGTTGCGATTGCCCTGGATATCTTTTGATCTTTACTATCTCATCTTAAAACAGTCTTCTTTCTCCTTATTTATCATGCTTATCCTGCTCTTTCTATTTGCCTCCCTACCGGAGGAAGCGTCGCTTGGCGAGAAACGTTAACCCTAATTTGTCCCTGCAGATACAGTCAGAACCGTGGACCTTGTACTGCAATTTCTGTTTTCGCTCCCTCCAAGAAAAATCCTGTTCATGTAGATATCCAAATGGTTTTAAATGCTGCAACAGCACTTACGTACACAAATTCCTCTGACAATTTATTCTACATGCAAACCACACTCTGTGTAAAAACGTTGCCCCCATGCCCTTTATAAAATTTTCTCCTCGCACCTGAAAGTTATGTCCCCTAATTTTGAATTTCTCGAAACTAAGAAAACCAAACCCCTGCTATTCAGCTAATCCACTCCCACAATAATTTCCTATACCTCTATGAGGGCATCCACCAACCTCCCACAGCACAGTGAAATAAATCGAAAGCAATTCAGATTTTTTTATAGCTAAGCCTGAAGACCCAGCAACATCATGTTGAATCTTTTCTGAATCCTTTCCAATTTACTAATATCCTTCCGAAAGCAATGAGACCAGAACTCCACACAGTCCTCCAGAAAAGCCCTCACACCAAACTGTACAACCACATTATGACGTTCCAAATTCTGAACTCAAAGAACAGAAAAATGAATACAGCTTGTATATGTCATGAAAATTCAAATAATTTTTGTTTAAATGTAGGGGAAAGGGTCTGCTTGTGTTGCTGTTCAGAGGGTTGGTGTCCACCTGTTGGGTCAAAAGGCCTGTTTCCACACGATAAGTAATGTATTCTAATTAGAGACTTGAATCACTGTGTCTCATTGATGTCTAACAATACACAAGGGACTACAGTTAATTATATATGCCCTACCCTTGTTTGTTTTATAAAACGTCATACCACACAACTGGACAAATTAAACACCATCTGCTTCTCCTCAGCTCAATAAACCAATTGGTCGCGATCTTTTTGTAATCTGAGTTAAGCCAATTCACTATCTAACATGCAATCTATTTTTGTGTCATCCACCAACCTTCTAACCATGCCTTTTGTTTTGTTTTTCGTCCAAGTCGTTTATGTTAATGAGAAACATTGTTCAAGAGACGAAGGGTCTGCACGACCATATGCTCCAGTGCAACCTGTTCGAGAGGTGGATGAGAATGGAATGTCTTCCTTTCACATGTGACGGCCTCAAGATTTGAGCTGAATGACGTTATCTGCTTGTTTTCATTTTGCCTTAATTCATCTGTCCCTAAATTGTCGCCTTTCATTTCTCACTCACCTCTTTACTGAAACCTCACTGAACCTGGTACTTCTCTCTCACTCCTTCCCACTATCTTTGTTTTACTGCTGTTCATTCTATCATTTATCATGATTTCTCTCCTTTCTCTACCTCGGAGCTTTCTCTGTCTCTCATTCTCTGCTTGTGTGTATCGCTGTCTTTATCTATGCATCAGTGTTTCTCAGTATTGTGTCATCCAATGGGATTCTCAATGTCTTTCTGTATGCGCCCACTGGAAAAGTGTGCTTAGCAGCTGCCAGTGGAACTGGGAGGCCGTGTCACCTCTCCCCTTCCTGCCCCCATACTCCAAGTTTGCTTTGGAATAGGCAGAAAGAGTTGATGTCTCTCCGATGACCGTACTGCAATGAGTTCTTCAATGAGCTGAGGATTCACCGAGGACCATATTGCAATGAATTCTTCGCGATAACAACAGCCATTACGAAAAGTGAATGCATGCTTTGCGTGGCATCAGTCAACGTGCCTAAAAACATTAATCACACCATTTCACATTCATGAAACACAGAAGACGCAAGTACCTGTCAGCCATAGAGAAATAGAAGTGTATAACACATAAAAAATGAACTTCACCACATCAGTCTTCATCAGACAATAATGCAAAAAATGTCCTGTCATCTTTAAGCAGTGATCTTACGTTCCCACAACCAACATCATGAGAAGGCCTTTACTCAAGCATCCTCTACGGAATGTGCACGATTTGAGATTTATTCCCCATATCACGGATCCGTGCATCAAGAGGAAATCTTTCTTCCGATCTGTATGGCTAAGCCCTCAGAATATTATCCATCTCTTTCATTTTCCCGTTTCAATGTCCTCTGCCTTGAGGAAAACGACCACAATCCGTCAAGTATCTTCTCATAACCAAACCTTTGCAGCGCAGGCAACATCTTAGTAAATCTCCTGTGTAGCAACTCCATTAAGAAAACATCCCTCTCATAATGTGGATTTCTGAACTGCGTGCAATTCTTTTTTCATAACTGAAATTCTCCAGCCCAGACAACATCCTGTTAAATCTCCTCTGTGCCAAGTCCAGTAAAAAACACCTCCCTATAATAAAGTGGATGAAGAGCGGCTTGCAATATCCCAGCCGTGGTCTCCCCAACATGTCGGGAGCTGTAAAAGCCTCGAGGAAAGTACAGTGTTCAGCCTCTGTCTTCACTCTGGGCTTGTCTTAGTTTCATTATCTTTATTACTCTTAGTGCTTGCATCATTCTCAGGCTGTCTGTCAATTTGAGGTTCATCACTAGTTCATCGCTTGGTTTACAACCGGGGTCTTTCCTTGAATTTTCCACAGAAAAGGAGAGCATCTAGATTTTCATGTCTGCACTGAAGAAATAAGAAAATTAGTAGGGCATTCGTATTCCCCAGTATGCACCATTCAATAGGGACAAGGCTCTCCGACAGTCTTCTTGTCCACATTTCAGCATTTTCATGGGGATCCTTTACTCTTCTGCTGGTCAACAGGTATATACATTAGCCATCCATAAACGCAAAGAATTGACACCCGAACGCTGCATAGCGTAGACTGTCAAACGTAAACATACCTCGAAGACAACAAATTCCTCCTGGTCACTGTCTTAAATGAGCCTAACTTCAATTTGTGTATCTGCGATTTGCGTCTAGATTCTTCCATGATGGGAAACATCATCTCAACATTTGCCTTGAGAAACTCTGAAGAATTCGATTTGTTTCAACGACATTCTTCCTCATCTTTCTAAATTGCAAAGGGGCGTGACCACGGGTTTATCCTTTGCTCAGAAGGCAATGTGCAAACATGGGACTATGCCAATGATCAATTTCTCAACTGCTACCAATGAAAGTTTAAATGCAATTTTAAACAAAGTTTTCAGCGCGGTTCACAGTTATGAAGCATCCGGCTTTAGATATCAAATCGCTCGAAGTATGGGACATGATTCATTAGATTTCGACGACTTCCTGCTTCTGTGTTTTTGTCCTTTCTGTGGCCTGACAAGTGTACGTTAATTTTCTTTATGTTCCAGTATTCCAAAAGTGGTTTCCGTTCGACATTTCCTTTCTGTTCTCCCTTCCAAAATGCACTAATTCACATTTTGTCCAGTACTTGCTCCATTTGCTGACGTCTCTTTGCCAACCTATGTAACATGCAAACATGTATCCCTCTCTCAATTCGCCCTGCATTTAATTTTATGCCATCTCCGAATTATCTTGGTAGATTCTATTCCTCCCACCAAGTCGTCAGTATAATGTATTCTAGAAAACTGTGATACCACATTGGTGTCAGCTTGACAATCTGAAAAAAACACATATCCGAGACAATCACTGTTCCCTGCCAATTAGCTAATTCTCTATCCATAGTTAAGTAATACATGGAATATTATTATGTGTTAACTTATGCATTACCACCCCAACGGTTTTCTCTTGTCTTTACCGCATAACAATACACATTGTTCCTTTAAAATCACTGTATAACGACTTTTTCAGAAAATCCACTGAATTTACCTTCAAGGCATTCTCTTGGGTCTGCAAGATCATGATGTGAACCCATAGCAGTGTTCAAAAAGTACACGTGTGGCTTTCCTTTGGGTACCAAACACATTGACTTCGTTGCCCATTATTCCGAAAAATTTCATGGTTTGAACATATTTTGCACTTTTGTTGCGTCTAGGACATTTCCCCCACTGATGCTCCAATCAAATGTGTTTTGTGAGCCTTCTCTGTTTTCAAGGCGATATCCCATTCTCTCCTAGAAGATGAATTTACTCCTTTTCGTTTTATTCTTCCTGACCTCTTCTGACATTTCACATGCCTTAATTAAACGTGATAGCCAGAAAAGAACACAATAAGGAGCTGATGTTGCAATATTCGATTATTTAAAAGCAAGAAAACTTCCATGCCGTTATTCCCAAGGTTTTACTTTCACTCGCCAGGAGTTTGTTTCATGATATGACCACTGGAAAGCGAGCTACTCCGTGGCAAGTGGAAGTGTCTTAATAATGTCCGCTTTTATCCATTTCTTTGAGTGCAACCTCGCAAAATGGAGACAGTTCTGTGCCGGGAACTCTTGGCATTAACACAAACTTAATACAATTCCACCTATTAGACAAGAGGAAAAGATAGCTATACCATTTGACAACAATGCGACGCTCGGACCTATTCCGAATCACCTCGTATCTATTCAAGAGGATATTTAGAGCTATGTTTTTGAACTCAATATGTTCTAATACATCTTTACACGGATATTATGACCAACACTCGATTCAAGTGGGACCTTAAAAATGTCACTCGTGGAATGGGCGTCGGTGGCTAGACAAGCAATTATGTCCTACTCCTTCGTACCTCTTGAGAACGGGGCAATGAGCTGCTTTCTCTAAGTGTTGCAATCCCTGTGCTGCAGCGAGACCATAACGCCATCAGACAGAACATTCAAGGGTATTATCACACTGATTCTGAAAAGAACAGTAACATGCATCAAATTTTGCATGGTTAGTGCCTTGAAATGGATGTTGCAGTAGTTCGTTTTCCAATTTATCTACTACCCTTTACGTTCCAGATGCAGGTGTTTCTGAATTTGGAAGGTGCTCTGAAGTTTCAGCAAATATCCGCAGGCATTATACATGCTGCTACTCATGATCAATTATCCATGGAACCGATGAAGGAAACTGTGTTCCTCGAGAGGATGTCAAGCGTTTTTGAATGGTTGTTGATCATCATCATCACACTTCTGACTTCCGAATTGGCAGGGTAGAGTTGGTTTTGGGCAGTCAAGGATGCATTTGTTGGCATTATTGCCAGTGTCGGAACGGGTGTTATTTTGTTATTTGTTTCGCGGCCAGGTCTCTTCTGACGCTGACTAATTCAACCAGATCTCTCACGTGAGCCTTCTCTGTTTTGAAGGAGACAGCATCAGCTTCCCGTTTTTTATCCTCGAAGTTGAAATTGCAATTCGCTTGTTTAATTCTCCTCCACCTGTTCAGAAAGTTCTGGTGGCCATCTACATGGCGGATCTTATCATCTCAGTTCAGTAATATGCCTTAGCATGTTAATCACTTTGGATAATGGGAATCCTGGACTTCTTAACTCAAATGGTATGGAGTCTGTCTGCACGACTTCCAGGATATGCATGTCATTTCGAGTCTAATTCTCTGCATCGTTAATAGTTGCAACTTTTTTTGTGATCAACGTCGGTAATTCAAGCATGCCCCCTCCCACCCCTGAGCTATTGTATAGTTTAATCGTTGTTAACCGCAGGCAATAGCTGAATTTCCATTTAGATACTGTGACTGTTGAAATCACTTGATAAACCTTTTTTTTAACTCGGTGAACAGTGGACTGTGTCAGCCAGATTGTCAGTGATCAAATAATGATGAGTTCTTTGAATGCACAGGTACTCTCACAGCACTTTCTCTTTCCTCTCTCTTATGCAGAAGCATGGGCGACCGGAGCTTATGGAGGGCGTTCGACGCTTCCAGCCTGCTCCGCCAATCATCGCGAGCATGGCTGATCATCCAAATAAGTGGCCTCATTCAACTATGTAACCTTAACATTTTATTGCATTGCCCCAATTGCAATATGAAGCAATGTCCTGGATATAAGAAATGCTTCAGCAACAAGTACTTCTTGGCTTAGTGAATTACATGGACACGCAACTCTGAACGACAAAACGTTTGCTTATCTTCGTCTTGAAAGGTTATGTCTGAATCCTCAAAATGTGACACCTGATTCTGGATGAACACATCACTGCGAACATTATTCAGTATTTACCGAGTCTCGTCCTGGTGGAAATTCATAAGTCTTCATGAGATTCCCAGTTATTCACTGGAGCTCTCGTGAAAGAAAGATCATAACCTCGTCAATCTCTCGTTGTCCGTCTGTCCCGCCATCCCCAGAATCAGCCTGGTAAAATTTCATGACATTCGTTCGAGAGCAAGAGCATCTGTCTTCATGAACGGAGACGAACACAGTATTCTATACATGGTCTCAATAATAGCCGATATAAATGCAACAGCACGACGGCACCTAGACTCGAATCCTCTCATAAAAGGCAAGCATGCTCTTTGTTTTCTGTACCACCTGCTGCACCTGCATGCTGAACTTCAACAATTCGTGCACAAGACACCCAGTCCCGCTGTACACACCCCAATTGCAACTTCAAGCCATTGAGATCGTAATCTGCCTTCTTCTTTTGGCTTCCAAAGTTAATACTCACTTTTATACAATTTATACTGTGCCTCCTATTGAATTGCCCAAATACCCGGCCGATTCAGATTCTGCTGAAGGAATTCTGCATCCTTATCCCAGTTCACCCTTCTACCAACAGTGGCACCACCTGCAAACATTGTGTCCCTTCTTCAAAGAACCCATTCATTCACACACTTTGTTTAATCTCAGTCAACCATTTTTCTATCTATGTCAATACATTTTCCCAAGACAGATGTGCTTTAATCTTGCAGAATAATCCCGTATGAGCGACTTTGTGAAACGCTTTCTGAAAGTCCAAATACGCCACAACGACGGGCTCGCCCTTGTGCAATTGGCTAGATCCAAGTAAGAAGAAAATTACAGCACAGGACCAGGCCTTTCCCACATCAAAGCCTGTGCTCACCTAATCCTCTATTCAAACGGATGCCCAATTTTCAAAGGAATTTTTAATCCCTCTGCTCCTTGCCCAACCATGTATCTCTCTAAAAGCATCTTAAATTACGTTGCCGTGTCCACCTGCAACAACACGTTCCAGACACCCACCGCAATCTGTGTAAAGTACGTTCCATGTATACCGACATGAATTTTTATTGCCTCTCACCTTGAACTCGTGACTCCTTGTAGTTGAATTCCTCAGTCTGGGAAATTGCTTCTTGCTATCCACTCTGTCTTTCCCTCTCATAATTTTGTAGTGATCAATCAGCACCTGCCTTAACCTCCATTTGTTTAATGAAAAGAATCTCACATGGTCAACGTCTCTTCATAGCTAGCGCCCTCCAAACCAGGCAACATCCTAGTAAATCTCCTCTGCACCCTCTCTGAAGTATCCACATCATTTTGGTAATGGGGCGACCAGAAATCTTCGCAATACTCCAAGTGTGGCCGAAGCAGTGTCCTATACAACTAGGACACGATCTGCCAATTTTTGTACTCAGTGCAACGTCTGATAAAGGAAAGTCTGTCGCATGCCTCCTTGAGCACTTCTTTTTGTCATCTTTATGATACAGCAGACCTGAATATCTAGATCGATGTATACATCAATTTGCCACTTACTATGTAGATCATACTTGAATTGGTCTTCCAAAATGCGTCACCGCATATTTGCCCAGATTGAACTCAATCTGTCATTTCTCCGCCAACCCTGCAACCTATTTATTTTCGACAGCATTATCTGTCAATCTAATACACTATCAGCTACTCCAGCAATCTTTGTATTATCTGCAAACCTAGTCATCAGACCATTTCAACTTTCCTTCAGATCATTTACATATATCACAAACAGCATTAGTCTCAACACGGATGTCTGTGGAAATACATTTGTCACAAAGAGGGCGGCACGGTGGCACAGTGGTTAGCACTGCTGCCTCACAGCGCCTGAAGACCCGGGTTCAATTCCCGACTCAGGCGACTGACTGTGTGGAGTTTGCACGTTCTCCCCGTGTCTGCGTGGGTTTCCTCCGGGTGCTCCGGTTTCCTCCCACAGTCCAAAGATGTGCGGGTCAGGTGAATTGGCCATGCTAAATTGCCCGTAGTGTTAGGTAAGGGGTAATGTAGGGGTATGGGTGGGTTTCGCTTCGGCGGGTTGGTGTGGACTTGTTGGGCCGAAGGGCCTGTTTCCACACTGTAAGTCTAATCTAAAATTTCTCAATTTTGTAATATTCCCTTCCACCCATCCATTCTGTCTTCTGCTACCAAGCCAGTTCTGTATCGATCTAGCTACGATACCCCAGACTCAATCCGACTTCACGTTCTCCACCAGCCTAGCATGGTAAACTTTTCGAACGCCTTTCAAAGTCCAGGTATGTTGTATACACGGCCCGTCCCTCGTCAATCAACTTTGTCACTTCCTCAATTAATTCAATAATAACTTCGCTTCACGCAACCTTCCTGCCTAGCACCGATCGGCCTGGTTTCTTCCAAAAGGAGACAGATCCTATCCCTCGATATCTTTTCCAGAATCTTCCCTGCCACTGACGTCAGCTTCACCAGTCTATCGTTACCTGTATTATCTCTGTTCTCCTTCTAAAACAAACGGACAATATTAGCAACTCTCCCGTACTCCGGGACTTCATCTGTCTTCAAGGAACCTGTAAAGATGTCTTTTAAATGTTCAGATTTTTCTTTACTGTGTTTCCTCGATAACCTGTGGTCGATCCCATTTGGACCTGGGGTTTTGTCCACTTCATTCATTTTCGAGTACCCAAAACTTCATCACTACTTCTGCCGACTTGACCGAGAGGAATCAATCATCTTTCCCTCACCTGAACATCCGTCTCTTTGGTGAATATTGATGCAAGTACTGGGAAGCATCTAACAAATTCTCTCTGAAGTGATTTTAAAATGTTCACTTGGCAAACAGACGCATTCTACATTTATATTATTCCCACATGGGACATAGGTGTCGCTGGCTGGAGAGCATTTTGAATTAGTTCCCTGTTACGAGTGAGGTGATGGAAAGTTGTCTTTTTGTGCTGGTGCAGTTTCTGTGCTGTTGTTAAAAGCATGATTTTGTCAGCGAGGGATTTCCAGGATGTTGAACAGGCGATGCTCATGGCACAGTAAAATATTTCAGAAGAGTGTGCAACTTGGATTTTCCGTTCTAGTGTCACTGTACAAATGATGCAATTGTCCTTACATAAAATACCATTGAAGGGAGCTGATTTTTTTTCTGGACTGATCGTTGGAACTGAAGACATTTCTGCAGATTTTATGCAACACATCGCACTATTGATTAATGTAGGAATTCTTGGGAGTCTGGTGGTGATTCGCTTGTTCTATTGTTCTTGCCTCTGATTTGATCCTTTCACTGATTTTTTTTAAAGGGAGAATCTAATTGAGTCTATGGCTAATGGTAATCTCCAGGATTTTGATCGGGACGGATGATGCTGCACAGATTAATACTTGCGTAATTCATGATTTTCGATTTTGGAATATCCAATCAACAGTATATCTGTTGCAGTCATTGTCGCAACGATCTTGTTGCTCAGTTGATAGCGGATAATATGCACACATCCCTGTGAGGCACCTCATAATGCTGAGGTTTCTGAGCTGACAAAAATCATAGATTCATAGAATACCTACACTACAAACGCACTCCTTTAAACCATCGAGTCCGTACAGACCCTCAGAAGGGCATTCCCCCAGATACACCACCTACTTTTTGTCTTTCGTCTTGCATTCCCGATGGCACATCCACCTATGCTGCATGTCAATGAACACAATGGGAAATTTAACATGGCCAATCAATTTAACCTGCACTACTTTGACCGATGGTAGCAAACTGAAGTACCAGAAGAAGAACGTGACAACTCCAATAATACAGTTTCCTGTGGTTTGCATTGAACGCAGGGACCTGGCACGCTGGGCGAGCAGTCTTAACACACAACCACCGTCAACACTCAAGCAAATCCTTTCTTGTCCTCTCATATATTTGCACATTTCATTTCATACACCCTGTGTAGAACTGGATCAATGCTTCTGATTTTAAAAAGCCGTGTGTCTTCACTCTGTGTGCAGTCGCCAAATGACAAAAAACAAAAGATTGGCTTCTTGTTGCTCTTGTTGCCAGAATTGGTGACATCCCCTAAAATGCCGAGTGCAAAATCGTTGCCTTTCTCCACGTTAATCTCAAATGGTGTCCATTTAAATGCATTGATCATTTCGTGGGAAGTAGGTGTCGATAGTCCTCCGGCAGTTGTTTATACATTAGATTCCCTACAATGGTGAAACACGTCCTTCGGCCCAACAAGTCCCCACCGAACCTTCGAAGAGCAACCCATCCAGACGCATTCTCCTCCACCTAATACGATGGACAATTTAGCATGGTCAATTCACATAACCTGCATATCTTTGTACTGTGGGAGGAAACCAGAGTGCCCGGAGGAAACACACGCTGAAACAAGGAGAGAGTGCAAACTCGACACAGACAGTTGCCCAAGGCGAGAATTGAAGCCCAGTCACTGTTACTGTGAGGCAGCAGTGCGAACCACTGTGCCACGGTACCACCCGGCTGTCAGACCCTAAGATGCCACGAGTAGTTGGGTGCGACCTGCCTCCGAGAACAGCGACAAACCATGAGCTGTGGGCATTTCCACCCTGCTGTTCAGAAGGAAATTATTGATTTTGATGAAGCAGTCGTGATTGAAAGACAATGTACTTTCAACGCAGTTTGTTGCATGGCTTGGAAATAATTTTGCAGGGACTATTGCAGCCATTGTTCAATTAAGAACGGTCGCGGATTCGGAAAGTTCTGTCTCAGAATCGCTGTTCAAATTTGGCAGTGCATCTTGTACACAGCGTGCACCGTTGGCTGCTGGAGTTGGCTTTGAAGAGATCATTGTTTGTGAACGTTGTGTCAATCAGTTGGGTTCATTTGTTCTGGATGGCATCACGAATCTTCTCAATGTTCGTATATCGACATCATTATCGTCACACTCCTGACTAGAGGCTCTGAAGTGGTATGCAGGATTTGGAAAGTCTACTTTTGAGTCGTTCACTACAGTGTTCCTCGTCTCTGACCTTCTCTTGTTGCTATTGTATTTGCATACAGAGACCAGCTGTATATCTGGTCGATCGCAATCGCCAGAATGTTCGTCGTGGATAGAATGGGCAGAGTCGGGGAAAACTGATCACCTGGCTCGGCACTTAATATCAAAACAGCAATTAACTTGGAAACCAACCCTAATTACGTGTTTTTGCATGTTTCATGGCCTTATTCGTCTCAGGCCAACAACGTGACACATTTCCCGCAAATTGTTCAACAGTTTAATCTTTCAGTAATTCATCCTTGGCGATTAGTGTATTCCTAACTAAACACATGTATTAGTTAATAGAATCTAAATTTCCGCGAGTCATAAATTCAGGATGATTCCGGAATTCATGATTCGAGGTAGGACTCTGTGAAACTATCAGCATCAGAGTGATCTTGATGTGCATTTCCATCAGCCTGTTCAGATGTCTGGAAAATGAAAGGCGAATGCTTCACTTGCCTTCCTTTGTTGAGACACAGGCCTTCAGAGACGGTGCAATGGCCTAATAATTCAGAGGACATTCAAAAATTCACTTCCTGCATCAACAATGTCAGTGATGCGGCACCAGTGCGAAGAGGCCAGCTCAATATCTAAAAAATGCAAATTACTGCGATGCTGGAATTTGAAACCAAAAGAAAAAATGCTGGAAAATCTCAGCAGGTCTGGCAGCATCGGTAAAGATAGAAGAGAGCTGACGTTTCGATTCTAACTAACCCTTCATTAAAATTTAAAAAGGTGCTCCCTGAACAAAGGTAAATATTACACATTTGATTAATTCCACTCCTTTACATTTACAATCATTGACATGATTAATTAGCTACATACGTTCACAATTAAGCGGATGGTATGAATCTACGGCTCTCTGTTGATCGATTGTCGTCAAGCCCCTGGATCTCCATGAGTAATATTAAGCTATCCATCCTCTCTCATATCCCTTCTTGGGGGTTCCAAAGTTGGACACAGTAGTCATGAACGTACAATCCCTGACAACTGACAGCTGCAGAATGTCTAATTTCCAGACAATCCTTACTTTATCCTTGGGTTTCCTACAATGGACTCAATCATACCACATTCTATTATCTGTCAGTTTATGTACGTGTGATTTAATTCTCCCTATAATGACATGGGTGCTGCATTTACTATTTGAGGCCGATTTCCCCCTCTTGATTTTATTGGAATCGTTTCCTGGAATTTTTTAATGACTATCTTGTATGTCGGTATACCATGAATACAAGAACAATATATTTTACATTTTGAAGGATTTAACTTAAACCTATAAGTCGCCTTCTGATTGTTTGATTAAGCAATAGACGTGAGATTCCCTAATTAAATGTGCTGTGAGTTGCTCTTATCTATGCATTCAGCTTATACAACTGCAGCTGCATGATCTTTCTTACTTATGCTGAATTGGATGTACTATTTGGAGCTACTGTTACTCTACTTGTGAACAGCACAATCATCAATTATTTTCCTAATGTTTGAACTACTGTCAGTCATTTGTTTTGGCGGGCTATGCCATTAGAGGCCATTTTATGGAGCCCCGTCATGTGTGCAGCTGTAACACTCCCTTCCGTTCGGAAAGGTCCGTCACACAAAGCTCTAAAAATGAATTTTGCAATCAATTATTTGTCCAGTATTCATTGCTGCAGCGTGCTGACAAGTCACGTGGTTTGAGGAACCCTTGCAAATCAAGATAAATCGATATATCTTGGGTTGTGTTACCTTCTCATCTTTAGTTGTTCCTTTCTCAGGGCCCATACTTTCCTCCATATCGTTGAAGTGATATGCAAAACATCACATTCCATGATAGGGACATTAGTCACTGAACTCCTTGTACTGGATGAGACGTTGTTCTGATCCAATAATGCAGAGTGACATTCATTCCTTAGTTTCATGCTTTCTCCCATCACATGTATGTCTGCAACTCTTTCCTCTTCTTCAAGAACTTCATTTTCCTTTGTAGCGGATGGGAAAATGTATGGTATGACCTATCTTACGTCTTGACTTGTTCATTAAATGCGGATTAGGGACCTCTATCATTCCTTCAACTCCATCAGTATCCAATAGGTATATCAGATTCTGTAAGAACGTTCTGTATTCTTTGTTTGATGTGCAGCATAGCAAACTAGCCTTGAGTAACTGGTATGAAGAAAGTGAAGCAAAGTTAGGAAATGGAATACAACAATTTAAGCTTCCAAGCATTTATGACGTTTAAATAGTAGGTACACAATACTGTCTTCTCCCGCCGTCCACACCCTCCACTCTGCGTGAGAAAAATCTTTGGCAGCGTGGGTGATTTCTAGCACTCTCCTTTGAGCATGGTCCTTTCAGCCCAATCTGGATCTCTCAGTCAGAATTGTTGTAAAACTATGGTAATCCATTGTCTTTGTTTGCTTTCCAAAATAGGTGACCCCATAGATTGTTGTATTTCGATGTATTGCATTTGTTACTTCAGAGGTCTTATCGAAGATTGTTATTTCTTTAGATAACGCCAAAATGTTCCATCTGCACATGAGGGTATGGTCCTGTCCCTGGATTTAATCCGGGAATCATCAGAACCGAATTTACATTTTGGGACTTTAAACGCCTTACGATTGGGGTCTACTGAACACATACATCTTCGTTAGTTAGTTTAATGTACAAAACTATTATGCCCTGTTTACGAATCAATTGTGCTAACTGTGTATGACTGACCCAATCAGGTAACTCAGCCTTCTGTATTTAAGCCACGATGTGCCTTATGTTGGGGATGATTCAGAATCCAAAGGTAAAGCACAATGCATTTAGTTTAAGATGTCGTGTGTCCTGTCGTTCTGTATCAACTAATTGATTAATTGTCTGACCAAGTACTTTCATTATGGTTACTCCATCTAGCTGTATCTTCGCTGTCTTTCTCTTACCCTGTTTATTCAATGTGAGTTTCTTCAGCCTGAAGTATTGGTTCGCTAATAACCTGTTTCAGCTTTTGTACAGTTTAATCTTACCCCTGCGTATCTCCTGAAAAGACAATGGAAAGTCCAGTATTAAACTCTATGACAAAGTCATCCAATGTCGCTCTCTGTGTCTCGTGAATGTAAGGTATTCTATGAAGTTCGTGCCTCTGATAATTGCATTGCTATGTTGTTTTTCGCATTTATTTAATCGTTTTGAGCAATATTCCAGCATTTGGATACCTGAAGTAGTAATCAGAACAGGTACAATCACAATTTTACATAATTATATAATATCTCTCCTTCATTTCTCAACACTATTCCAGTTACTGTTCCCTTTGTTCAGATTGATCTCTTCAGCCGTCTCTGAATGGTCAGAAAGCGAGTTGGAAAGGAGTCGGCAGAGACAGGAATGAAGCACATATCATGATGTCGTGGCGGAGGCGGGGGGGCACATCTGTACAATACACACTGACAACTATCTTTCCTCACTCCTCACTCATACTTTGTCATTGTTTGTCCATGTGTGGAGGTCCACAGTTGTAGGTTTTCAGGTTCGTGTTAGGCACATTTCCATAGCTCAGAAGTTAAAAAATTCACAGAGTCTTTCAGGCCAATCAGTTGTTTTACTTCATTCCTTCCTTTTTGCAACTTTCCAACAGTTCGCGATATTCAAGCCATACTCCACAACTGCTGTAACTCCTTCATCCATGAGTTGTTCTCTGAATTGGAAACTAAGCACAAGGATCGAAGGAGTTATCTGCTTTTTAATTTCCTTCCATCGAGCAAAATGTATCCCATATAGTGAGAATATATCTGGGCATTCGTAAGTTATAATTATTTTTTTAACACGTCTCTCTCTTTGGTATTATTCACATTCTCGCTTTACATTCGGATTTCGTCTCCAGAAACACAAATCCCATCCTGAAGCCATCTAAAAGAAAATCCTGATAATAGTAAATGTAATTCCCAAAGCTCCAAATAATCAATTTTCCAATTTGTTCTTCCAATCTTGATATGTTTTGGCATAACAGGCAAACTGTTTTGTGATCTATTTGTGTTGTTATACATAGTTTCAGCTGGGAACAAAATTTGCATTTACCTTTAAATTGTCTGTGTCACTTCTCATTAAAATGAAGTACGATTCTAACTACCTTGAAGAAAATTCCATTCCATTAGCGGTGAGGCGAGCAAGGAGGATGTCTTCCACTTGACTTTATTTTTGGCTAACTTCTGCAGTAAGTTCCAAGTCCTACACAATTAATTGCCCCCTAACCCCATAGTGCAGCAGTCCAACGGAATCACATATCGTTTGATCATTTTGTGTTCCGAATTCGCTCTGTCTAACTATTACACACTTGGACAGTTTCACGTTTTAATTGTCATTAATGCAATAGTGTTAGGCCAATTGTTGTTTAGGTTCGGTTTTGACGTCATTGAAATACATCGGTTTGCTTCAGCTCATCATATTACTGTTTCTGTTAATTTCTTAGATATAGTACCTTTAAGTTTTGTTTTAATTCTCTTTAGAATCTCTGAACTCTGGAATAGGCCGGAATATGAACACGCTGTAATATTCCAATGTAAAGAAAAGTTGTCTTCATGATACTTTTCGTGAACATATCCCTTGATCTGAGTTAATCTGAAGGAGTACTCCCCAGCTTTCAATTGATGTGTACGCTGTATCTTTGTTACTCGGTGGGCACTGCAATACCTCTGGGGGACGGCTCCCAATAAGCAAATTTATCTATTATCATTAAACAACATTTCCTTCTCCAACTATAAAGAAAGGGTCCAGTAAATTCTATCTGGAAATTTTCCCATGCACCCTTTGGCCGTGGCTGATGAGCCATCCGAACCGTATTGTGTCTACCAGGGTTTTGCTGCGGCATTTAGTGACTGCACTAAGCCATGTATCTCCCGATTCCTGGCCACCGTCAGTTTTGCAATATTTGGCTGATCATGCCATCACAGCCGAAGTGATCAGGTTGATGATAAATTTTAAGTTGTACATTCTGCCTGAATTCTGTTGCGATGATTGATAATCCTTTCCCATTAACTCCTTTTCTACTTTGTTTCACTCCATTTTGCTATTAGTTTTTGTCTCCTCTGCAGCAGTCTCTGCTTTTAAATTTTGAATATTCATGTCTTCCACTCCTTCCATCGCAATATCAATGTATCTTGTTCGCTGACTCTCCTGTTCCTCTGGCAGCTACGCCTGCTTTCATGGTCCGTTGCTATGTTTCTGTTTAAATTTCTGGCTTAGCTATTGCTAAGACTAGTAACTGAAATTGGATCTTCACTCTGTATCGTGAACGTTGAATACTGTGGAACGTGGAAAGAAAACAAAAACTGGATTCATAGCCTACATCATTGTGATGACATTTGTTCCAGACTTCATGCTCAATTTTGAAAATTTTCCCGGAAAACAGGGCAGGAAGGACAAGACGGAGCATCTCAATACTTTCAAATGACAGCAGATTTGTTAAATGTTTCATTCCCCAAAACACATAACGTAATAAAAGCACCACAGGCAGTCTTCATGGGTCTGTTTGAAATTGAATTGGAATTTCTGCTGTTTGAACATTTCTAACGTCAACAGGATTTTCATCTCTAGTTTCTCTGTGGCGGGAGGCGAAGGAATTGAATATTGCTCTTTAAAATGCTAATATTCTTCATTTTCACTGCTGTTCTTCAGCAGAGCTAATTGCAAAGTATCTTTTATGATAATAAATTCATATTTCAAAACTTTCTCTGATTCTCAACTCATTAAATAACTTTAGTTATGAAAACAAACAGAGATTTCAATAGATTTTTTGCATACTTGCCAAACCACCACTATGTCAATGCATCTATGTGTTTGTGCAGCAGCTTTGGAACTGTGGCATGGAGCTTATTTCTTGTACAACACAATGTAGAAACATCGAGGATCCTTCCAAACCTGACCTACGGTTCCAGAAAGAATATAGCAAAATGACTAACCATAAAAAATGAAATTTCCTGAGATAACAAGCAGCAAAATAATGGACTCTGTCTCTTCACCATCTCCGGATCTCTTGAAGGTTCCCGAATGCTTTGACTTTTGAGTTACTTCCCTGCTTTGCTTGCTACTAAAACGTGCCTTAAAGTGAGAAAGATTGAACAGCACAATCAGCAAAAATGGGTCGACTGTAGTAATATATAATGCAAGAACTCAATTGATGCCCAGCCACGTATCAGGTTAAATAATGGGATTAGCACACTTGCACATTGTGAAGGGACGATTGGAAATGTGTGCTATTATACGAACTAAAAATGAATATTTTTTTTAAAGTGTCCGCATTCCTTTCAATTAAGAAACTATCAGTTGAATGGCATCTGTTAACAGATGTTTAAGTTCAAGAAAGGATAATAATCATTGAATGAGGATATGACAATGAGGCTTCACGTAGGAAAGGTTATGGAAATCAACAACGTTTAGGCAGTGTAGTCAGTGGAGCTAATTTTACTGTTCTCGATATGAGTAATCATACTACCAGTATACTAACTCGTGTTTAGATGAATTCATTAAGCTAATTTTTCAATCGATGATCACGAGTAAGGGGCACTGAGCTCATTCAGAAACACCCAATATATGGTGCATTAATAAACATGTTAAATAACTGTGAAAACGTGCTTAATTTTGAGCAACTGATAACGGCCGAAGTTGAAGCCAAACATCTGACAGCACCGCATTATATGTCGTCTGAAGGATTCAGCAGAACTAAGAGACAGAAGTAGAAAACTAAGAACGTTGCAAAAGTTTTCAGAAATGAATAATTTATGATAGAACAGCAAACTGCAAACTTGTTTAATTTTAATTGCTCTGCTCCAAGCCAGATACCCTCAAATCATTCCAAGAAAGTCGCATGGAGTCCAATTTTTCTGATGTTTTAAGCAGGTGGAAGTGGATCCTCCAGGCGTGATGCTGCTGACACAACCACCCAGTTTTAAACAAAACCGAATTTATATTGCATGAATGAAAGATAAAAGCTTATTTATTCCTGATGAAGGGCTTATGCTCGAAACGTCGAATTCTCTATTCCTGAGATGCTGCCTGGCCTGCTGTGCTTTGACCAGCAACACATTTGCAGTATAGAATAACGATCCTTAGTGAAGCCTCAATCGACTCTATTGCAACATAATGAGGCTGTTCCAAACACTTGCAAAATTCCCTAAAGAAAGAAAACCGTAAATCAAATACAGTTTTTCTTTAAAGGAGAAATGTCTGAGAGAGAAAGAACCAGCATGGAACCACCACTTTGTGTCCTCAATAGCTTCTCAGGTCTCCCAGCCAAAATGAGACAATAGCTCCAAAAAAACCAACAAAGTTTATTAAAACCCAAACCAAACCCTGAACTTCGATAACTGCCCACTTGTCTCTCATTGTGCAACTTTTTTTGTATTAAACAAATCTGCATGGCATCTAAATTTGATACTCGCAGAGAGATCGAAACACTTACCTTAACGACTCCTTCTGAAAAAATAACACAAGGACAACATATCCTTGCTAAAGAGGTAGCATTGTCACAAAACTGAAAGAACTGCGGATACTGCAATACAGAAAAAAAACCAGAAGTTTTTGGACAAGCACAGCAGGTCTGGCAACAACTGTGTAGAGAAATTCAAATTAACGTTTCGGGTCCATCATCCTGCTTCATCACCTTAAATTGTAACTCATTCTCTTGACGTCCATGTGAAAATCCATTTAAATCATATGAGGCTACAGGAGGCCGTAATAATATCAACAGACTTAAGACATAGAACATAAAACAACAAAGCGCAGAAGGGGCCATTTCATCATCGATTTTGCGCCAAACTGTGAACTAGTCTCAGCCCATCACCCGACACTGCCCCATCATTATGGACAACACCACTATTATAGGGCAGGCCAAACTGAGAACAGCCAGGGAATTCCTAGAGGCATGGCACTCATCCACAAATTCTATTAACAGACACATCGAACTTGACCCTATATACGACCACTGCAGCGGACAGCAACTGACAACCGGAAGCAGCAGATTCAAACCAGTATAAATGCCGGAGGAATCAGCACAGAAGCGCTTCACAGGAAGCTCCCAAGCACTGAAGATATCACCTAGAAAGTGGACGAAACGTTTGCAACAAAAACTCCCAGCTCGACGAACAGAACCACAACACACATTATCACCCAACACCCATGGACCGCCAAATCTCAACATGTCCTAACCAGCACAAAAGTCACGTGTTTCTAAAAAATCATAGTTCAAATAAGCTTCTCAGACATCAGGAAATCCCCAATTTCTCCTCAATCTTTATGGTCGTTGAATGGTGGTCGTAATACATTTTCAACACACGTTTGTAGTAAAAGCGTCACTGGTGGGCCCAGGATTTATTGCCATCCGTAGTTACGTTGAGAAGGTAGTTTGATAGTACGGTTTATAAAATGCTGAAGTCCAAGTGGAGTACAGAAAAGCACAATGCTGTCACGCGAACGTTTCCAGAAGAAGCAATACAAAAAATAAACATAAGGATGGTGAGTGAGGAGAAGAATCCGTATTCGTGATATTTTCAAGTGACTACAGCCACTGTTCCGCAATTGCATAATGGTTTACATTTTGGACTGTGCAAGCTAAGAATCAGTGATGAATTCCTGAAATGTACTATCAAAATTCTACAATTTGTCAGTCATGTAGACCTGATTCGACATTGAATCTACCAAAATTCTTCATGTGTTATTACATATTCACCCATTCATCCAAATGGCCAATATTGCATCACGGTCATAAAATCCTCACAGGGTGGAAACAGACCCGTCACCAAATAAATCCACGCCGATGCTTTGAATGATACGAGGGTCAATTCTCTATAAGCCTCCATTCCCCATGACTAATGCACAAACTACAAATTCCCGAACGCTATGGACAATTTAGAATGGTCAACACACCTGATATGTACGTCTTGGGAAGGTAGGAGGAATCGGAACAAATGCAGTGAACGACGCAGACACAGGGAGAATGAGAAATCTCCACACAGACAAACGCCCAAGGCTTGAATCGAGCCCGAGTCCCTGGCACTGTGAGGCAGCTGTGTTCACCACGGAACTACTGTTCCGCAAAGGATTTGTGACCTGTCGCTGTTGGGCAAACTTTGAATGATTCCCTGCTCTTTTCGTCCCGTACATTGAAATTACTAAGGCCACATTAATTCTGGTTAATGATAACTGGTATTGCACGTTACGGCGGCTCAGGCGTTAGCCCGGTTGCCGCACAGCCGCAGTCCCCAGGGCAACTCTTTGGAGTTTGGTCTTTCCCCCGTGTATGCGTGCATATCTAACAGAATTATCCAACTTCAAAGATGTTCAAGTTAGACGGATTGGCAATGAAAATTTGCCTTTCATCTTCAGGGATATGTAGGCTATGTGCATTATCCATTGGGGATGAAAGGTTACATGGAAAGGGGATGGGTCTGGGTGAGATGATCGACAGATGTTTGATGTGGTCTTGTTGGGCTGAACTTTATGTTTCCTTGATGTTGTAATTGTGTTCTGTGGAAGATTCACTCTTGGGCTGTCAATGTGCAACCTATTATGTTACCACAGGCATAGCCATGAGTTCATAAGGCAATGAGGTGCATCGGGCACCTGAGGAACTCAGATGGAGCGCTGATCGAGCAGAGTTGAATATGCAAAGTTTGGTACAATGTTTGACAGCATAAACGAAAATAATTGCGTCATCTAGAGTTCAGAGACTTATTTCCTAAGGTGACACAGATCACTTATTTGCACAAATTAGAATTTTCAATGATAATGCCATTAGACATAAGAGAAACCTAAACAATTCCGCCCTTCCTATCTGCTCAGCCATTTGGCTAATGTGTTTCTCAATTTTATTGTCCTATTACCTCATCTT
This sequence comes from Hemiscyllium ocellatum, assembly GCF_020745735.1. NCBI lineage: Eukaryota > Metazoa > Chordata > Chondrichthyes > Orectolobiformes > Hemiscylliidae > Hemiscyllium > Hemiscyllium ocellatum. Next base: position 929,811 of record NC_083442.1, on the reverse strand, counting down.
AATACACTTAATCATCAAGAAGCTCTCTGGCACAGTTTAAAATACACGGATTCACTTGGCAGCCACAACTTTTTATGACAAGGTTTTCTACAGATGAACCACGCTCTGGCTAAAGAAAGCTGTCCTCATCTCAATTTAGAAGTGCTGACGTTCATTCTGAGGCTGTGCGAATGGATACTTACCTTTCCGTCTCATAGAAAGCTCTCCATCACAAACACTCTGTCAAAGCCTCTTAACATTCTGGATTGTTCAATCAAAACGCCGCCCTTCCTAATTGACGCCATCGAGTAGAAACCCAGACTGCTCAGCTAATGGCCACATGAGAAGGTCATCACAGGATGATTGTTATGAAAATTCCTACGGATCCCGTCAATACCAGAACATCCTGAGGTATGGGGACCAAAGCTGTTCACAACTTTCCAATTGCACTCTGAACAGTGCCTTATACAACGTTAGCAGTAATCACTGCTGTTGTATTCTCTACCTCTTGCAAGGAAGGTAGGCATTCCATTTGCTTTCTTAACTCGCAGCTGATCCTGCATGTTATCCATAAGAGAACTCCTATATTTGTACTCTTAAAACCCTTTGAGCATTAGATCATTTCGCTGATCATTTACCCTTCCAGTATCTTGCTCCTAACATCAAGGGCTCTTATCTTATTGAACAGGCTCCCATGCTGTACATTTTCAAAGGCTTCAGAAAGACCAAAGTGATCACACCAGTTGGCTGTCCTTTATGTAACTTGCTTGTAACTTTCTCAAGTATTTCTAATATACCTGTCAAGAATTAGACCCCCTTTTGAAATCGTAACATCTTAGCCCTATTTTATCAGGCACGTTCAAATACTTCCTCATCTAATTCCTAATAAGAGACTCCAAAACATTAGAAACCCAAGGTCACGCTAACCAGCGATGGTTTCTGTCTTCTGGCTACGTTCCTTCATCAGCAAGACTCTTACATTTTCAAATCATGTGACACTGTCATCCACTTCACTGACTCCTAAAAGACCCGTTAGCAATGATTCACCAACTTCCTAAGCTATCTTGTTGAGAACTCTCTGATTCAATCCATCCATTTATGGGGATTTACTCGCCTGCAGACGTTTTAACTGACCAGCACATTCTCTTTCGTGATGACCTGGACCCACGCCTGATCCTCAGTCTCTCGAATTCGCTGCTGGAGTCTTTCACATTCAAAACTGACATATTATGCCTGTTCAGTTGCTCTACAGTTTCTTTTTCTCCGTGAGGACATCCCCATCCTCAATCTCCAGTGGCACACTCTCATCACGCTCTCTCCCTGCTTTCATATATCTGAAACTCTTGAATTAAACTTTTCCACAACTCACCAGCTTTTGCTCACGTGTCATGTTATTCCAACTGCTTTTTGGATACCCTCTGCTGGTTTTGAAAGTTCCCTAATTATGTAACTTCCTACTAATCTCTCAGATGAGTCATACAACTTCCTTGGTTTTGTACTGTCCCTGACTTCTGTTGTGTGATATGATTAACTTATCCAGCTCTGAGTTTGTGTCTTTTTCCTTTGGATGAAGTGCCACAGTTGCATGCCAATTCAGCTCCACTTCCAAACAACTCTGGTTATCTCCTCAATTTGCAGATGCTTATACTAAAAAGTCATTCTGTGATATCTGAGACCTTTTCGCCTCTCAAACAGAATTAGACCACCTTATGGTCACAGCCCTCTCTGGGTTCCTTTAGCTTAAATTCCAAGTATTTAGAGTCACAGAGCCAGACAGATGTATAGCATGGAAACAAACCCGTCGGTCCAACCTGTCCATGCTGACCAGATATCCCAACCCAATCCAGTCCCACCTGCCAGCACACGGCCCATATCCATTCAAATCCTTCCTATTCATTTACCCATCCATATGGCTTTTAAATGTTGCAATTGCACCAGCCTCCACCACATCCTCTTCCCATACACAGACCACACTCTGCGTGAAAACGTTGCCCCTTAGGTCTCGTGCCAAATCCAGAAATCCGTGTTTCCTAGTGTTTATACAACCAGCTGCTCCAAATGCAGTCACATATTTCGTCCACAAATAAATTATCTTTAGATTGGCCAGCAAAGTGCTTTGTCAGCTGCAACTGCAAGTTGAAGTCACCGATGATTATTGCAATATTGTTTTTCATATATGCTGTTCATATCACCTGTTTTGTTACCTTCTCCACAAGCTGACTGCTGGTAGGTGGCCTGTGCATAACTCCAATCATTGTCCATTTCCTCTGCGATTCCTCAAATGTGACGGCACATATTCTAGTTTGTCTGACGCTGAATCAGTTCTCGCTCTGGATTGTGGGTTCAGAGATTTTGCAAAGGCTAGTAAGAGTCAAGAGCGATGTGATGGAAAACGAATGTTCTAGAAGAAAATGTTGAGAATATAGAAAGAATTTCCCGGGAAAATGGCAAAGCAAGGGTCAATTACATCGAAGTGAACCAGAAACGTCAAGAGAAGGGAGCAAGCTCATGTTGGAGAGATAAGGGGTGTGGATGTTAGGGGCGGAGATGGAGTGGTTGGTTGAGTTGTCTGAACACAGATTTGAACGAGAAGGTGCAAAAGACGTAATTCCGTCTTGCTGACTGTGACATTATGGCATAGTCAATTGATTCTCTACAGCTAAAGAGAGCTGCGACGCTCCTGAATTAAGTAAAGAGCTCTGAGTATATTCTCTGGTGGTTGTAGTTCACTCATTGAATGGTCATTAATGGAAGATTATCGCTGATCCAATATGTTGCCTCGCGTTGGTAATGGACGTGCATAAAGGACCATTTACATTTATAACCTCGCTGCCAGTTGTGCTTAGTTTCTTTATGGTACCAATTTTATCCCATCATTAAGGTTGTTGTTTTTTGGCCCGAATTCACTCCTCACGGTAAGCGTTATCCTATATTAGAGGATGGTGTCAGTAGCCGTCATTTGCTTTTTTTGACGAGGTTTTCAAGGCAAACAACACTTGGATATTGCAACACTCACATCCCTGCGGATCTGCTGACGGTTATAAAATTCAAGCTTTGACAATTGGAAATGACAGAATCAAAGTTAAGTGGGATTATATGCAGAGGAAAGGTATAAGTCAGTTCACACTTAAAATGCATCTTCCAATTCAAACGGTGAAGAAAATATTCTACGTTGTCCTCGGTGCAATCGGTTTTCCTGGTAAGAGGTTATTAACTTTCAGTCTTTTCCATTATGTCACACCTACACTGCACCATTATCCTCTGATTAATAATGTTACCGGAAATATCATTTCATTTCAGATGTCCTTGACCTATTTGTGTGCTTATTTTCTGTTGCTTCACCTCTTTCAAAGTCTCCCAATTTCGTGACTTTATGCTTAATAGATCACCAGTCAATCAAACCAGAAGAAGCAAATGTTACTGCAAGGACTACGTGGAAGCATACAGATTTTGATTTCGTATTTTAGTTCTTGATGGGACATATATATGTTTCGAATTGATTTATTTGACAAAAAAGCATTATAAAGAATAAAAAATGACAATCTGAAGAATTAATATAAATAAATAGCTATTCGAATAAGTTTCTACAGTATTTGTTGCCTTGAGATTTAGAATGTCGAAGTAAGGAGAGAAACCGGATCATTCAGACAGATGCAGAAAAGTGAGAAGACGCCCTTAGGGCAGAATTAATATTAGCTAAGACTACACATGAGACTCAGTTAAACGCACAAGGAGAAAGAGCATATATTAACTTATTTGCAACCTATTACAAGACATCAGTACATGACATTGCAAAATAGCATTGGGAGTTTGAGAAAGTTTTACAAAATGATGCATTTTTGTGAACATATCAGATGAACAAAAAGCTTCAGCATGAAATCTACATTGAGGCTTCACTGAGGTTGATGTACCTGTATGCCTACATTGTATAAATGTTGAAACTTTCCACCTGACATATGCATTGTGTTCATTTCAAGAAAAACGAACTTGCTCGTTGTGTTTTTTTGTTGTTGTGGAAGGTTTGCCAGCCTTATGTAAGCCCACCACTGACTGACTCGACCGCAGAAACGAAAATGTAAAATTAAACTTTAATCTATCCAGATAGTTCTGGGTCTGAGGTCCGAACTTTTAACGCATAATCGTCAGCTGTATCAGAACAGCATGCCTCACAAATGATAATGCTTCAGTTCAGCACACGGTTTTAATTTGAGGCCCATTAACTCTGAAGCTGTCTGCCTCATCTGTTTCTGACCCCTGATCCCAGTGACTTTGTGTCCAGAGGACTATTCTTCAGGATGTATTTGCGTCGATGTTGTGCACCACTTTGTACTGACTGTGAACAGATTTACATTTCTAACATGATGATGTATAATATCATTTCCTAATCAAAGCCATGGTAACCATTGTACCATGAAAGAAATTACTTGGTACAGAATAAATTATGCGTGACTAATCATGCCGAAGATTGATGTAACAGTTTGCAGAGCATGAAAGGTGGTAGGTGGATGAGCTTGGGTTATGATTATCTTCATGCTCCACTCTGCTACATCTCCATTTCTGCTCTTCCAAACTTACGAACGTTTCCTGCTATTCAGGAATACCTCATGATCACCATCTGCCTTACTCAGTTCTAATGAAGTGTCACTGGACCTGAAATTTTAATTCTCATCTCCCTCCCCAGATGCAGGGTGACAGCCTGAGCGTTTTCCAAAAAGAACTGATTTTGGTTTTTAACTTAAAATATTCAGAACTCTTTCAGGGTTTATTTGCCTTCTCGTAAAACGTTCTCATTTATTTACTTCAAGTGATAGTCATGCAACCTTAGAGCAAATGGCATTCTGTTTTGAATTGTTTCCGAAAACGACTTTTTATTTCTTACTCTCATGAACGCAAGTATTTCAAAAGATCACATGTCTCAATATGCTGTGCAGGTCCAACTTCCAATTGCCTAAATAATTTGAGGAGATTTCCCTGGATTATACTTCGACATTCTCTTATCTGAATGATGTACCTGCAATATTTCCAACTTGGACTAATTTCTTCGTTTTGAAGTTGTCATTCAAGTTGATATTGATGTTAAGAAGGCGTGCGATGTGTTGCCTGTCATTAGCAGGGGGACTGAGTTTAAGAGTCGCGAGCTCAGGCTGCAGTTCTATAAAGACCTGGTGAGACCACATTTGAAATATTATGTTCAGTTCTCGTTGTCTTATTATAGGAAACATGTGGAAGTTTGGATAAGGATCAGAAGAAATTTACCAGGATGCTGCCTAGACTGGAAGAATTGTTTTGTGAAGATAGTTTCAGGATACTAGGGATGTTTTGAATGGAGCGACGCTTGATGACTTGATTAAGGTATACATGGTGAAGAGAGGAATTGATCCAACGGATAGCCAGACAATTTTAAGAGGGCAGAAATTGGTATCACGAGAGGGCATAAATTTAAGGTGTTTGGTGCAATTTTTCAGCCATGATCTCTCTGAATTGCGGCGAGATTTCAGAAGTAAGTTCTTAACACAGAGAGTGTTTGGTGTATGGAACGCACGGCCAGCAGCGATGGAAGTGTCAGGTACATTCAGGATATTTAAGCTAGTCTTGGGTAAGCACATGGATGGCCGTAATATGTAGATGTATAAGACAGTTTGATCTTAGAGTACGACAAAAGGTTGGCACAGCATCGAGATGGAATGCAAAGTATGATACTGTACTGTTCTAACTTCGATGGTTTGTGCAATGTGGGATTCTTGCAGATATTAGAGACCGTTTCACCAATCTCTCCAGAATTCTTCGGACATGAATTCCTTACTATTGCTATTGTTGATACAAACACTGTTCTTGTAATTGTCGAGCAGAAGTTGTCCAATACATTTTGATTATGTGTCCATAGTGTCAGCAAACCTTTTTTTTAATTCTTGATTCTTCATGCGAGCCAAATCACAGGGAATGTTCAAAAACAATGTGTAAGTAGTTCTTGAGGGAGTGTTCGCAGTGAAGAGAGAGTGCTCTCCTTTTCTATGAGTTGATTCAATTTTAATAATGTGCGTAACATATACGGGATTTGCTATGACTGCACTGGGAAGTTGATGAACCACTCGCGATTTTGTTTCTTGTTCAAATCTTACCTGCATTATTTCCTCTTTTAAACAGCTTGCTTTATATTCATGTTGCATTTGCCTTAAACCTGAAGGTACAGTATATGTCACAGTTGTGTTCATTCAGATTATTGTTTGACTAAAAATGTTCCACAAAGACATTTGTGGTGCTAAAATGTAACCCTCAACACAAAGACCCCAAATGATGAATGTTTGTGCTTTCCAATTAGTTTTCGCTTCTCTATCGTTCTCTCTCTTCCAGTTAATTTAGTGACAATTGCAATCTTGGCCCCGGGAAGATGTGGAATCTCCACCTGCACCACTCGCTACCTTCTGGCTATGGCAACAGTAGATCTTTTGAGCGTTATTATCGAGATCATACTGAGCAAAATCAAGAATGATTACTTCCCACCATCATTCCTGGACATCACTCCGATGTGTAGTGTTCGCTATGCACTGCGTCGTGCCATTATAGACTGTTCTGTCTGGTTCACCATTGCTTTCACCTTCGATCGATATGTCATCATTTGTTGTGAGAAACTCAAAGCCAAATACTGCACTGAGAAAACTGCAACAGTGGTTTTGGCAACTATCGGCGGTCTGCTGTGTTTAAAAAATATCCCGATCTACTTTAGATTTGAACCTTATGAAATCATTAACAATGTACCATGGTACTGTTCAAATAGAGATGCATACAGTTGTGATCCTGTGTGGCAAGGATTTAACAACTTTGAGAAGATCCTAACCCCAATACTTCCATTTGGGTTAATTTTGTTCCTCAATGCTCTGACAGTGAAACACATTATAGTCGCCAGTCGTATCCGTAAGGGTCTGAAAGGTCAGAGGAAAGGAGATAAATGCAGTGATCCAGAAATGGAGAGTAGGAGGCAGTGTGTGATTTTACTATTTGCCATATCAGACAGTTCCATATTTATGTGGCTGTGGTATATTTTATATTACTTTGATGTTGATGAGCTTTTAGATAGTGATGGTCAATACACGTTTAAAGTTGTTGCATATATGCTGCGGAATTTGAATTGCTGCACGAGCGCCATTGTCTATGTGGCATCTCTTCCAAGGTTCCGAGAGAAGCTCAAGAACCCACTGGAAGCTATTTTTACATAAAACCTTCAACTAACTTGATAACAAAACAAATCAGAGCAATACTGAAATTGCGAGAGATTTTGGATCAGGGTGTACAAGTGATAGCTTTAAGGACGACCTAATTCCCAAGTAATGTTAACTGTTGGGAATACTTTATCTAAAGAAATACCAAATTGGAGAAACATCAACAGCGGCTGTTGAATACCAAGCACGAGAGAGCTAATAAAAAGCAGCGACAGTGGCAGGTATGAAGTAAATGACCACCCACGCCAAAGAACAGTACAATAGGAATTCGATGAATACATAGAGAGACCTGGATGAACAGATATATATTAAAAATTTGTTGAGCACGACGGCATTTACCTCCTTGATCCGACGCGGCAATTCAGAGAGATCATGGCTGAAAAATTGCATCGAAACCATTATGTTGCATCATCTAAATCACTAGTTCCTTTGAAGCAATGGATACTGATCAGTTTCAATGTTGAACTGAAATTAATTGAGATCTGAAATTGACAAGACACGTCATGCATGCTGAACGTGAACAAGGCACCAACACAGACCCTTGGTTAATCATGTATAAACAGGACAGCAGAGCAGTCACGCTGTCTCCTGCATGGGCGAATATGAAGCAGGATCAATTGTCCCTTATCCTCCTCCAATGATTCGATTTTCAGCTCCTTGCATCTGCTCAGGAGAAAAAGGTATTTCCTTTTATGGAAGCAACTACGGTGCAAGCTGCAAAGATTCTTCTTTATTGCAAAATTTGTTTTACGAGTCTAATTATACAGCCATAGTCATAGCGACATTCATCACCGAAACAGACCCTTTTGTACAACTCGTCCATGCCAACCAGATAGTCTAATGCAATCTAGTCCCACTTGCCAGCACCTGGTCGATATCCCACCAAACACTTCCTATTGATATACCCACCCAAATGCATTTTTTCTTGAGATCTGTCCCAAACATATTTTCCTAATCCACAAACACATGAAACACCCACATTATTATTGTAGTCGCACATTTTTCCCATGCATTTTCTTTCTCCTGATTCATTTTCTTCCCAACATTCTCACTACTGCCAGCAGGTCTGTGCAGAAATCCTATCACGGTCATTTCTCGTTTTCAGTTTCTGGACGGATCCCACACGGATTCAACGCCTTTTCACTCTACAGGGCGTCTTGCTATTGACTTAATTCCATTTCTTCCATGACATGCCGTCCCCTCTGCCTGTCTTCTTAATATTGACATATATCCATTGACATTTAATACCCAGTTTGATTTCCCTGCTGCCACATCTCAATGATACCCGCAACATCGTAGTTGCCAATTTCAATATGTGCTACCAAGTAATTGATTAGTTTATAAGTGAAAACTCTCATATTTCACCTCATCTCCTCGGATCCTGAGTATTTTTATACTGTCTATCTCCGGTTGTTTGCTCTGGGAACTTTAACGCCCTTTCTTGAGCTTGCCCCCTTTTGATAATCAGGTTAATTCTTTGCAATCGTGCGGCTTTGATCAACTCCATAAATCGGTTTCTAATGAATCATTTACAGGCAATGCCGAAGATAAACGTTGCCGGCTTCAATATTCAAACGTCACTCAGATCTGTTACTGTGTTAGACTTACCACTTCAACCATTCTAGTGCTGTGCCCAGACTCGACTATTAGACATTGGAGAAATAGACGAACGCAATTTTTTATTAAAAAGTACAGAGAAATGTGGAAAAAAGACCAGCATTTGTTTATTAAATAGTACAAGAAAAAAATCTATTAAAAGTGAATCAACATTACAGAACTATTTAATAAACAAATGCTGGTCTTTTTTCCACATTTCTCTGTACTTTTTAATAAAAAATTGCGTTCGTCTATTTCTCCAATGTCTAAAGAGATTCCCTGATTTTACAAAGTTTGTTTAGGTTTTGTTCTGAAATTTTCGTTATTTTTGTTTCTGTGCCGTGGTTGAAAACGTTCTGTTCGAAACTTATTGTATTCGTTGATCAATGTCCTTGTGTTCTGGCGTTATTTAGAATATTTGTTTCTTTATTTTCATTTTTCGGAATGAATTATTTTGTATTTGCTCATTCTCCTTCTTAAATTTGTTTATGAGGTTGCCTTGAAACTCATACACTATCTATAACAGTGTAGTGGTTCATGTATATACGGTATTATGCCTCATTTAAGCTTAATGATCGCGAACTCACCGCACAAGAGATTGGTCTTTTCTCATGTGATCAATCACGCTTTGTGTTCAGGATCAAGAGGAGCGACTGTGGCTGGACACAGTGCTCAAAATGATAAACTTCTAATGAATTTTAAAAAGTGGGCAAGAATTAAACTGTGATGCGGAATGAAGTCAACCTTGACAAAACTGACTTTGTCAATCCACATGGTCCAGGATCCAGACAGGTCGTGAGTGCCCACAAAGAGTTTGCAAACAAATGCGAGAGCAGCAGACTTTACAACACAAAAACTAATTTATGATTGAAAGGGCAATGGAATGTCGCCCTCTGAAAAATCGGGAACATTGAACTGTGCAATAGACATGAAAGTCCATCGCATCCTTGTTTGAAGAATGTTATGCGCACCCAGCATATCCAGTACTGTGCATATGAGGGCCACCCTGCCATTGACGTGCCAAAACATGGTTGATTCCGATCGATCAGGGTGATAAGAAAAAATTCGAACCACTAGAAGACATGCCAGAACCTCCAAAAGTGTGCAAAGACTTTGGAGTATAACAATTTCCAATACCATCTTAGGAACAGTGACAGGAGCTATAACTGGAGAGAGGTAAATCTAGAATAATAATCAAAACCAAAGATTCCTTCGAAACCATCGGAAGAAGACTGGACGACATTACCATGTGGAGCCTGGCCAGGTTCTTGTGTGATGGAACATGATTATTAAAGTTAACTTAAAACATAAGATAGATTTATATTATTTACCATCTTTGTACCATCATGTATTCATTGTTGTCGTATTGCGTCAACTAAACGCACAATATTGTTTTAATGTCAATTAGAGTGCACTCAGTTCTTTCTTTTTTGGTCGCCAGGCACGAACATATATTATTTCGATTATTGTTTCTCTGTGTTCCAGTTTGCGGTGGTTCTTCTGTTCTTCAAAGTGACTGATGTTCCTTACCTTTTATTTGTATTATCTGATGGCCGTGTCTTCTCATCGATCCTTTGCATTTTGGTTTCAGACAGTTGCTGCCAATGTTGCTATGATTCTCCAATTTGCAGTCTCCTCTTGCTAAATGATATCATCTTTTTGGTGTTTCTTCCCCCACAATCAGTGCGGCTTTGTCTAATGAATTGATTGTTAGTTGTTTGAAAGTTTTATGCAAAAATAACTTTCACTGCGGTCCTGAGCCTCTCTTGGACAGTAATGACACGAAGACAATTGTGTTCGTGTAACACTTCACATTCCGCAGCAGAAATACGTTGACAAATGTATATTCATCAACACGACCTAAAGGATCATCACCATCAAATTAATGCATAATTTATCGCAGACACGAAAATATGAACCTGTCAGATGTAGAAAAGAGTTAAATTAACACTACGTTCTAATTTGCATCTCTGGGTTACTGGAATTTTGTCCCTCAATCTGACCCTTCAGAAACTTGTGTTCTGGACAATGAACTGTGATTCACAAGCAAAGCGTTGAAGAACAGAAATAAGGCAAACAGAATTATCAGTGTTAGAATCTGTACAAAATTATTAAATCCCTCCATGCAGGTTGCTCGTAATATATATATATTTTTTTGCATTCGCACCTCCCCAGGTACATTGACAATAATCTTACAACGTTCAAGTCTCAAGCTAGATGGGGATGTTTTTTCTTTAAGTATTACATACGGCTACTTGCTCCAAAGACGACAGTTATAATTTTTCAGTGCAGCATTTAGATTTTCGTTTCTCAGACCAAGTGGTGACATATTGATTCAAGGTGAAAGCGAAGGAATTCCAGGTAAAAAATATGACAGCATGGTGCATGACGCATTGCACACTCCACACAGGGTTGACTTCCAGGAAAGATGATGGGAAGCAATCAGGTTTGATTCGGCAAAATATGACTTCAGTGATAATGAACATTGAATCCACTACTGCCATGGCCAGCAGCGAGCGAGTACTGCAGGCTAAGAGTCCATACTACCCCGAACCAGGATCGTGATTGTCATGAAATTGTCTGCAAGAAAGACGGAAGAGTTTAGGGTTCATGTTGCAGCTGGACAGGACAATAGTTTGGCCACTTTTGCAATACTGCGTTTAATTCTGGTCACCCTGTTGCAGACAAGATGTTGTGAAATATGGAAGGGTTAAGGAAAGAATTGTCAGAATATTGACATGGTTGAGGACATTGAACTATAGAAAAAGGCTGAATAAGCTTGAACTATTCTCCATGAAATATCAGAGAGTGAGGAGGGCACTGGTTGAAGTTCATGAAATCATTAGGGACATGCTGTGGGTGAATAGCCAGTGCAGGAGCGGAGAAAACTTGAGGACATTGTTTAAGTTCGGAGGGAAAGATTTAAAAGGGACCAAAATTGCATCTTTTTTCAGCCAGACGGTGTTTCATATATGGAGTAAGCTGCCATTAGACGTCCTGGAGTCTGGTGTAATTTTAACATTCAAAGGCCATCTGGATAAATACGTGAATACGTGAAGGTATTGAATGAATATAGCCAGTTTTGGCAAATGGGGCAAGGTTAATTTCGGATCTTGACGTTGGTTTGCTCGCTGGCCTTGAAGGTTTATTTATAGATGTTTCGTCACCCTACTAGGTAACATCTTCAGTAGGCCTCCACGCGAAGCACTGCAGATAATTCCTGCTTTCCAGTTCAATATTTGGGTTTCTTTGAGTTAGTGATGTTATTTCCTGTGGTGATGTCATCTTCTGTCCTTCTTCTCAGGGGGTGGTAAATGGGGTCTAACTCGATGTATTTATTCGTCGAATTCCGGATGGAATGCCATTCTTCTACGGATTCTCGTGCATGTCTCTGTTTGGCTAGGATGGATACATTGACCCAGTAGAAGTGGTCTCCTTTCAAATCTGTATGTAAGGATACTAGCGTGAGGGGGACATGCCGTTTTGTGGGTAGTTGACGTTCTTGTATCCTGGTGGCTAGTTTTGTGCCTGTCTGTGCAGTGTAGTGTTTGTTACTGTTCTTGCACGGGATTTTGTAAATTGCTTGTTTTCTGTGCAGGTCTTCAAAGTTCATTAGCTGTTGTTTTAGGGTGCTGGTTGGTTTGTGGTCTACAATGATGCCAAGGGTTCTGAGTCTTCTGGTATGACCTTCTGTCTATAGTATCGGCATGATAATTTTGTGCATTTGCAAGGTGGTGTGAGATGGTTTGTAACAAACTCTGGAATTTGGTGTTCCAGAGACCATGGATTCACAGTCAGCCCAGAACCTGCTACTAATTTTGTTTCAGATGACGAGCAGCCACATGGTTTTTGTTTTAATGTTCTGCCAAGGTGCCTAACTGGAACAGGAAAGGGGATCTGATCCCGACCCCTCCTCCACCCATGGCAGAGAGACGAGAACCTCCTGAACATTATATCGGATGGATCAGACTGCAACTGTGCACGAGAGTGCAAAAGAGAGACGGGAGGGAGAATTTTACATTGGGCAGAATTTCTCGAAATGGAAATGTAGGTTTCCATTGTTCGAGTCGTCACAAACGCAAGAGATTTTTAAAGTTACAATATATGCACTTTTTAAAAAACATCGCAGTCAGCAGTGAATCTGGAACTCATGGCTGAATATTTGGTAACGCTGTCATCCATCAAAATATATCAGACATTGTTAGGTGATGAATTCAATCGCCAGAGCACTCATGAGCAAGGGCCAAGTGTTGGACAGTAGGAATAAGATAGACGATAAAAACACGAAAACAATGGGCGTAAGGGACTCTAAGGGACTGTTGGCGGTGATCTGCACAGTTCTGTTCTTCAATAGAGAGTACATCGCATTTGTCGCCCATTACCAAAGCGGTCTTTCAATGCTGTAGTCTCACATGTCGTTGGACTTATATTTTCGTTCTATGTCCAAGTGGCTGAATTATCGTTATTTTTAAATAACGTCAAACGGGGGCATCTGAAAAAAACGGGTGCCTGTCGTAATTAAATTAGAAGAAATATGCATGGGAACAACATTGAATCCTTCACACTTGTGCTTAGAATTCGGCCTTTCAACACATCAGCAATGATTCGATTGCCCCTCAAGGAATCAAGAATTATTTTTCTGATAGTCACACCAGCAGAAGCAGAGCAGCTCTGACAGTAATTCCTTCAATGCTCAGATCCGTTTATCTCTGTAATGGCATCAGAGTCAATGTTCTGGCTTCTGACAGAATGGGAAGGTGTCAAAGCAGTCCCTGCCCATTCGAAACGGGCAGCCTTCATTCCCCCGATTCCACTTCCCACAGAGTTTCCTAAGAGTCACAAATATGTGATTGAATTTTGGTGTTCGTTTCCTTTCCAATTTGAGGAGCCGCATTGATTGGATCAGTGAGGTTGTGAAATGGAATGGAGCCGTGTTTTGCGAAAGTTTGTAGCTCAGGTTGAGGTTCGGGGTATCGGTTTGGTCGCAGAGCAAGAAGGTTCATTACCAACCGTTTCGTAAAGCCCACGAGTTAATAACCTCAGTGGGTATCGGGGCGTAGCACTGCAGCTGATTCCTGCTTTCTATTTATATGTTTGTGTTTCTTTGGGCTGGTGAAGTAATTTCCTGTGGTGATGTCATTTCCCAATCTTTTTGTCAGGGGTTGGAGAGGGGTCTGCATTGATGTATTTGTTGACAGCATTCCGTTGGGGTATATTGCTTCTCGGAATCTCATGCATGTCTCTGTTTGGTGTGTCCGAGGATGAATGTGTTTTTCCAGTCCCTTATATATATGTAATGATACTAGTGAGAGACGGGCATGTCGATCTGTGTCTAGTTGATGTTCATGTTTATTTCGACCTCATTTGTGCCTAATAATTCCTCATTGGCATCTGACCCTATCCCGTCATCATGCACAGCAGTGGTCCGTTGGCTGCGAGCTTGTGTTGCAATGTTTGCGTGTCTGATTTGCATGATCAAACTTTGCCAGGAAAATGGTATTTTGCAGCAGAATACAGCTCTTTAAAAAGAAATTCAGGACCGAACTGTCTGATCATCAGCTTTCTGGTTCATGGGACATTTTCCTGTCAGTTTTCCTTCAGAACAATGCTGCAGGAATGTGGTATGCCCAAACATAAACTGTACATCATGTGTTTTAAACACATACTTGCCTCTGTCTAGGCAGTTGCTTCGTTCAGATGTTGATAGCGCCAAATTACTAACATTATTCTGATATGTTTTCACTTGATCTGTAAACACACAAAGTTATGTTTCAATCTACCCGGAAAGTCTAATTCCTGCTGTTAAAGTAGGTGACATTGAATTCAAAAAGATTTTTTGCCATCCAACAACAATTTCTTTCCTATTGCAGTTAGAATGGTCTTTGCTCAACAGCTGGAGAGGAAACTGCCATCCCACAGCCCATCTTCACTGTAACAGTGAGGCTGAATTTATAAACTGTGTTGGGAAAATTCATTGCAAACACAGTCTCCAGGGATCAAATGGCATTTGGGTTTACTGCCAGGACAACTGAACAACAGCGGAAATCAGAAACCCGAAAATCGCCCAATATAGGAATTTCAGAAAGAGGTGATCAATCCAAATAAAAGACCTATGAAAACATTTTCTTTGGGTCCCAGTGAAGATCAAGTCGGCTCTTCGCCCTGTCTATGCATGGTCTGAATAAGCTTGAGTCTCAAAATGTCTCCAGACGTCTCTGAGCATCATTCAAAGACAAGAGACTGGAGACGCTGGTGATGCAACATTAAAAAAAACATGGAAACCTTATCACACTTTCCTGCATCTGCAGAGAAAACAGTAGCGTTCCTCATTCTGCTTTATGATCTTTCATTAGAGCTGAAAGTTTGGGACACGCTAATAAATTGTGGAATTTTCTGTTTGATATCCCTCAGCTTCTCAGAAGTGATATAAACCAGACATTATATTATGAGCTTTTAGAATTACAAATATAATTCATAAACAACGAGAAAATAATATCGCAATCATTGGATTACAATGATATCTTTACTATTGATGTAAAACGAATGATCTGTGACAGTAGAGAACGAGGGTGATCAGCTCGTGTTGCATGTCCCACTGCCACAACATTCCCGATAATTCTGCAGTGTCTCCAGACTCACCTGATCATTGCTACCAAACTGGCAATGAAGGAGTGAGAAAGATAGAGGAGGAGAAGGAGAAGTGCTTATGGGACAGAGGGAAAATAAATCTCCAAGCTGAAGTAGCAAAAAACAAAATTTATTAAGGGGGGGACAAAACCGTCGACGGGCGTATCCCCAATGGCAGCAGGCTGCGTTGTCCCCTTCAATGTGCTGGATCATTAAAACAAGGTTAGCGGGAAGTTCCAACAGTGAGCTATTAAGAGAGACAGGCACTACCAGGCGTAAAAGTGAAGACTTTTTGCTTCTTAAGCAGGTGCGGTAACCAACTAAGGCATCGCTGCACATCCTGCCCACTCTTTCCCACCCACACGAAAAATCCTATAACCACTCGATCTCATTAACTCGGAGACGTTGCCTGTATCAATGGTGCCCATGACAAATCCAAAACAAACCGCTTTTTCAAAAACAGACAGTACACAGCTGAACATTCTCCACTTAAAATACACAGAAAAAGATAATCTGTTCTTGCAGTAGTTACAAACTTGCATTTAACCCTGTGTTAATTGACAGGGTAAAGAGAACGTGGGCATCCTCCCGGGGCACTTTAACCGTTTTAACACGTACAGAGGGAGCCTCACACAACGGGGAACAAACTCATTCTGGAGAATTGACCAGGAGAGGTGTGTGAGTGGGCAGTAAAGGCTGAAACCTTTGCACCAACATTAAGCCTTGCATCAACTGGTCCACGCTGAAATCCTGCCTTATGCCTCCCAATCAGCATTGCCGTTCACTTTTATGTCACTCCTCTGCTGCGCTTCTCAACTTATTCCGAACCAATTGCATGAGTCCGACTGGAACCTGCCATTTTAAAAACGTATTTCTCGGAAATCATCGTCTCTCAATTGGATATCGTTTACTGCAAATCACTAATTACCCCAGAGATGGAGGGGATGTTTTACTTTCCTGAACATTTGAAGCTCTTAGCATGGGGATACAGGCACGATGCTGTGAGGCAGGGAATTCCAGGGTTTAGACCCAGCGACATTGAAGCGACCAGCGAGAATTTTCCAACTCAGAAAGCGTGAGATCCTTGGAGGCGGCTGCGCGTTGACCGTTTTCCTATGTATCTGCTGCTATTGTGCTTCTCGGTGCATTCAACCAATCACTGGACTGACTCCAGCAGGATGCAAGTGAGTGTTCTGTGTTAAACCAGGAAATCCGTTTCATTCAGATAATTCACCAGAAGAGAAATAAATCTTCAGTTACTGACTGGGAACTTTATCTAGACCTGGGCGATACAAACTCAGACTCCTAAGCAGGGACTACCAGTGTGGTGATAGTAACCCTTGTGACATGAGTATTACACACTCGTGTGCCTCTGCTTCCCTCCATAACTACCTTCAAAAGCATTTATTCTTTCTGCAAGTTTCCCAACACCTCACATTACCGCCCTGCATTTCAATGTGAGGAAAGCCGTGCGGTGATAATCCGATGTTCAGTAGACATACTGCAGGAAGGCACAGAATAGGTTGATGTTTAACACCGACTCATTTTGAGGCGCTGTGTTGCAATGAAGGGGCAATAAAAGTGTCATTCATCTCGTCTGATTCTAGGTCGCCAGCTAGAAATACACAGAGATTTCTCAATGAATTTGTTTATGTTCTTCATTGGAAGGACAATGACGCAACGTAAGAAAGTAGATTTCACAGGAGTGGGCCATGAAATCTCGCAGTGAGTGTGAATAAAACGGTGGAAATTTCCAGCAGAGGAGCAGGCGGCTCTGAAGCAGGAACCTGAGGTAAAATGTGCTTCCTTTGCAAGTGCGGCATTTAAAGTGAAGCAGTGACATTGATTATCTTTGCTGTTTGTTCACCTTGTGAAACCTGATAAACTGGCATGTCCACGTTTACATTACATATTTGTCACGGGATCCATTACTTCTTCATGAAAAGACTCGATTCCTCTGTGGAATTTTACCTGATTATATTATATTGTATAAGATTAAGCTTAACAACAATGATGCTATTAACTCGTTAAGTGTCATGGGATCCGTCTACTTCTTCATGAAAAGACTCGATTCCTCTGTGGAATTTTACCTGATTATATTATGTTGTATAAGATTAAGCTTAACAGCAATGATGCTATTAACTCGTTAAGTGTCATGGGATCTGTCTACTTCTTCATGAAAAGACTCAATTCTTCTGTGGAATTTTACCTGATTATATTAGATTGTAGCAACAATGATACTATTAACTCTTTATTGTATTTTAGCCTAGCAACAATTAAGTATAACTATGACTATGTGGCAACTGCTCTCTACCAGCTACTTATCAGCTACTTATTGTTTTCTCAGCTAATTAAGTGTTTAACGCGACCTTTAAACAATGCTGACCGAGGCACAGTTTGAGATTCCAGTTCTTTAAACAAATGATGTAATTGCTTAACTTAGACTGTAAGGGATATAAAGCAGAGCTAAAACAGACAGAACTCACTCTTGTCTTGAAACACAGACAATGAGTCACCCAACCATCCTCTGAACCACCAGGCTTGCAGAAAAGACACATTTGTGCAAAATACAGACCGATCGGATGAAACATACGGACGGCTAAGAGCTTGCTGAAATACGCCTGCCTAAAAGATTCTCGGTTGAGGCACTGCATTCTAGCCTGAAGAAGATACAATCTGAACCAACTAGCTGAAACACGCTAGTCTAAGAAGATCCCATTTGGGACACTCAGGTATTAAGCTCTGCTTTTATCCTAGGTATCTTTTAAGAACATTCAAAAAGGCTGTAACGATTGTGATTAACTGAAAACATCTGATTGTGAGTATTCAACTTATTATATTGATAAATTTCTATTATATTTTACACCACACACTTCGTATTCGCCGAACCTTTATTTGATAAGATATGTTTACCTTTGTGTTGGTATGTTAAGTCTAGAACTTAGCTGAGAAGGCATTAGGATTGACTTAAAGTGAATCCCTCTCACTCCTAGGTGAAAGGATAAACTGAAGGGACCTAGAGACCTGCGATAAACCCAGCCGAGTTTGTAGCTATCAGGACCATACAGTCAATAGGGACCACTGGTAAACTTGACGGGTAACGGCCTCAGGTATATGCCCGAGGTACTGTAGTTTAATCCGGTAGTAACCCATACCTGTTGAGGATATCCACCTGAATAACATAACAATTGGCGCCCAACGTGGGGCTCGAGAGATTGCACTATCTTGAACCTCACGGCGTAAATATTATCTTTGTCACCAAATAAACTCCTTCTGTAGGGATATAGTGAATAGTACAAAAAAAAATAAAAATAAAAGCCCCTGAAAAAGAAAAAGAAAATGGCCAATATACCTGCCTATTATTTTAGAAATGATTGGGCAGAAATAGTCGCAGCAGGAAACGACAATATAGTCTCCGCACCTAACCTAAGAGGTCAGGAGGTAAGACTGAGGGCAGATGAGTCAGTCCTAGAAGGACTAAACAGACTCAATGGAGAACCTATAGCAGCAAGACTCCGATACAGGTTCAGAATAGAATATGTAGATGGAACTCACCATCACTATGATGGATGCATACCAGCAGATGGAACTGGAAACCCCCTAGAACCAGCCCACCAGCATACCGCTGGCGTTCTACCAGCTCAACATACGGTAACAGTAATTAGAAGAGAAACAGACCTAAGGGGAAGAGAAGTACCGCTAGTACCAGGCATGTCAGAACATGCCTGGGCAGAAGATATAGCTCAGCAAATTATAGTGGCAGCAGACAGAGTGCTCCAAATACCCCAACTAAATAGAGTAGCAGCACAAGTCCTAGTGGCGCAACATGCTGTAGAAAAAGCCCGGTGGCTAATCAATAATCCCAGGCCCGGACAAGCCGGACAAGCACCACAACCGGTAGCAGCCCGCCGTGTGTACGGTGATCCCTCACTGAAGAATTTTAAAATCTGCTTCCTAGACTTTCCCTCAGATGACAGAGCAGCAATAAAATATATAATTCAACATTTCGAAAAACTAAAAGCCTTCTTGGAAGGACTAACCCCCCAAGAAAATTCAGATTTATTTAAAGCCCTGGATTGTCCTGCTTTAGATCAGGAACCGCACACCACCATAAATCTAGTTACCATACTCCATGAAGCCCACAACCGGGTATATGGAACCCAAAGAGCAGAAGCAGCCAACAAGATATTCAAAACACTCCTGGAATCAGGGAGAACAATGCTCCAGGTAGCACAATCCGCTGAAGATCTAGAAATAAACTATGTCCAAGTCAGGTCGCAATTATTCAGACAATTCCAGAATGAAGGCCATGCAAACAGGCTCAGGGAAGCCACAAACAGAGCACTAGGACAGGGACAAAACCCATGGCAAGTATTCAGACAAGAATTAATCAACTTAGGAGAAGTCCTCAATCTATCCCTAGATAGAATAGGAAAACAAAATCCCCACGGACCTCAACCAGAAGCCAAGGAAAGGAAATCAGAAAAACCTAAATCAGAAACCCAGAAATCCAAGGCGCAAGGACGCCAACAAAACCAAAGAAAACCATGGACATACCGACCCCAATATGAACCATTGGTTCAGGTAGTGGAAAAAGTCCAACACAGAAACCAGGGACCTCCCCGACAGCAGCTACCTCCTAGACCAATTCCAGGAGTAAGCCCAAACTATTTAGGGAGAAACCCCATTCCGAATTATCAAGACCCAAGAGCTAGAGGGGGATACCAACCTCCACTACAGCCAGCCCAGCAACCACAACAACCTCGGGAATATAGACCACCCCAACAAAATTTTAGACCTAGGCCTCCAAATGGACAAGTTCAACAAGAACGATACAACCTGAGACCCAGAAACAGTCAGGGACAAGCAATAACCTCTGGATCAGCCAGAGTGCAAACACAAGGGGACGAAAGGAATACAGAAGGGCAAAGAATCCACCAGACAGGGATGGTGAGAAAACCCAGACAGACAGCAGCAGAACCATGCTACCCTCAAGAACAAGGAAAAATAGAGGGGTATAAACCCCACAGACAGCAATGGCTCACAATAATGCTAGACACAGGGGCAGAAATGTCATTAATGGACAAAAGTTTGGCAGAAAAACTAAACATACCAAAAGTAGGAACAGAACCTTATCAGGGCATAGGAGCACCTGTAAAATGGGCAGATGTAGGAAAAATCAAATTAATCCTAAAAAATGGAAAACAAATAGAGACTAAAGCTCTAATTATAGAAGGTCTAAAAGACCAGGGAGAACCAGTAATATTAGGATGGGAAGACATTAAAGGACACAAACTACTAGAACAAACAGAAGACAAAAGAACAGAAGACTTAAAAGAAATTTTAGATAAAGAAAGCAACCCCAAAATCAGAGCAAACATAAAACACCTAGTGCAAACTCACTGGGAAATCTGGCAAAAAGACTCATACCATTGCGGTAATCTAAACATTGATCCCACTCCCACAGGAATGGGACACTTCAAAATCAAAAAGAAGTATGGCATCAACAAACCAGAGATAGCTAGGGAAATCCAAAAAGTCATAGAAAGACTTGAGGAACAGGGAGTACTAATAGAAAAAGGATCCCCATACAATACACCCATAATTGGAATACCAAAGCCTGATAAGCCAGGAAAGTACAGACTTGTCTGTGACTACCGAGACTTGAATTCAGGATCAGTGCCCTTCTCGTCATACTTTAAAGGAGCTCAGACTACATTGAATACCTTGAGAAGGGAGGAATATAAAACTACCCTAGACTTATCAAATGGATTTTGGAGTCATCCAATCCCAAAAGAAGAGTGGCCATATACAGCCATAACAGACACCCTAGGGAGACAATTAGTTTGGACCAGACTCCCTCAGGGATACCTAAACAGCCCAGTAATATTTTCTGCAGAAGTCAGAAAAACAGTACAAAACTTAGCTCCGCCAGGACAAATAGAATGCTATGTAGATGATATTTATATCACTCATGGTGACCTAGAAGAACATTTTGCCTGCCTACATAGAATAATGGAACACCTGTACCATAAGGGATATATAATTGGACTAGCAAAATCCCAGATCGCCAGAGAAAATGTAAAATACTTAGGAGTGGAACTAACCAATGAAGGAAAAGGACTAACTGAAGAATACAGTGAAAAAATAGCTGATATTCAACCTCCTACCAAAATTAAAGAATTACAAGCAATATTAGGCCTATGTAACTATGCCAGAGACTTTGTACCAGGATATGCAGAAATATCTAAACCCCTGTACAAAAAACTAACCGAGAAAGTATTCTCATGGACTGAAGAAGATCAAAATAACCTAAATGAACTAATCAACCAATTAAATAAAGCAGAAAACATGGGAAAGCATGAACCAGGGAAAGACATTACACTAGAAGTAATTATAGGGCAAGAAAGTGCCACCGTAAGAGTAACCAGTCAAGGACAGAACAAACCCTTCCAATATATCTCTTTAAACTTTACAGAAACAGAGAGGAAATACCCAAAAATAGAAAAAACATGGGTAGCCATAACTAGAGCAGTGGAACCCATCAGAAAAATCCAAGGGGAAGGAAAGATAATTATCCTCACGGAATTGGCAGAATTACAATCCAAACAACAAAAAATAGAAAGGAGCCAAAGGGTCCACTCGGCCAGGTATGAAAAATGGGATATCCTACTAGCTGACCCCACTATAGAAATACAGCCCCTTACAGGAAAAACAGATACTTGGTGGACACCGAAATATAAACTAGCTGCTACTGAAGAAAAAACTGAATTCAATCCAGATATGTACATCTATACAGATGGTAGTGCCCAAAGAGGCCTGGATAAACAAGGTAAAGAAGAAAAATTAACAGGAATAGGAATAGTAATTGGTACAAAACTAAACAATGAGTTCCAAGAAGAAAAGGTCTTAGAAATAAAAGGACCACTGGGAGGTTCAGCCCAGAAAACAGAAGTAAAGGCGTTAGAATTAGCCTTAAAAGAAGCAAGCCAATTTCCTGCAGAACTCCAAATTCTCGTTTGTACAGATAGCTTTTATGCCAGTAGAGGCTATAACGAGGAACTAGATAAATGGAGTGAAAAAGGATTCCATGATTGTAGGAATCACCCCATACAATATAGACAAATATGGGAAGAAATAGCTAGATTAAAAGAAAACCTCCCAAATGTAAAAGTAATACATGTCAGAGGACACCAGAAAGAAGGTGAACACAAAAAAGGAAATGATCTAGCTGACCGAGCAGCCAAAGCCGCAAGTTTGGGAAAAGAATATAAAATAAGAGTAATAACTAGGCAAATGCAAAAAGAGAATCAGGACAAAGAATTGGAAGACTTACTTCAGGGCAAGGAAGTAAAAGGATACCCTAAAAATCAGGACTACTGGGAAGAATCTGATGGGGTAGTCAAAACCAAATTTAAAGATCAAACCACAGAACAGGCTAAGATAATACCCCCTAGAAAAGGGAGAAGAGAACTTATCAAGACGGCCCACGAAGGCTTAGGGGCCGTGCATCCAGGAATAAAAACCACTCAGTCACACCTAAAGCAGAAATACTGGTGGCCTGGGATGAATGCAGAAGTTAAAAGATATTGTAATGAATGCAAAACTTGCCTAAAATATAATATCAAGGGAGGAACTAAAAAAGAACCGAAAATTATTCAGTCACAAAATATGGAGCCCGGGGATAAATGGATAATGGATTTTATCGGCCCATTGCCGACCTCTCACGGGAAAAAGCCATTTAAAAGACCGAATAAATATTGCCTAGTATGTATTGATGAATGTACCGGATTCACCACCCTGATCCCAACAAAGAGTTGTAGGACACAAGATGCTATAGAAGCTAGTGAGTTGATTCTGGTCGCTAACGGGCCTCCCAGAGTAATTCATACAGACCAAGGACCTGGCTTTAAAAACCAGGACTTTAACATGTGGTGTACCGCTCATGGGATACAGCTTGAGTTTAGCACACCTTACCATCCTGAATCGGCAGGAAAGGTAGAACGGAGAAACCAAGATGTCAAACTAGCCTTGGCAAAATTATTGTGCACTCGCGGTGGTAGTTGGAGTCAATGGTTGAAGGAGGTGCAGCTGGCCATCAATAACACACCCATAGATCTCTTAGGAGCAGAGAACCATATAACTCCGCACTATTTGAGATATGGAGTACAAATGAATACAGAAAATAAGCCTGAAATAGAAACCCAAATTAAACTTAAAAAAGAATGGATAGATCTCCTAAAAACTAAAAAAGAAGAATTAAGACAACAAAGGGAACAGAAAATTCAAGAAGACAGAAAATTTTGGCAACCTAAAGTAGGAGATTGGGTACAAGAGAAAAAACAAAATAAATCAGGAAGAGCCTTTAAAGCCCGCTATCATTTGCCTCAACAGATAATCCAAGTAGGAAATAGGACAGTGACAGTCGGGAAGGAAGGCAAGGAAAGGACTTTATCTGTAGATAATATAAGACCAGTTAACAAAGACTAAGAACATGGCAGATTGGATGGCTGTATATTTAGGAGAAGAAGAGAAACACAGGGAACAAATGGAGGGATTTTTAACCTCCAAGAGAGATGTAAACAGCAGAAATGAAAAAAAAATTGGAAACAAATATTTAAAGGAAACAAAAAACAAAAAACAAACAATATGGAGTTAGGACAATTAGGGAAAGGCAAAAGGATACCAAAAGTAAAAAAAAACCAAGAAAGAAGAGACTAAGACGATTAAACAAAAGAAACTCACGGCAGAACGCTGCTCTAAGTGTAATATAGTTCAACACACCCTACTATTTATAGTATTAGCCTTTCTAACTATAGGATGGATACTTCAGGCAGTAATAAAGCGCAGCCTGGAATGTAACACAGGTAATAACCCCGACAGCAACAGTAACTCGACAAATTCAGCAGGAATGCCTCTAATAATAGGAGGATTAACCCTATCCAACATGGCCCTAGTAATGTTAGGACTAATTACGATAAATGTTGCGCAAGCTCAAAAATATGAAACTTGGACAGATCCAAGACCCTCAGCAGAAATAATAGGAGAAGAAATTATAGGACACACATACACCTTAGACATAATAGTCTTAAAACAGGAGCTTGTGAATGAAAACCAAGAACAAGATCAAAGAATAGATAATCTTATACAAAATTGGATAGACGAATTACTATCTTATAGTATACAAAATGTTACAACAAATGAAGAAACCTCAGAGAGAGATAGATGGCTCTACTGTTTATACAAAACGTATAACCGTTCAGACTATCAGATCCAGGATCAAAAAACCACTATAACTGCTCCTATCCTATTATTATAAAAATAACACCCATATAATTGGATGCACCGATAAAGCCACACAATGTTATAGCCCATCAGGATACAATACCGCTCTCCTCCAAAACTGCCCAAATGATAATAGAGCAAAAAGAAATGAAACCCATGGACCATGGTCCTGCAAAATTCCCAACTCAGGAAAAGTAGTATATATAGAACACGGTAGATTTAAATGTGGATACACTTATGAAGTTCCTTAGGATAATTACTATGAAAATAATATCAAAAAGTATAACACTGAGGCAGAAAACCCAGATGGAAATCAAACATCTAAATGGAAATCAGTATATCAAGACTGGGAAAAATTAAAATACTTCCTAAAAGACCCACAAAGATAGGGAACTGAAATAAAAGTAGAAAATACAACTCTGTACTGCTACAAAACAAAGCAGAATGCCACCTTTTGGGAACAATCTTCTCCTGATAGATGGCTGGTGATAACCACAAATCAAAAAAGCAGTAACAACAACGATAATAATGATAATAATAATAATAATAATAATAGACAACAACAGGCAGAAGCATATATTAAGGATTTATTCAAAAATCAGAAAATACAATGGGAAAACTCAAAAAACCTAATAATAGAAGTGATAACAATCAAAAAAGACCAAGCCTGGCAAATTGCCTTTAATGACCTTAGAAATCAATTAAATGTAATAACTAGACGATGGTTGCATAACACCGTAAGAACAGAAAACAGGACAACAGCTGATTTAACCTCAAGGGTATACAGATCCCACGTGGAAAACAAAGATCAACAACTAAAGATCTCACTAGTAGAGATCAAATCCATTCTCACAAACGAAAATTACGAAACTAAAATAAAACAACCAATTTGGCAAAGCCTAAAAAATGGGTGGCTAAAAAAGGAAAAATGTATTCAAATTAACAATCAGCCTCAACTGATCGAATTCTCTAATTTAATCCTATTAAAACCCTGTGATAATAACAAGGTTCAATATGTTAAAAAAGATTGCCAGATAGAGTACTTCCATCTGGAAATACCTGGCTAACAAACCAGTCAGGAGAATTTAATGTTACGACAGGACATGTCGGATGTAATGGCAAAATTATGAGACAAAACAGAGAAACTTATAAGAACCCGGCAGAAAAAATTAATCTAAAAATAGAAAAACCCAAACCTGACCTAGAACATTTTGAAAGAATGCTAACCATCTATTCAGAAAAGCAATGGATGGAGATAACCTTCTCGGGCCCAACAGATGACGAGAAGCTAAAGACCTTCCAGAACCTAATATCAAAAGAAAGGAAGGCTGACCAAAAAACTCTACAGGAAGAGATAAAAATATGTGTAGAAGAATCAAGAAAAAATTGGTATGATAACTTGCATATTAATGCAGGGACTATGTCAGTATTACAAACTACTGCAAACATTTGGGTGCAAATCTATGATTGGATTTATTGGATTCTATCATGGCTTGGCCTAGAATAACATACACCGCTCTTAGTGGGACTTATCCTACTCTGGGTGTTTGTGGTCGTAATTTGGCCATTTCTCAAGCCATTAAATCAAGGGATTGATTTCAGAACGAAAATAAACCACATTCTGCTTCCTCGACCGGCAAGCATGGATGAAACCAAGAAGTCCTAGACTTCCTGGGAAAACAAAACCAAGACTTACTTGGGACTCTGAACTATTGTGAAGGAACGGGAATTTCTCGAACCAATGTGATATTTTCTCCCACATGAAAGAACAATTTAGCCCTGTAGTCATGCCCGTAAGTCTATGGGACGCCTACTGCCACCACCTACCCATTATAGGAGGAAACATTCTGAAAGGACTCCAGCTCCTTTGGGGCTTGGTAGAATATAAATGGGTCCATTTGACCCTAGGTATAGGACTAATTCTCACAATTATGATTGGCTTTGAATTTAAACGAAGAAAATTTGAAATTACTAAGGGAGAATGGGGATCGTTTTTAACACTGATCTCCTCAACCATAATCATATCTTTTAATTACGAACCAGAATGGGCCATTTCTTGTGCTACCATTCACTTGATTCTAAAGACATTAATTGTCTGTCATTCGGTCTTAACACAGACCTCAAACCAGGATAAACCTTCGTTTGTCCAAACCAAAAACCAAACCAAACCTTTGAAACACAGACGCGACCCGTCTTTGGGTGACGCTAAATCAGAAAAACAAAATAAGTCCAAGCAGCTACCACCTTGGAAGAAACCAAAACCACAGAAAACCTGCGTACCAAAATGGAACCAAAAACTTACATTACTGGAACTCAACAAACCCTCTGCATCTATGCGAAAAAAAAAACAACCTCAATATTCCTTTATCAATATCCAAAAATTAAAGAATGGGTAACTAGAAACAAGGAAACCAACACCACACGGAATACGGATGGTGGACTGAGCCAAGAACAGTTCTAAAAGAACACAACATTGGACAATGTTTAAATTGTAATGGACGTAAAAAGGCACAGAGACTAATATGCACATTTTGCTCAATGCTATTCGAAGAATTGAATATGAACATATTACTTTCTGTATGCAAACCAACAAAGATGTTGCCAGACCCAGATTTGATCAAAGGGGAACGCATTCGACAAACACCCCTTTCAAAAGAATATATGGTACAGTATGACCGTAGAAGAGGCCATAACCTGGCTGAACACTTAATGATACTCTCCAAAGGAAAATATACCTTTGTGGACTGTCTGAACTATGTTGCAAAACTACAAAAGCGGAATGAAGAAATCCTAACTGACCTAAACATGCTCCGATCCAACATAAAACAAGACGAGTTTAATTACGTAACCAGAGAAGCCAACAGACCGTTACCTCATCCACAAATCGATATGATAACCGAATGGTCAAAATGGACATGGTCACCTAAAGCCATAGAAACGGTGGTAACTTATACATCACCGACCCATGATTGGAAATGGACGGAAAGAGAATATAAGAACCCACCTGGATACAATGACTGCCTCCTGAGGGAACTCCGGAGAAAACACAAAATATCCCCCTACATGGCATGCGAAAGAGACCGCAAACAGGATCCCAAAGACTACCATGAGTACAAAATGAGGATTCTGAATGAAAGAGCAAAACGGATGGTCCAACAAACTTCATGGTACAGTTGGAAACACGATGGCTGTCAAGGCCCCGAACCAAAACCAACATGGAAACCAGAGGTCCGGCTCTTTGACCACCAACATGATTGGAAACGAAATCCACTGATGAAATTCGTCGGAACCCCAACAACTGAATCTGATCATGAAACCCGCCATGGGAAGTCTGACTCAGAATGATTTCGCATAATTAAATGAAATGTATGCGTTGATTTAATGTTGCCTTTTCTGCTTTACTCACAATAGCTCTCATAATAAGAGCGTCAACTGCAACAAACTACACCGCTGATGAATAAAGTGAAGATAATAATAATGGAGCGCAGAAAAACGAAAAATTCCTGATACATGCTGCTATTGGTACAACAATCATTGTAGAACTCTGTTCAGCTATCATTTGAACTTTTTAAAGACACATGGGGAAATCTCGCTTTTCAAGAGGGGGATGTCACGGGATCCATTACTTCTTCATGAAAAGACTCGATTCCTCTGTGGAATTTTACCTGATTATATTATATTGTATAAGATTAAGCTTAACAGCAATGATGCTATTAACTCGTTAAGTGTCATGGGATCTGTCTACTTCTTCATGAAAAGACTCAATTCTTCTGTGGAATTTTACCTGATTATATTAGATTGTAGCAACAATGATACTATTAACTCTTTATTGTATTTTAGCCTAGCAACAATTAAGTATAACTATGACTATGTGGCAACTGCTCTCTACCAGCTACTTATCAGCTACTTATTGTTTTCTCAGCTAATTAAGTGTTTAACGCGACCTTTAAACAATGCTGACCGAGGCACAGTTTGAGATTCCAGTTCTTTAAACAAATGATGTAATTGCTTAACTTAGACTGTAAGGGATATAAAGCAGAGCTAAAACAGACAGAACTCACTCTTGTCTTGAAACACAGACAATGAGTCACCCAACCATCCTCTGAACCACCAGGCTTGCAGAAAAGACACATTTGTGCAAAATACAGACCGATCGGATGAAACATACGGACGGCTAAGAGCTTGCTGAAATACGCCTGCCTAAAAGATTCTCGGTTGAGGCACTGCATTCTAGCCTGAAGAAGATACAATCTGAACCAACTAGCTGAAACACGCTAGTCTAAGAAGATCCCATTTGGGACACTCAGGTATTAAGCTCTGCTTTTATCCTAGGTATCTTTTAAGAACATTCAAAAAGGCTGTAACGATTGTGATTAACTGAAAACATCTGATTGTGAGTATTCAACTTATTATATTGATAAATTTCTATTATATTTTACACCACACACTTCGTATTCGCCGAACCTTTATTTGATAAGATATGTTTACCTTTGTGTTGGTATGTTAAGTCTAGAACTTAGCTGAGAAGGCATTAGGATTGACTTAAAGTGAATCCCTCTCACTCCTAGGTGAAAGGATAAACTGAAGGGACCTAGAGACCTGCGATAAACCCAGCCGAGTTTGTAGCTATCAGGACCATACAGTCAATAGGGACCACTGGTAAACTTGACGGGTAACGGCCTCAGGTATATGCCCGAGGTACTGTAGTTTAATCCGGTAGTAACCCATACCTATTGAGGATATCCACCTGAATAACATAACATATTGACAAGCTGTCGAATCCTAACCTAGGTGTTTGACGAGTGGTGTAGCAGTTAATGCGTTTGACTTTAAATCAAAAAATTGCAGTCTCGCATCCTGCTTGTGTTCAGGACAATGTGCTTTTCCGAGTGTGTGCTACGTTGGTGGATGTTGAGCAATGATGTGATCCGTGTCTTCGCAAATTAAGCTGTTTCATTTGGGTCGATTCCCCATTTAGAATTCAGGCTCACCTCAACAGCTCTCATTGTCAGGACAACTAGTTTGTTTCCACACAAAGCTGCCTTCTGTCAGAGAGCCTAGTATGTGGGGGCGAAGAGCAGAAGTAAAGCAGATGGAGCTAATATTATTGTCGTGCATCGGCTGCTGTCGAGATATGTGTTTTGTATCTCTCCCTGTGGGGTAAAAAGAGATTTAGTTCAAGGTTTGTGCGAAGATTTGTAGATCGGGTGCTTGTCGTTGTGTTTCTGTTCGCCGAGCTGGAAGATTTTGTTGCAAAGGTTACGTACCCTGGCTAGGCGACATCATCAGTTCTCTGGAGCCTCCTGCGAAACGCGTCTTTGATGTTTCTTCCGGTATTTATAGTGGTCTGTCCTTGCCGCTTCTGGGTGTCAGTTTCAGCTGTCCGCTGCAGTGGTTGGTATATTGGGTCCAGGTCGATGTGTTTGTTGATGGAGTTTGTGGATGAATGCCATGCCTCTAGGAATTCCCTGGCTCTTCTCTGTCTGGCTTGCCCTATGAAAGTAGTGTTTTCCCAGTCGAATTCATGTTGCTTGTTGTCTGCGTGTGTGGCTACTAGGGATAGCTGGTCGTGTCGTTTCGTGGCTAGTTGATGTTCATGTATGCGGATTGTTAGCTGTATTCCTGTTTGTCCTATATAGTGTTTTGTGTAGTCCTTGCATGGTATTTTGTAAACTACATTAGTTTTGCTCATGTTGGGTATCGGGTCCTTTGTTCTAGTGAGTTGTTGTCAGAGCGTGGCTGTTGGTTTGTGTGCCGTTATGAGTCCTAACGGTCGCAGTAGTCTGGCTGTCAGTTCTGTAACGCTCCTGATGTATGGTAGCATGGCCAGTTCTTTTGGTTGTGGCATGTTCTCGTTCCGTGGTCTGACTCTTAGGTATCTGTTGATAAAGTTGCGCGGGTATCCGTTTTTGGTGAATACCTAGTAAAGGTGTTCCTCTTCCTCTTTTTGCAGTTCTGGTGTACTGCAGTGTGTTGTGGCTCTTTTGAATAGTGTCCTGATGCAGCTTCGTTTGTGTGTGTTGGGATGGTTACTTCCATAGTTTACGACTTGGTCTGTGTGTGTTGTTTTCCTGTGTACCCTAGTTGTGAATTCTCCGTTCGGTGTTCTCTGTATTATTACGTCTAGGAATGGGAGTTGGCTATCCTTTTCTTCTTCTCTCGTGACTCGGATTCCTGTGAGTGTGGCGTTGATGATCCGGAGTGTTTTTTTCTATTTCCGTGTTTTTGATGATTACGAACGTGTCATCGACATATCTGACCCAGAGTTTGGGTTGAATTTGTGGTAGGGCTGTTTGTTCTAAACTTTGCATAACTGCCTCTGCTATGAGTCCCGAGATTGGTGATCCCATGGATGTTCCGTTGATTTGTTCGTATATCTGATTGTTGAATGTAAAGTGTGTAGTGAGGCACAAGTCCAGTAGTTTAAGTATGCCGTTTTTGTTGATAGGTTCCGCCTCCTGTTTTCTGTTCTGTATGTACAGTAGGTTGGCTATTGCTTCTCTGGCTAGGGTTTTGTCAATCGAAGTGAGCAGTGCCGTCACGTCGAATGCGATCATGGTTTCTTCTTTGTCTATGTGTGTATTCCTGATGACGTCCAAGAATTCCTGTGTTGATTGTATGGAGTGTTTGGATCCGCTGGCCAGGTGTTTCAGTTTCTGTTGTAGTTCTTTGGCCAGTTTATATGCTGGTGTCCCTGGTAGTGATACTATGGGTCTGAGTGGGATGTCTGGTTTGTGTACTTTGGTTAGTCCATGGAATCTGGGGGTGTTGTTACTTTCCGGTTTCATTCTTTGTAGGTCAGCTTTGGTTATCTGTCCGTTTTTTTGTAGATTTCTTAGTGTGTTATTTATTCTATTGGTGAGTTGTGGTGTGGGGTCAGAATCCTTCATTTGGTAGGTGTTGGTATCTGCGAGTAATTGTTGTGCTTTCTTGATGTAATCTGATTTGTCTAGGATCACCGTCATTCTGCCTTTATCTGCTGGTTGTATGATTATGTTGTTATCGTTTATTAGTGCTTTCAGTGCTTCCCTCTCCTTGGTGTTGAGGTTATGTGTTTGTCTTTTTCTTATCATCATAGGTACGACCGTTTGTCTCACTGTTTGTTGTGTCTCTTCTGTCAGTCCATTGTTCCTGAGTGTGGATTCTAGTGCTGCTAGGAAGTCTGCTGTCTTGGCATCCCTGTGGTTGTAGTTGAGTCCCTTGGCCAGTATAGGTCTTTCCATGTCCGTGAGCTGTATGTGTGAGTGGTTTATAACCCAGGCGTGTGTTGTAGTGTCCCCTTTTTTGTGTGTTAGTTTGGCCATTTTTTCTTTTAGTGCCGTTTTTTTGCGGTGTGTTGTCCTGTTGTAGTGTCCTCTTTTTTGTGTGTTAGTTTGGCCATTTTTTCTTTTAGTGCCGTGTTTTGCGGTGTGTTGTCCTGTTCTACAACACACACCTGGGTTAAAAACCTCTCCCACAGACAGCTCACAGACATGGAAAGACCTATACTGGCCAAGGGACTCAACTACAACCACAGGGATGCCAAGACAGCAGACTTCCTAGCAGCACTAGAATCCACACTCAGGAACAATGGACTGACAGAAGAGACACAACAAACAGTGAGACAAACGGTCGTACCTATGATGATAAGAAAAAGACAAACACATAACCTCAACACCAAGGAGAGGGAAGCACTGAAAGCACTAAGAAACGATATTTACATAATCATACTACCAGCAGATAAAGGCAGAATGACGGTGATCCTAGACAAATCAGATTACATCAAGAAAGCACAACAACTACTCGCAGATACCAACACCTACCAAATGAAGGATTCTGACCCCACACCACAACTCACCAATAGAATAAATAACACACTAAGGAATCTACAAAAAAAAAACGGACAGATAACCAAAGCTGACCTACAAAGAATGAAACCGGAAAGCAACAACACCCCCCGATTCTATGGACTAACCAAAGTACACAAACCAGACATCCCACTCAGACCCATAGTATCACTACCAGGGACACCAGCATACAAACTGGCCAAAGAACTACAACAGAAACTGAAACACCTGGCCAGCGGATCCAAACACTCCATACAATCAACACAGGAATTCTTGGACGTCATCAGGAATACACACATAGACAAAGAAGAAACCATGATCTCATTCGACGTGACGGCACTGTTCACTTCGATTGATAAAACCCGAGCCAGAGAAACAATAGCCAACCTACTGTACATAGAGAACAGAAAACAGGAGGCGGAACCTATCAACAAAAACGGCATACTTAAACTACTGGACTTGTGCCTCACTACACACTTTACATTCAACAATCAGATATACGAACAAATCAACGGAACACCCATGGGATCACCAATCTCGGGACTCATAGCAGAGGCAGTTATGCAAAGTTCAGAACAAACAGCCCTACCACAAATTCAACCCAAACTCTGGGTCAGATATGTCGATGACACGTTCGTAATCGTCAAAAAAACGGAAATAGAGAAAACACACCGGATCATCAACGCCACACTCACAGGAATCCGATTCACGAGAGAAGAAGAAAAGGATAGCCAACTCCCATTCCTAGACGTGATAGTACAGAGAACACCGAACGGAGAATTCACCACTAGGGTACACAGGAAAACAACACACACAGACCAAGTCCTAAACTATGGAAGTAACCACCCCAACACACACAAACGAAGCTGCATCAGGACACTATTCAAAAGAGCCACAACACACTGCAGTACACCAGAACTGTAAAAAGAGGAAGCGGAACACCTATACAAGGTATTCGACAAAAACGGATAACCGCGCAACTTTATCAACAGATGCCTAAGAGTCAGACCACGGAACGAGAACATGCCACAACCAAAAGAACTAGCCATGCTACCATACATCAGGAGCGTTTCAGAACTGACAGCCAGACTACTGCAAACCTTAGGACCTATAACGGCACACAAACCAACAGCCACGCTCAGACAACAACTCACTAGAACAAAGGACCCGATACCCAAAATGAGCAAAACTAATGTAGTTTACAAAATACCATGCAAGGACTGCACAAAACACTATATAGGACAAACAGGAAGACAGCTAACAATCCGCATACATGAACATCAACTAGCCACGAAACCACACGACCAGCTATCCCTAGTAGCCACACACGCAGACAACAAGCTACATGAATTCGACTGGGAAAACACTACTTTCATAGGGCAAGCCAGACAGAGAAGAGCCAGGGAATTCCTAGAGGCATGGCATTCATCCACAAACTCCATCAACAAACACATCGACCTGGACCCAATATACCAACCACTACAGCGGACAGCTGAAACTGACACCCGGAAGCGGCAAGGACAGACCATTATAAATAACGGAAGAAACATCAAAGACGCGTTTCGCAGGAGGCTCCAGAGCACTGATGATGTCGCCTAGCCAGGGGACGAAACCTTTGCAACAAAAACTTCCAGCTCGGCGAACAGAACCACAACAATGAGCTTTAGTTCCTCAATTTGCGTGTAACATCATGTGTCCATGTCAGCCTTCAGTCACATTGTTGTGTCATTTCAGATCATAGTGATAATCTCAAGGATATTTGCACTGGAAACATCTGAAAACACAAGCTGAAGGGTCAAAACTCGAAACGGGGACTGGAATAGATGGATGTCTTATGAACTGAACTGCACGATGGCCTTTTTCCACTCGGTTAAAAACTCAACAACATGAAGAAACTAATCTGCAACGAAAATAATCAGAAATGATAACATAAAACGGTTTAATTGGGAGAATAGAGGTCAAATCTTGTCACCTTCCCTTGTAATCACGTTGATCAGATTCAGCGTTCTCACTGCCCTGTACCGGGTCTTATTTGGGATCAGGGACGTCATGATTTGTTCTGCTTGCATGTCATGTTCACAGTATATCAGGCCGAATTTCTGAAGCGGGCAAGTCGTTCATTGTGTTGAAACGTCATGCATGTTAACATAAAACAAAGAGCTGCAGATGCTTTACACCTGAACGAAAACAAGAATTGATCGAGAAAGCCAACATGACTTGCAGCATGTGTGGAGAGAAACAGGTTAGTTCTAAATTTCTATATTATAATGCTGGGAAAATGTTTAGTTCTACCTGTCAACGCATGTTATTTATCAATATCTTCCATTCGCTTACAACTACCGACGTTACACATTTTAAAGGACTTTATCTGCTGTAATGTTACTTCTGTTGCCCTGAGCTGGTGTCAGCGAGCTGCCATGTCGACTCCAGTGTTGGTCATTTCAGTGCCTACCTCTGTATGTGTTTGTTTTGTCATTCTTTGTCGCTGAGTATCCAATTCACATTCTTCCACATTCTCCGACTCTGTGTCTGATCATATCCCTCATGTCATATTTCTATTCTTTGAAATGTCTGATTTAAGGAGTAAAAAAAACATACAACACCAGGATACAGTCCAACAGTTTTAATTGGAAACAATTGCTTTCAGAGCTCCGAAAGTTAGTGCTTCCAATTAATCCTGTTGGACAACAAGCTGGTGTTGTGTGATGTTTAAATTTGAACTCCCCAGCCCAACACCGGCATCTCCAAATCGTGATTTTAGGAGACAGATTGAGAGTGGAGCTGCTGAGAGGCGTTCTCACATCTGGCTGGAATATGTCGACCTGGGCCCAGATTCTCCTGATAATGTGTCTGTCAGCCCGACCACAGGTAAGGCGA
This sequence comes from Hemiscyllium ocellatum, assembly GCF_020745735.1. NCBI lineage: Eukaryota > Metazoa > Chordata > Chondrichthyes > Orectolobiformes > Hemiscylliidae > Hemiscyllium > Hemiscyllium ocellatum. The sequence continues at coordinate 894,404 of NC_083442.1, read as the reverse complement.
TACTTTCTCCCTCAAAATATTGTGACCATTTCGAACACAAAATAGCATTCATAGTCCACCAGGAAGAAAATAAAAGCAATGCAATCATGCTAGAACTATCGGAACATAATAACACATTTACTGTTTGGGTGCAATGAATGAATTGTAACTGAAGGGAATGATAATAATCTTAAATTGGAGATGGTGCTAATAATACAACATTGTCCGTCAAGTCTGCAGTGTCTCGCTTCTGATTTCGCTATCCTTTTACTTAATACTTTTGCTATCAGCTAACTGGACCATCTGTTCTTTATCTAACTTTCTAAACCTGACAAATCACACCTCAATCTCCTTTGCTCAGTGCAGAAAAGCGTCAGTTTCTCTTATCTGTTCTTCATTCTTTGGACGATTTGATAAATCTGCTCTGAGACCTCTACACAGACCCTCACATTCTTGGTGGTGATCACCTGTTTGCGTAGAACCAAATACCGTGTGTTGGTGTAGGTGATGTTGTCATACACAGGCAATTGTTCAGGAGCATCACTCTGATTCCTGAACTGAGAGTTTGCTCTGCCGCTGTGCTTCTGATTTCTTTCCAGCTACAGGTGCCAACACTTCATTATCAAGTTGAAAATGTTGGGCAAAAATCACTCAATACTCTGCAAAAAATTACCAGGAGACACAGAAAATCCTTCACCAAACTAAACTATAATGTTTCAAAATGAAAGCTCTGACAGCCATAACATTTATTCCTTGTATGCCCACGAGATCTTTATTTCTCTTTACATTATACAGTCTTGGGTACCTGCACTTATCTGATAGCATTAGCATAACCAGTCATACTGGCCTGCTCTTTCTCCCTAATCTAATAATTTTCTGCCTCACTGATTCACTGCATTACACATAAGCTATCACATTCCAACACCATCGACTTCGGAATTAGCTCATCTGTCAATTATTCAACTAGCCTATCGCAGTACGCTAACATTATCTGTTACTGGATCTCTCAAATATGACCATGTGCATGCATTACAACACTAAAGTATAGACACAACTGCCAAATTAATTTGCATATATACAATGAAATTATTTCAGTATCGTTAACCAGTAATCTACACTGTTGTGCAGTGTTCTGTTCTGACCAAAAACTTTCCCATGAGTTTTTCGGCTGGTTTGATTTTTTAATATGAATCGGAACTAATGCCCATCTATTGAGCACGGCCATCTCTATTGTCCTGGATCAGCTCTCTGTCATTGTCGAACAATTTGTGTCTTCAAGAATGGTTGTGATGCCTTTGGTTATTTTTTATTGTTTCTTCAATTGACTCTGAATGAGGACAGTATCGTTAGACATCCCCTTATTATGTAATGCTTGCACTGAGCTTCCCTCAGGAGCAAATACAATATTATTAGATTACATTAGATTACTTACAGTGTGGAAACAGGCCCTTCAGCCCAACAAGTCCACACCGACCCGCCGAAGCGCAACCCACCCATACGCCTACCCCTACATTCACCCCTTACCTAACACTACGGGCAATTTAGCATGGCCAATTCACCTGACCCGGACGTCTTTGTGACTGTGGGAGGAAACCGGAGCACACGGAGGAAACCCACGCAGACACGGGGAGAACGTGCAAACTCCACACAGTCACCTGAGTCGGGAATTGAACCCGGGTCTCAGACGCTGTGAGGCAGCAGTGCTAACCACTGTGCCACCATGCTGCCCAGTTATTCACGAAGTGATCGTGATGGGACTATGACACGTTATAAATAATTTATCTCACTGTCGTTTTATAAATAACCCAATGGGAAGAAATGGCTGCTCACCAACTTACTCAATCAACTGAACAGCCCAACAACAATTGCACCGGTAGCAGAGGTACAAATGTTGGAACGCTAAAGTGGTCAGGACGTCCCAAGTGGAGAATTCAACCAACAGTGTTCCGCATGACAGACAAAAATGCACACCAATACACTATCGAGGAAGGCAAATACTCGGTCGACCCCAAGCTCCTTGTAGGTGCTTTTGTGAAAAACAACAGCTTGATCTATCCTCATCCCCATTCCATCTTGACCTTTCGTGCTTCATCATCACAAATTTACATCTGAATATTTCAGAACATGATGATCGTTTCTACTTCACCTTATCCTGACAGATTATGAGTTCCAGATGCAACCACCCTCTCGCTGGTTATTCCACACATCTACTCAAACCTTTGTGCCTATTCCCTGAAATCTATGGCGCCCAGTTGGTCGATCTCTCCACCAAGGGCAAGTTCTTCTTTCAGTCTACCCAATCCATATACCTCATTATTTTCTACTTCTTAAGCATGTCTCCTCTTAATCTTCCCTGCTCTAACAAAAAAAAACAACCACAGTCTGTCTAATCAATCTTCATAATGGAAACTCTTCATCGCAGACAATATCATGGTAAAACACTTCTGCACCATTTGCATAACAGACATATAGCTGCTATACAGTGAATTGCAGAACTGCACACAATATTCGAGTTCGAACAAAATGATCAAATGAAGACGAATGCCGCAGAAATTGATCCTATACAATGAAGACTCTTCTCTGATAGCTCTATATCCTTCTCCTGAGCCTGATGCTCCAATAATCTCTGGTCTATGACAGTAAAAGCTGTACATGAGGATTGATCTCACAATCACTGTATTTAAATAGTTCAAGTGGATTGAAGGACCTGATGTTCAGATTGCAGCACGTTCACCCCGCAACCGTGACAGCATCAGCACAGACCGCGGGCTGTCAAATTGAAAGCACGTGTTAGATTGTACAGTGCCTGCGTGAAATGGGAGGAGGGAAGTGAAAGAACGTTGCTGATTTTTAAGTTGAGAGAAATCTCCGAGAATGGGTGGGGTTGAATTTTACATATGCCCTGCAGAGAAATCAGAGCGCAGCCGTTTGAAGGACGAAAATCATCAACTCGGAGGATATTATCAAGTGAAGAATGATTGATTCCTTCAGGCATTGGTTTTTCACAGGTTACATGAAGGAAAACGGTATGAATGCCCATTGCTGTGACATCCGAACCGAAGATTTTGCAGCTACTTCAGAGATTTCGAACCACGATACAAGCATGCATGATATGGAAAACCATAGTAGAACATAAGGAAAGCGAAATGGCATATTATATATCAGGAACAGTACCATATTCATCACAGAACTATTTACCAAACAGCAGACAGAGATGTGGGAACTAAGAATGATCTGAATCTTTAACTCCGACATCCCCAGATGCTGTGGAGATTCCATCATAGGGTTTGTTCAAGACTGAGATCAATAGATTACTGCGATTAGATTAAACATTCAGGAGACAGTGCACAATACTGTTGAAACACACGTTTCAATAACAATGTAGTTTTGGGTTGGTTTATCTCACTCCCTTTCCCCACACAATGAAGTAAACACTGCTGTAGAAGATCATACATTCCCAGTTCCCAGGCCCGTAAACATAGAAAGTAAGTCTTATATTCGCGAATAAAAACCCCAAAAGAGGGTTTGAATCAGTGCAGGGAAGATCCTGTCGCGCCAGTGACGCAATCAGTGAGCACGTGGTACTTCTATGTAGGTTCAGAGGCGCATGATTGCTGAAGCTGGCAGCTGCAACCTAACCTGGAGCAGCTTCTATTAACAAGAAGCAGGGAGGATTGAGACATCAGGCTGAGGGAAAGGAAGCTCTGCTTTAATCTGAAGCGAAATAGTCTTTGTCAGCACACATATTTGTTGACTTAGGGGGATCTGCCTCAGGTGAATGACTGAATTGTATATTTTTTTAAATTCTGCAAACATTGATGTCATGTTAAAGTATCGGGACAAAGTGATGTGAGGTAATCGTTTTACTCTTGGACTTTTCTCATATGGCTGACTCTGCATTGTGTTAAGTTTTCGAAAGGGATTTTAGTTCCTTTCATACTATTTTCCTCCTGCTAAATTTCTCAGGGAATTAAAATAATCTAAACTTTCGAAAATTAACGGAAATATATGATGTTGTGATTAGGCCCGAGTTTACGTTAAAGTATAGTGGAAAGACAAGACAGTGAAGGTGAAATTTATCAGACCAACGGTGATCTCGTAGACAGATTGTGACGACAAATATGTTTGCGTTGCCAATGACACTTGACACTTCACAAAGTCGCGATCAATGAAGTGGAGCAGCGACAGTTATGATATTTTCTTGTTGTGAATATCTCTCCTGGATTTACAGTAATGGGGCTTAACAACTCCTTTTACAAGGAGGTGGGTGAATTTAATCAAAGCACACTCCAGATAATAGATATATTTGTTCCCTGCTGCCCCTCTGTTCCGGATTGACTGAGATGGCTTTTGTAAAGATATTTCACAGAATGTAAGAAGAGGAATTGTAGATCGGAAACTTAAACCAAATGACATATCAAGATCTGAACATTCCGCTTTATTGAGTAAGATAATAGAAACATAAAATTTCTTTCTTCAATCTCGCAGTAACACTTGCCCAATGTCTGCCAGTTTTGTCCCTAATACTTTAAGTATTTGCTCCTTGGAAATGCTGATCTTTACTTAACTTTCTAAACCTATTATAAACATAGTCTCTTTTAAGAAATCACACATCAATCTCCTTTAATCTGTGCAGGAGTACTTCAGTTTCTCTAACCTAATTTTACATCTAATAATCTTCATTCCTTTGACTATTCTGACAAATTCGTGGTTTGAATAGCTCCATAAACCCTCACAAACTTTGCGGTGATAACCTGATTGCGCAGACCCAATTGTTATTTGTTCATGTGTGTGATGTTATTATGCACAGGCAATCGCTAAATAATATCAACTGTGAAAGTTTGCTCTGCTAACAATTCTTCTGATTTCTTCTTATCAAGTTGAAACCAATGAAATTACTTCAGTATCCTATATCAATAATCTTCTCAGTTCAGCTTTGAGTTCTGTGTGAAATCTTCACAAGGCTGTTTGGATCGTGTGACCCCGTTACGATGGATCTGAATCAATGTCCTTCCATTGATTTGTTTCATTTCTATAATCCTGGATCAATTCTGTCACATTCTAATTTCCTCTGTCTCTAAGATTGGACGTACTGTTTTTTTTTTATTTTGTTTCCAATGACTCACTGAATGTGTTTTATTGTACCTGGACATCCCATAAAAAGCGCTTTTGGCATTAAACTTTGCATAATACCTCCCACAATGCCATCAGTTAAGGAGGTATTAACGAAGTGACAGTTAAGGGATTGTGACACGTTCCAAACCAATGACCATGAATTTGTAAAAAAAATAGTGTTATTAATCAACCAAGGGGAGGAAATAGCTGCAAGACAACTTTCCAGATCGGCCGAACATTCTCACAACAGCTACACCCGACACCAGCTACAAATTTCCTCTTTTCCTCAATATTGCTCTGCATCCTTTTCATAACCCTGATGTTCAAATAATCTCTGGTCCATCTCATTAAATCTGTTATATTAACATTATTTCCTAAATGGATCAAATTGTTGGAAGGTCCCGATGATGAGACTGGTGCATGTTCACCCAGCAACAGTGACTTCACAGTACAGACCGAACGATGGTCAATGTGAAATTGAATGTTGGACTGTGCCGTGAAATTGGAGTAGGGACGTAAATAACGGTGAGTTTTCGTGTAAGGGAGAGACATGCCTGAGAATGGGTAGTTTTCAATCCTCTGCTGTGACTCACAAAGATGTCAGAAAGTGCCAATGTGAGGCAACAAGATAATTAATTGATGAGCCGTCTCCTTCTTTCACGTTGTAACTTGCCCTGTTTGACTGGAAGGGATTTGTTTCTGTTATTTTTCTTCCTTCATGCACCTGTAGGAGCTGAAATAATTATTTTGTGTTTTCCCCTTAAGGAACCCTTAAAATCTATTTTTTATTGTTCTTAAATCCATCACTTAGTTTTCTTTTCCTGAAATCTGATCTGCTCCCAGTTTCAATGTCTGCTGCTCTATTTAGCCAATTTCTACGCCACGTTCTGGGATTCACTTCCAACCTTAATATCCCTTTTTTAGCATTAGCAGGGTCACCTTTCCTGTTTTATTTTGTGCCTGACAGGAACGAATAACTGTCACAGTTCCTCGAAATACTGTTGAAATGTTTGTTATTCCAAAAAGTGATCTTCCCCAAATTATTATAGTCTGCTTGCTTCTTATGCCATTGAAAGCTTGTCCATTTTGATTTTTAAACCCCCCCCCCACCTCAATCTCAGAATCAATTCTATCACTTTCCATCCTCAGGAGTTCTTCACTCTGCAGCATGGGACCCCACGCAGTTAGCGTGCCAGAAATCCCTTCTGATTGCCCAACAGGAATTTTGAATGTAAAGTTGCTGTAGTCCCAGAAAATCGTGTGACTGATCTCTGACTGATACAGAGAGAGAGAGAGAGAGAGAGAGAGAGAGAGAGGGAACTTGTGATGCTTTACCTTGAGGGACTGCTTGCTTCCAGAGATGGTCAAGGTTTAAGAAGTGGGATATTCATGGTGACCTCAGCCAGTACAGGGATTGAGCATGTGCTATTGATGTCATTCTGCTTCACAATCCAGCCGTCCACCAAATAATCTAACTGCTCCCAGCCATTACACAGTCCGTTGTTGATGATGGCCTTCCCCCATTTGGGTCCTTCAAGTATCGATCGTACAACCATCCCATCGATACTCTGAGACTGTTTCTTCTATGATATTTACACTGGTTTTACGTGTTCTATCTATTTGCAGATTCAAGGTCCCCACGCTACAAGGGCAGAAATAGGGCGTTCGGCCCATTTATTCTGTTTCACCATGTGATCGTGACAGAATTTTTTCTCAACCCATTTCTCCTACTTCCCGTCGTAATCATTGATGCCCTCCCCAAATCAGAAACATCTCTGTCCCTGTCATAAACGTATCCACTGACTTGGTGTCCACAGCCCTCTTCTTTTGTAGGTGTACAGGTATAATACATTAAAGACAATTGAAGAGCTCGTGCAACTGACGGATACAGCAAGAAGTGTTCTGAACAAGGAAATAATATAACGTTTGAGATAACAATATGGTATTAAATTAAAGTCCAATATATGTCTTAATATTGTGGTTAAGGAATAAATGAAAAATGAAGGCACTACTTCATTGCGATGTTTTCATTTATTTCTGACGAGGGAAGGTGTTAATAAGGTGTAGAGATACTGCACGTTTTAGAGAGTTGAAACGCTAGCAGAACGATTTCACACTCCCCAAAGTATTTTGAACAAGCTAACAATGTATCTTTTTGTCGAGCTACTAGCAATAGCTCGGTTGCTGTGAGACAAAAACAAATTTAAATTTGCCCAAACATTTTAAAAACTGCCCCAAGACACCAAACTCTAATGAACTTTGAATTTAGTATTTTGAGGGTATTACAACCAACGAAAGGATCCGACGTGTTGTGGTATAAAACCAGACATTTTTGACCAGTTGACGGAGAACTGTCAAGCCACCAACACGTTGAGAATGGACAGCTCTCTGTGAGGTGCCTGTCAATTAGCTTGGGCAGCAGAACGTCGAGGCCTACCTGGTGTGAGAGAAAACAGAGGAAGATCTACAGAGGAAACTCGGCAAAGCTGCCTGGTTTGTAAACGTGATTATTTTTCTGTAAATGACAATCCGGTTTTTTTTTATCGAACTTGTATTGTAGCGTGGGAGGTAAAATATTCTATGAAGAGAAAGAATATGTAAATAATTTTTCATTAATACTCCCTGTTCGACTTAAAGAATAACGTTGTTAATTTTTGCTTTCCATCGTGACTTTTGTGATAGTTCTTTGCCTCTCGAATTTTTTAACAGATTGCTGCACGGGGTGTATCTTTTCTGTGTTGCGAGTTTAAATTAGCAAATGGAGTTACATCGTGTCGTAACATTTTGCGGCTCATCGCCGGGGTTTGTACAGATTGAGTCTTAGTTTCGTGATATGGACAGTTTTAGACAGATCCATTCTGACATTTGGACAAATTTGAATGGATTTGAGGTACGAAAAAGCTCAGAACATTTTAACACTTGCAGATTAGTGTCAGAGATTTTCAAGTAACATGTCGCGAAGCAATGTGTTTAATTTCGGTAACTTGTGGCTGGTTAAATTAGAAGAAGAGAAACGGCTCTGAAAATTGTGAAAGACTTTCCTGGATTTGAGGATGGTTCTCAAATTTGGCGAGCAGTTATAGAAGGAGATAGGAAGACAATACTTTCAGAATAAGCAAATAAGTTGGTTTTGGGTTAAACCAAGGACAAACGTAAATATGAAATTGTAAAGGAGTTATAGACTCACAGAGTCATAGAGAAGTACAAGCATGGGAACAGACACTTCGGTCCAACTCGTCCATGCAGACCAGATATCATACCCAAACTAGTCCCACCCGCCAGCACCTGATATATAAACCTACAAACCCTTCCTATTCATATACCCATCCAGATGATTTTTATATGTTGTAATTGTACTGGCCTCCACTACTTCCTCTGGCAATTCAGTCCAGAGACCTACCACTCTCTGAGTGAAAGTTGCCACTTTCGTTATCTTTATGTCTTGCCACTCTCAGCCAAAACTACGCCCTCTAGTTCTGGTCTCCACCACTCCAGAGAATGGACTTTGTCCATTTATCCTATCCATGCCTCTCGTGTTTTTATAATCATCTATGAAGTCACCCCTCAGCCTACGACGCTCCAGGGAATACAGCCCTAGCCTATTCAACCTTTCCGTAGTGATGAAATCCTTCAACCTTGGCAACATCTTTATAAATCCTTTTTTATCCTTTTTAAGTTTGACAACATCGTTCCAATCGGAAGGAGAACAGAATTGCACACAATATTCTAAAAAGTACCCTAACAAATGTCCTGTACAGCCTAAACATGACCGTCTAACTCCAGTGCTCAATATTCTGACCAATAATGGAAAGTACAACAAACGCCTTCTTCACTATCCTTCAAAATTCAAGGAACTATGAACCTACACTTCAAAGTCTCTTTATTCAGCGACACTCTCTAGGACCTCACCATTAAGACTATAATTTCTGCTAAGGTTTGATTTCCCAAAATGAAGCAACTCACAGTTATCTAGATTAAACTCTATCTGCCACTTCTCGACCCATTACCCCATCAGAGCAAGATCCCTTTGTAATCTAAGGTGACCTTCTTCGCTGTCTCCTACACCTTCAAGTTTGGTATCATCAGCAAATTTACGAAATATACTGCTTATGCTCACATTCAAATCATTTATATAAATGATGAAAAGTAGTCGACCCAGCACCAATTCTTGTGGCACTTCATAGGTCACAGGCCTCCAGTCTGAAAAGCAACCCTCTGTCTTCTACCTTTGAGCCAGTTCTGTATCCAAACGGAGAGTTCTTTCTGTATTCCTTGAGATCGAACCTTGCTCACTCGTCTCCCATGGGGAAAGCTGTCTAACAACTTACTGAAGTCCACATAGATCGCATCTACCGGTCTGTCCTTACCAATCCTCTTTGTTACTTCTTCAAAATGCTCAGTCAAGTTTGTGAGACATGTGTTCCAACGCAAAAAGCCACGTTGACTATCTCTAATAAGTACTTGCCTTTTCAAATACATGTCCTCAGGATTCCCTCCAAAAGCTTGCCGACTAAAGACGATAGGCTCATTTGTCTATCGTTCCCTGGCTTGTCCTTACCACCTTTCTTTAACAATAACAACACGTCAGCCAACCGCCCGTCTTCCAGCACCACACCAGATTATCGATGATACAATTATTTTAGGAAGAGGCCCAGCAATCACTTCCCTAGATTCCACAATAGTTCTAAGGTACACCTGATCAAGTCCTGGGGATGTATCCACTTTTATTCGAATCAAGACTCTATTTTCCAAATTGTCTCATGTCCCCTTTTTGTCGTCCTGATTTCTCCCTTAAGTATAATCCTACTGTTTATTGTACACTTCTAAGGATTCACTTGATCTATCCTGTCTATACCAGCAGATGCTTTCTTCTTGTTCTAAACCAAGCCTCATTTTTTTTAGTCTGCAAGCATTCCCTATACCTGCCAGCCATTCCTTTCATCCTATCACAAATATACTTTTATTCTGAACTCTTGTTCTCTCATTTCTGAAGGCTTCCATAGACATAGAAATCTAAAGTACCAATTGAGGAAAATGGAGTTAGAAGATAATAAAGGGAAAGACATAGAGAAAGAGAGGGGAAAGGGAGGCAGAAAAGAGAAAAACAGAGAAGTGAAAAACGAGCGAAGGTTATTAGGTGAGCAAGGAGAAAGAAAAGCAAGAGAGATATAAAAAGAGGGAGGAATAACAAAGAGAGACAAGGTTCTTGGCGGATCAAAAAATCGAGATCGCTTGAACTTAAATATGTGCATCATAGTCAGCAAAAGTCCATTCAAAAGAATCGAGATTAGAAGAGAAGCTAGTGTGGTATGTATACATCTGTCAAATCGCTGCCACATTTCGATGAGAAAGATGTTGAAGCCTTTTTTTTGAATTTGATAAAAAGAAACGACTACCCAGATGGAGCACACAGGATTTTGTAGACAGACTAAACTGTTCGACAAAGGTGAAGAGGTATCTGCCTTGATGTTACATGGTGGGCCAAGAGACTATGAAGATCTCAAATAGATTATTGGTCATGATTTGGGACGAGAAATCTAGGGACACCGGCTCCGAATCATAAAGTCAGAACCAGGTCAGAATTACGCTGAGCTCTGAAGAAATAAGCAGAGTCATTTAGATGGATGGGTGCGCTCTGTAATAATATTTAAGACGTTTGAGGCGCTTAGAAAGATTATTCTGCTGGAGGAGACTACAAAATCAATAACAGAAATGACGTGGAGGAAAAGAAACTTATGTACTTGAGGAAGGCAGCATAATCAGCAAACGAATGCATGTTGTTGCACAAGACACGATTTTGGCCAGAATTTCGTCCTGTGATGGACAGACTTTCGTAGAAGGGGAGATCCCACACCATGAAGAACACTGGTAAGTGCCTAGCAGACGTAAAGAAAAGTGTCCAGGAGAATGCAAAGGATGTCAAACATCTCAGCTGTTTCCACTGTGCTAAGTGGGACATATAAACTCACAGTGTTGGTCCTTAAAATAAGGCGCTTTGGTAAAAAAAATGTGGTAGAATAACCTAAGCAAGTGAAATAAGTGAAAGTTGGAAAGAAACACCAAGAAGAGCGAAAGAGTTGCAGGACAGTGCACAGCCTTGGTAGTGGGTCGGCATGGAGTTACTATCTGACCTGTATAAAGAATTCGCCTCTGTGGCTAAAGTTTAATCAGACAGAACAAGTGGAGACTGAGAAGAAATGATAATTTTGAGAGATACATGGTTTAACCAGACGGTGACACTTAGAGATGAGCGAACGTACACTCTTACTGATTTGTTATCAGAGAGTTTGCTTTTTATTGGGTAGTTGGACAAAAATCTTGAATTCCCCGTTGTAAGATAACTTTGGTATGCCAACTGAAGACTGTCAACGTATGAGTCGGAATAATTGACAGAGTATCAGTTCCACGGATCCAGGTTTTATTCTTGGGAATGTTTGGGCATGTTCCAAACATTTTTTCTTTACCTCTGTCGGGTTACCCCAACCTTCCTGTGAAAGAACTCCCCGCCCATCCAGCCTCTGCTTATAACTTATTCCACCCTTCCCGAGCAAAATCATGGTAAGTCGCTTCAGAATTATCTCCGGCTTAATAATGTTTTTCCCAAAACAGGGCAGCCAGAACTGGACACAATATCCCAGAAAAGGTGTCATGAACAACCTATACAACCTCAATATGTCGTCATAATTCCTACACAAAACAGTCTGTGCAATGAAGGTGAGCAAACGATCAGCCTTTTTTTAACCAACCTTGGCCCATACATTAGGTGACTGAACCCGACAGCAATATTCAAGGCAGTAATTTTAATTGTAATTACATCCCCTATTTTATTCCAAGATGCAGAACCTTATATTTTACCATTTTAAAGTCTAGCTGCTAGTCCACAGCGCATAGACCAAAGTGATCAATATCTCTTTCAAATATAGATAACCTTCTTCCCACTGTGTTATGCTAACATGGAGAGTCATTCTACAGCACAAAGACTGCCCCTTTTGGCCCAAATTGATTCATGCCGATCAAAATGCCTGTCCACACCAACCACATTGCCCTGCACTTGGCTCATATCCTTCTAATGTTTTCCTATCCATGTATTTGGAATGTTGTTTATGTACACACATCAACCACTTTAACCAGTGTCTAATTCCATATACGTCCACCAGTTTAAGTGTTCTTTGCAATCTGACTCTCCCAGCCATTGAAATTCTCAGCTAAATCATTTTTACAAGTGACAAACAAAAGATATAACACTGATCGCTTTGGAGCACAGTTGGTCACAGCCTCTACTCTGAAGAAACAGCCCTCCACGATCACATGCTTGGTCTTGTTGTTAAGTTAGTTTTGTATCCAATTGGCAAGCTGTCTCTGAAACCCATGGGATTTAACTTTACTGATTTTTCAACCATGCAGAACCCTGTTAAATGTTTTCCTTCAGTCCAGCTAAACAATGTCTAATCAATGGCCTCATCAATCTTCTTGATTACTTGATCAAAAATTCTAACAAATATAAGAGACACAGTTTCCATCTCACAAAACCACGCAGACCAATCCCTAATTGATCCTTCCCTCTATAAATGTTATCTTTGAGAATCTCATTCAACCACCTGCCCACCACCAATGTCAGACTCACAGGACTACAATTCTCAGGACCTTTGAGTTAGTTGGTATTCATATATTCTGTCAATACCGAACAAGGACTGTAACCCACACTACATTGGACAAACAGGCAGAGAACCAGCCAACAGGATACAGGAAGACCAACAAGCCACAAAAGGACATGACCCTCTCTCACTAGTATCCACACATACGGATGACGAAGGAAACCACTTTGACTGGGTGAACACGTCCATACTCGGACACGCCAAACAAAGACAGGCACGAGAATTCCTAGAGGCATGGCATTCCAACTGGAACTCTATCGTCAAACACATCGTGTTAGACCCCATCTATCACCCCCTGATAAAAGGAACATGAAGTGACTTCACCACAGGAAATATCATCACCAACTCAAAAACCCCAAACGTATAAATAGAAAGCAGAAGTTTTCATCATTACTTTGTCTAAGACCCATTGAAGATGTTACCTGGTAAGGTAACGAAACGTCTGGAAATGAACCTTGCAGCTCAGCGAGGGAACCTACACCCACTGTGATGTACTGGACCTGGAATGGGTCCAGAAGATGAGATTCACAAAAATAATCGCAGGGATGAATGTTTTAAGATATGAGGGTCATCTTATCACTCTGGGCGATACTCGATGAGTTTAAAATGATGAGTGGGAATCTAGCTCAAACGTACAGATTTCCACAAAGTCTATACATATTGCACACTTGAAAAATATTTCCATCAGCAGGAGAGGATGGGACCCAAGGGCTCAGACTTCGAGTGAAGCGAAGACTACTTAGAACAGAGATAAGGCAAAACGTCTTGAGCCAGTGAGTGGTGATTCTGTGGATCACCTTGCCACAGAAAGCGGTAGTGATCAGGTCATTAAGTATTTAAATCAGAAATAGATAGGTTCTTATTGTCAAGTGGATCAAGGGGGTTCTGAAGAGACAGCAGGAGAACAGTGTTGAAAAAACCTATCATTCATGATTGCCTGGGAGAGGCGACTGTTTGTGCCAAATGGCCTAAGTTCTGCTCGTACTTCTCAGTGTCCAATAATGGTTGTGACTTCTTGTTATCATACTTCTTTGAACGCTTGCAACTGATCAGACGTCCGTTTAACCTTGAGCAGACTACTTCAATGTCTCTTTAAATTTCTTGTCTCACACCATTCAACCTTGCCTTACTCCAAATAAGAAAAAATACGTGAACTTTTACGAAAGGCTTATCCTTTGCCATAATTGTGTCAAATTGATAGAATCATGATCTTTAGATTTAAACTGGTCCCCTGCTATCAGTTCAGTCACTGTCTGCCTTATTACTCAAGGGAAGATCACGTAATGTTCTGTCTCTAGTTTAACATTGCCATGTTGTTTAACGAATTTTCTAGAAAACATTTAACAATCTCTTCTCCATCCAAGCCTTTAACATCATGATAGCCGCAGTCAGCGTTTGGAATCTTACTTTTCTTACACATGTGAGATTTCTGTACATATTTTTGATCAGTTTCTCCTTGCCCTCTGATTTCCAATGCTTCCACATACTTCTTCTGATGTGGTGACCAAAACTGTATGCAATACACCAAATATGGCTGCACCAAAATTTTATAGTTTTAACATGACCTCACCGTTCTGAAACTGATTTTCTCTCTACCAAACATATTGCATGCCTTCTTAACAACGCTATCAGCCTGGGTGGTAACTCTCATGGATCTCTGGAGCTGGACACCGAGATCTCTCTGCTCATCTAAACCACCAAGAATCTTAACATTCGTCCAGTACTCCGCATTCCTGTTACTCATTCGAAAGTGAATCACCTCACACTCTTGCCCTTTTATTTTCCACACGTATCGGGAACGTACATTTATGACGAAAGGAGATGGACGTTGAAACCAGACTGGAAGTTTTCAAAGCAGCATAAAGTGTCAGAGGAATTTTTGATCAATTGAGGAGAAACTAAATCTCCCAAAGAGTTGCGATTCTGTGGGGTTCAGTATACCAAAGTGCAGTGGATACTGAGACAATGTGTACATTTAAGGAGAGGTTTTACAACATTCTATTTGCTTATGGGTTGAAATATGTGGAGAGAAGACAGTAAAATAGAGGTGAGGAGCATATTAGTGATGGCCAAGCTGACTCGATGCGAAATGGCCTAATTCTGGTCCTATATCTTATAAACTTATCAATGTATTTGAGAAAATGCACTAACACGAACAAAAAAAAAGTCGAGTGAAGAAATGGAGAAATTAACTTTTTTTTTATATCGGTTACAAACCGGCTGGAAGATACATATAGTTTAAACGTTCCTCTCCCTGTAAAGCTTTCTCGGTATGATGACTTAGTTAAATGTTGGGAAGTTGACAACCCCTACTCTCACAACCATTTTGATTTTGCATTTCCCTCAAATTCGGCGACATATTTGTTCTTCCATTTCTAAGACACCAACCTTCTTTTTGCTATCATGACTTCCCTGCTCAGATTGCTGTCAGATCAGCAGCTGATGAATAAGACATTCTCACAGCCTTTGGCTGAACAGGATTTCTAAGTGGATAGCATTCAATAAGAGAGGGTACATTTCGCAGCTCGAATCTGAGGCTTTTTTTTTGTTTTGCTGATGCATGTGGGGAGCAGCTCAAAGCATGTCTGCAAACCTACAAGCAGTTGCAGCTTCTGTAAAACAAAGTATGCCTCATTTTGAATCATGGAATCTAATTTAAGAATCCCACAGTGTGATAGCATGCAATTTTGCCCAACACGTTCACACTGACCATCTGAAGAGCATCGCACCCAGACATACCACCGACCCTACCCCTGTCAACCTGCATTTCCCGTGGCTAAAGCATCCAGCTTACTTATTCCTGAACACAAAGGGCAATTTGACATGACCAATCCCCCTCGCTTCCACATCTTTGAAAGGTGGGAGGAAACCTAAGCAGGTGTTCATCTCCTTTATCCCTCTTCCTGGTCAGATCCGCATTTTGCAACTGCGAACTGAAAGTGTAAAACTGACAATTCAGGAGACCCAAAACCTGTGGAAATGTCGACATCCAGACGTAGTATGGATAAATTATGAAGGATTTACTGAAGATGTCACATTGTAATCAGCAAACAAAAGTTTCTCATCAGGTATCCATGTAATGTCCTGATCCTTCTGAAGTTGCAAGCCCGATCCTAGGCCTCAGGAATATGTTGTAGATTTACGGCAATCTATGACAGAACCTCCAATGAACTGAATTTATTTTTATACTGTGAAAAACGTGGAGATAGGTAAACGCACTGCACCCTCCCAAAAAAAGTCACCTCACCACAATCCCCTGAAGTCAGACGTTCATTGTTTCTTTGTCCTTTCATTCTGTTTATCAGAGGGGCAAACGTTATTCTTTGTGTTGTCCATTTCCTGCAATCCCACATGTGCCTTAAGAACATCTTAGGATACCAACAAAGAACAAAAGTAGAGGCTCTTTCCTGAGAGCTTGCTCTGCCACTCAATAAGATTGTGGCTGACAACGTCACACGTGATGCATTTAAAACGTTTCTGATCCGCCGGGTACTTGACCGGGTGGAAGTGGTGTAATATACAATGAAGGGATCCATGACGTTTATCTTTAAACGAGACTCCCATTTAATATAGAAATGAGCAATGTTTTTTGCTGTTCTCCCATTGTTCTAGCAGTCTTCGGTACTTCTTCATCAAATGTGAGTGGATGCAAAATATTTTAATATTTTGTTGAAAGATAATTAAATAGCGAATGGATGAAAGAATATCAGGGTATTTTGGACTGATGTTAAAATCAGATCTGCCGTGATCATATTGAATGGTTGAGTAGCATAGAAGTGCAAAGCGACCTCTTCTTGCTGTTTGCTGGTTTGCTAAATGAGCCATCAATGTTCAAATGAGACACACAATGGGGAAAACAGCTGTAAAAAGCAGATTCGATACTGTTAAAGGATAGTGCATTTCTATTCATCAGCAGAACTCATTGATAAAATATTGTTCTGTTAATAAGCTAAGTGGACTAATTTATATTCCTTTGTTTTGTGGCCCTGTAGTCGAAACGCCTGGTGAGTGGCACGACTAGCCTTCATCCATTCCCAACAGTAAGACTGACCATGACTGACTGTTTCCTATCTCTCAGCCAATTGCTTTTATCAATTTTTACTTGGGATTGCTCACTTTGACATTTGGATGCGAGACTTCCCATCACATCCGCTTTAAATAACTCGTAATTATCTTACACTATGCTCCTGATTATAGGCCACTTAGCACGCTGCCTCCACAACGCCCTCAACAAGTGCTAAAGGACACCTACAGCGTGGTTAGACACCGAACAAAGATTTCTCTACTCTGTACCCGCCCAATAAAACACGATAGTAACAGTTGCGGGTTAGATATAGAGGAGCCTCTCTGTATTTTTGCTTTCTCTAACAATTGTTGCTTTCTCTGACACCTCATACTTCACCTGTTTTAATCTCACAAGGAAGCGTCTTCGTTTGCTTCGTACCTGGGGGAGTTCTGTTCCACTTACAGGAACTGACTGCATGATATGGCATTAGGGAGGATAGAGAGCTTTGACTGACAACCCTCAAGAATTATGAACCAGGCAATGGCAGACATACTTCCCTGAAACATGTGATGTAACCTGGATGGGAGTATAAGAGCGTTTCTGATTTTCTCTGTGTCTATATGAGTGTCAGTGCTGCTGCAATGTCAATGCTAGTTTTGCACCTTTACCACCTCTTCCTGAAGTAGTCCCAGGCTGAAGCAGAACGAAGGATCACGATCTGTTCCTCAGAGATAGAGTGAGTGTGAGAAAATATCGAAGGAAAGACAGCGATAGAGAGAGAGGGAGATAACTAGGACACGCACAATAGTCTTCAGCCATTGGATCTTTCCTGAAATTTGATTATTTTTGAATGTCTTCGATTTCTTTCTTTCTAACAATCTTTAATTCATTGTGTTACAGAGGGCTGGAATCTTACAGCACAGAGACAGGTCTTTTGGCCCAACCTTGTTTGTACCAAATAAGATGTCCATTCACAATATTTCCATTTCTCTGCAATTGTTCCATGTCTTTCGAACTCTTTCCTATTTGTGAATGTGTTAATGTACCAGCTTCAACAACTTCCTCCAGCAGCTCAATCCATATGCATTCCCCACCCTGTTTCCCTTTTATTCCTTCCTATATCACCTGAACTTGATGCCATCTGGTCCTTGGGTTACCAACCCTGGGCAAAAGACTAAGTGCCTTCGTCCTGTCCAAGCCGCTCATTGCCTTACGCACTACTAAAATGTACCCCGTCAGTCTCTTAGTCTCGAAAGCAAAATATTTCCAAGCTTGTCAAACTTCTCGAGATAACTCAGAGCGTTTTGTCCTGATCACATTCTTGTAAATTTCTTCTGCACTCTTTCCATTTTCATAACTTTCTTCTCATAGCAAGTTGACCAAACCTGAACGCAGCCATCCCGGTGCAGCCCATCAACGTCCGGAACAACTTGTACATAACTTAACAAATTCAAGACTCAATTTCTCGACTGAAGAAGGCGAATGTGTCAGAGTCTTTATTCAGCGACCTGTGCATCTGTGACACGACTTTAAGAGAACCGTCCATCTGAACTCCAGGGTTCATCTGTTCCATGACACTCCTTGAGATCCTACTTTATACCATGAAACCACTGCTTCATTTCACTTTCCAAAATGCAATGACTCCCATTTACTTGCATTAAAATTAATTTGCCATTTCTTTGCCCATTTCCCCACCTGATCAAGCTTTGTTGTAATTTCTGAGGACCTTTCTCACTGTCCACAAAACCACAATATTGTATTCTCATCTGCATTCTTACTAATTGTGCCTTAATTATTTTCATGTAACTCATTGATATAGATATCAAACATCAATTGACCCAGCGCCGAACCCTGGGGGACACGCTTTGTCAGAGACAAAGTCCGACAAGAATCCTTCTACTATTACTTTCTGCTTCCTAACTTCAAGTCTATTACGTCTCCAATTAACCACGTCCGCTGAACTCCATGTCATTAAACCTTCCAGAGCTGCCAACCGTGTGCAACCTTATCAAAGGGCTTCGTTAAATCCAAATAGACAATGTCTACCGGCCTGTCCTCATCAATCTTCCTCGTAACTTCGTCAAAGAATTCGAATAAATTTGTGAAGAGTGATCTCCCACAAATCCATGCTGACTACATCTAATCAAACTCTCTCTTTCCAAATGCATGAAAATCTCTCAGCATTTTCTCAATTAACTTACCTACGACAGATATTAAACTTACTGGCTATCCTTCCAAAGTTTATATTTACAGCCATTCCTATCGTTTCCTAACGTTCTGTATCCTCCTGTCTTCAGAAATTTCACATTTGTCTAACGATGATACAAACATGTCCGCCAGTCTCCTGCAATTCTTTCCTTAGTCTCTTGCACTGTACTTCGATATATATGGTCAGGACCAGCAGGTTTATTCAGCTTCATACATTCGAATGATTCCAACAATTTCTCTACTCTGGTATGGAGTACCCCCACAATATCACCACTAACTTTCCCACATTCCAAAGTCTTCATGTCTTTCCACATGTAAACACAGAGAGGAATATTTATTGAGAACTTGCCCAACCTTTGCACTTCTAACCATATACATTGGCTCTTGAGACATCCTATTCGTTCTGTAGTTATTCTTTCTCCTTTAATATGCTAGAAGAATCTGTTTGGAATCACTCCAGTCTTCTCATCCAATTGTATCCTGTGCTCCCTTTTTGCCCACCTGACTTCCTTCTTCGCTAACCTCCTTTAATCCATTTTATACCTCCATGGATTCTCTTGATCCCATCTGCCTGTACCTGATCTATACCTCTTCCGTTCCTTCTGGTCAAAGCCTCAATATCCCCTTTATTCTTGGGTTCCCTATTATTGCCAAAGTTGCCCTTCAGCATGCAGGAATGCATAGGCCGTGTAATATATCTATCTCAAAATAAAAGACAACTCATTTGCAGATTTTCCTTTTACCGACAAACAAACTGGTCCAATCAAACCAAGATCCAGCTTACTTCAATCAATATTCTCATTGTCAGAATTTAGAACTTGAAGATCTGGATCAGTTTTGTCTCTATCCATATCAATTTAAAAATCTATAGACCTATGGTTACTGGTCGCACTGTCACAGCAGTCACCTGCCCTGATCGATTCTCCAAAGAAAGTCAATTCGTTCGCCTTCCTGACCAGCGCAATCGAAATAAAGCTTGGGACAACTGTCTTGAAACACTTACCACATTTCACCCTATCTAACCCCTTTCGCGCTATACGATTGCAAAGCTATGTTAAGAAAACTTAAACTCACTACTATGACAAACTTATTACTCATGCATGTCGCCCCCGTCTCCTTACAATTCATGTAGATTATGTGTTGGCCTATATTACAACATCAATAACGTCACCCCTTATTTCTTAGCTTCACCCAAAAATCTCAATGGATAATATTTCAGTTAATTCATCTCCAATCATTGCTGTGATGCTGCACTTAATCAAAAATGCAACATCCCCATTCACTCTTTCTACCACAACTGCAGGCTGTCGCATTAAGCTGCTAGTCCTGCTTCACTCTCAACAATTTCTCATTCGAATGTGCTTATTTTATCTTAATGTGTGTCTTTACGTGCCCGTATGGAGATAGCTACGCCTGCCCTTTTGCCGGGAACGTGGTACAGTTCATATTGTATAGCTACACTGGCACCATTTCCGAACGTTTCCTACATGCTATCGATAACTAAATCGGCACCACCTCATGTTCCCACAAGGCGGATGAGCAGTTAATCCGTCTTGAGAACAACTTCCACCCTGACCTTAAGTTCACCAGGACCTTGTTGGTCACCCCCTTTTCCTTCCAGGACCGCTCCATCTCCATTTGAAGCCACCACATCGACACACACATTTCTCTTACCCGGGGAGAAAGTGAGGACTGCAGATTCTGGTGATCAGATTCGAAGAGTGTGGTGAAGAGTTTATGCTCAACACATCAATTCTCCAGCTCGACAGTTGCTTTCTGACCGGCTGTGCCTTTCCAGAACTACACGTTTCGATTCTGATCTCCATTATCTGCCTTCCTTACTTGCCCTGATCTCTCCTTAGCCATGTTTCTGTAATGGTTATAGTACCATAAATCATCGGACACACGTGTCAGTCCTGTTGCATTGAAATATGTCCAATTTAATCGAAGAGTCATTTCTCATTCAAATCGTTTTCGAGCCTGATCTATCTCAGATGTACTGTTTTTGAATACTGTATCTATTTCTTCGATTGCATTTGCCTCCCTGCTGTCGAAGAGAACACCACGACCACGCAACCCCACCATCTGTCAAACTCATTTATACACCATCTTGGAGAACGAGCAAATCTGGCCGCCATGTTATTGTTCCACTTGCAATGAAGACATAACTCATCCTCTTCAACTTCTCATTTCTGCCCTGGAAACATCCCAAGGGTCTACAAATCTGAATCTATGCTCTCTGAACCAATTCATCAGGCATTCGTTCATTTGAAGTATTTTCCCTTCCTTACCCTGACCAGCACGTAGCACTGCACTGGAAGGAATCCAGAAAATACCATCCCGAAGCTCCTGGCTTTTAACTTTTGTTCTGAGCTCTCTATAATCACTCTGCAGGACGTCATCCCTGTTTCTACCTATGTTATTCGTGCTAACGTGCATAATAAATTCTGGCTGCTTCATCACCTCCTTGGGAACATTCTCCAGCTGCTCGGATATATCCCTGACCTTGCACCGGGGAAGCAATACAACCTAATATATTCCTATTTGCCGCTACAGAACCTCTTCGCACCCTCAAATATCAATATCACTAAAGCCCTGTTTATGTTACCCTTTCCCATTGTGCCCCAAACCCAGATGTATCCAGCTGAGCTGGGTAATTCTGCTTTCCGCTGAACAGTCATCACAAACCCTCCTCTCCCGCCCAGCCAAACATATTTCTGTTTGTTTTCAAGCGGAACGGCCACAATGCATCCTTGCACTCTTTTCCGACTCCCAGGCAACAATCTGCCTTCATCTTAATTGTGGACACCTCACTAAAATTCTTAACTCTGAAGTATCCAGCGTCTGGATGATTCTAGTTGCATTCAGCTCCAGCTCAAGCTCCCTAACACAGTCTTCCATGAGCATCGGTTGGGTGCACTTCCTAATGGTGTAGTCATCAGCAATGTTTAAAATCTAACCGAGCTCCCATATCCTGCAGGACAACCATGTGAATGCCCGAACGACCACCTCAAATTCTGCCAAACGAAAGCGTAAATTCAAAAAGACATTTAACATGAACATTCCTACAGATCCTACTGCCCCACAATGTTATATAATATCAGGGAAACAACCTAAAACAAATACTTTCCACATTTTGCAGGGAATAGATACATTTGTGAATGTGAGTACCTTTCAATTTGAGGAGCTTCAATGTCATCAATCCTCTCCATACCAGCTAATGTGAATGTGCTGCTGTTTCTGTGTCAACATGTGTCGAGATCTATGAATGTTGCTGTGCGCTACTCTCTCTCCCTCCCTGATTTAAAGTCTCATGGTTTTCAAACTCCACCGTCCCGTGTGCAGTGGTGTGTGAAAACAAGAAGACAGTGACATCGCATCACTTTAATCACAAGGGAGTAATTGGCAGTGAGACCCGGAACCTTGAACCCTCAGTTACATTGTATTTCTGTCATTTTCTATCTCTCACTCTCTCTCACCCTATCCCGCTTCCTTTCTCCCTCAGTCTTCCTCTTTCTCCCCCTCTTCGCCAATCTCTCCTCTCGCTAACTCTCCCCCCACTTTCTCTATATTTGACCTGATACGTTCCCTGAGTTGTCCCTCTATCTCGTCCTCTCGCTCTTGACCTCTCACTCTACCTAAGCCTACCTCCAATTCTGCCTCCGATTCTTCTCGCGCTCTGTCTCCCTCTTTCCCTCTCCGCCATTCACTTTGTTTGGCTTCGGACTCGCTCCCTCTTTCTCCCGCTCTCTCTCCCACAGACTCTCCTATCTCTCTCTGCCTCTCACTATCTCCTTCTATCTTCTTGGGGTGAACTCTCTAAACCTATCCCTGCTCTCTCCCAATATCTCTCTCTCTACCCGCACCTGTCACAATCCCTCCCTCTCTCTCTCTCCTCTCACTCTTTTTGTCCCTCGGTGTCTCAGACTTTCTCCCTTCCTCTTCTCCGCTCTCAATAGGCAAGGCTGGTCCACCATTCGGAAATTTTGCTGTGATTGTGGTTGAACACCATCTTCCTCTAAGCTCATTCTTGAAGACCTAGCCCTGAGAAATCGAATGTGAGAAGCAAATTTTGAACCTCTGCAAAATATGTACCCATCAAACGTTAATGATAACAGCGATCAGATTTTTGTTGAGAACGTGTTACGGAAGAATACTGTGCCCCTTCCTTCCATGACTTCGCTGATGATTGAAGGATAACAGATTGGATGCGAGTCAACTTGACTGAACCTTTCGTGCGTTTTGTCATCAGGACATTGCTGGGCATTTTCCCACATTGCTGAGTAGAAGCCAGTGCTGTCGAACTACTGGCATCGCATCGCTCATTGCATGACTACTTCTGTTACACCAATCTTCAGAGATATTGTTGGAAGGATGCCAGGGCCGACAAATTTTGCAATAGCCAGGTCAGTCTGCTTTTTTTTCTCATGCTACTTGGAGTGGGTGAATTTGTTCAATTCTGTGATCTGTGATGCCGGTTTCACTGGTGGAGGGCACGATGAGAAACCATAAACCACACACCTGTGTGATCCGAGTAATTGCTCGCAAAGCAATTCATTTCATTCTGCACGTAACAATTAAAATCAAATCAAATCGCAAACATTTTCATCAACTCAAGGGAATGCGCCCCGTTAAGGATGTCAGCAAATTTTTCGAGCTTGCATATGGAATGATGTGCTGTGTCCCGTTCACCTTCACTGATACTTTTAACACAACCCCATTCTGACACAATAATCTTTTGCCGACACAAAGGTCTGTGAACACACACCTACACCTGACCCCGAGAAGCAGCCTGCAGAAAAATTCTATTCGGTTCCAAAGGCATGGAGCTTCCCCCACACCACTCAACTAGTAACCTGACAAAGGCCTGCCACTCCACCACTGCACTGTTCCATTAAAATGGTCTTTCTCCTCACCCATTCTGTGGTCCGTCAAAATATGCTGTGTGTGCACAGCAAAATGTTTCCTTGGCAAAGGATTGTGTGATCGGTTCAGACGAAGAGAGGCATGGAGACTGTTTGACATAGATACAGAGTGCAAGGCGTCCACAGAGAGAAGGAAAATTGTGATGCATTAAGATGGCGGCAGCTAAACAGAAAGAGAAAATTGAAAGAGTAGAGGGAGAACGCGAGAGTGAAGGGAGATACCGAGAGAAAGGGAACAAAGGAGAGAGATCAAATCCACCCAGGGAAGCCCGAAGTGGATGACGCCAGAGGTGAAAGCAAAGACTGAGTGATGTAAACTCAACTCTTTACCTGGATCCCCGTCCCTTCACTTACACGAGAATTAGGATTTGAGACGGAGTCTCCACATAAGATTCTTCAACACAAGCACAAACAAACCATACTTCACTCCGATGCTGGGTGTTTTTAATGAACCTTTCTTTTAAATTATTTACAAATTGAAGTCAAAGACACTTACAGTGCAATTTTGCTGTTTCTCACTGGCTCCCGAGTTGGAAGAAACATTGAAACAGGTCCCTGTCACATGTGTGACAATATTCGGCAAACGAGCACTGCCCTCATTCTATTATCACAGCGAGAAGCTGTTTCATTCCAGAAGCATTTTCTATTAAAAGGTAATTCCAGATTTCGTGAAGAATGGGTTTGACTAATTGGGATAAAGGGATAGCATATTCTTCAGATGCGCTCTGAACTTTATCTGGGTCACGGCATAAATCACGGTGTTTGTGCAGCAACTGAGGAGTTGCAGCATGTAGCCCAACTCCCGCACGTATTGATCTAGACTCACAGAGTTATATCCAATCCAGGACATCCGGTACCATATGGAATAAACCATTATTATCGACCATAAGAAGATGAAATTAGCCGAGATCACGAACAGTAAAATGATGGATCTTTTTCGATTTTGCATTTCTGTGTCACTCTGAGCATCCCCATTTCTGTGGGCCCGAAGTCTCTTGCGAGCTCTGTTGTTTATTAAAATGTGTCTGATTGTGAAAACATTGAGCAGTAAAATCAGGAGAAATGGTAGTGTCGGGTTTAGAACGTAGTGGAGGAACTCGATTGCTACCCAGACACGAGAGTATCGAACAGTTTCTGTTATCCAACAAAACCAGGGATCGTTGGTCAGCCAGTAACGAAGTGTGAGCATAAAATACCAGAGAATATTCTCTAAGCAGCTGAGCACAATCACGATTCCCAGAACCACACCAGCCGTTTTGCTCCTACAATATTTACTTTTCAGGTTTTGGCAACAAATAGCTACAAATCGATCAAAAGTGAAAGTGACAGTGAACCAGACAGAACAGTCAGTGGCTGCATAAAGCAGGACAGCGTGAATATTACACAGAGGGATGCACCTGAAGAAATAAAACATTTCCCGATAAACAATCGGAATTTGTCTCAATATCACGTCGAGTATAATGACCAACAGATCCGCTATTGCCATGGCCACCAGGTAATGACGGACACATGGAGACAATCCACAATCTTTAGAAAGGAGGATGTGGATCGTCAGTCTGGTAACTGTGAGAGAGATAAACAAAAAAAAATTAGACATACAGCAGCTTAGAGGCAATGTTACCCGTTTGACTGAGGACCTATTGAGATATTTAAAAGATTTTACAAGAGTAATTGAATCTGAACTAGTTAAAGGGACCATTCAAATTACTTAAAACAATTGACGTAAAGCACAAGAAAATCTGCCTCGCCAAACAAAACAACCTAGATATATTAGAACAGATAATATCCAGTGCATTTCCACACACTCGATCTTAGTAGAGTACACACAAGTCACTTCTTTACAGTTCGTAGTAGGATGAATATCTTCCAGTTACTTGAAGATAAACGAGGATTGAAAACACCTCATTTTGGCCCGAGTTGATTGCGACCATCTGTAGTGAAGTAATGAAAGTGCACGGTGAAGTATTTCCATCTTTCACTGTCTGACTGTGTTCTAAACATTGTGCACTTCTCCCTGGAATGGACTCACTTCGCTAATGAACTTAACTTTGGTTCAATTAACTGACGTCCGTCTATTCAAATATAAAGTCAGTTATAGAATGTTCTAGAAATGTCGGTTATGGAATGTTCCACGGAATGTCAATGGAGTCACAAAGATCTGCAGACAAAATAAAATCTGCCCATAAAATCTGACAAACCAACTCCCAAACATTGGACGAAATAACGTCCAGGATCATGTCGCAGGCCACATAAGGAGGAGGAGAGAAGATACAATACAATACAGGATCATATTTTTAAGTAGCATCAACTGACCATCCTATCCTTCAAATCTCCCTAATCATTCAATGCGATTATGCACCAACTCATTGAGCTCCACACTGTCGGCCACACGCCGGTAACTGTCGACAATGTCGTTAATCTATCAGTGAACCTCGAAAAATCTCAATGATTCTGCCTCTACTGCTGTCTGTGCAAGAGAGTTCCAAAGACTCACAAAACTCTGAGAAAAAAAAACTCTTCATTTGTATAATAAATCTAAGGTTAGATTTCAAAAGAAGTATACAGCCCCTCATGACGTCTCGCTACTTCATAAGCATCACCTCGCGTTTGAACTTACTCCTGACTGACTCTGGACCATTGATAATTCATCTTCTCAATGATGGCTTGTACTTTTAACTTGAATAAACAGCGACGCGAAATATTTTCATAAATGTCCTCCACAATTCCCCAAACCATTGGAGTTTGGAGAAAAAAATGGCCAGGTTTGTGGAGGTTTGTAGCTCAGGTTGGGGTTTAGGGCGTAGGTTTGCTCGCTGAGTTGTAGGTTTGATATCCAGACGTTTCATTACCTGGTTAGGTAACATCATCAGTGGCGACCTCAAAGTGAAGCGAAGCTGTTGTCTCATGGTTTCTAATTATATCTTTCTCCTGGATGGGAATTCCTGGGGTTTGTGGTGATGTCACTTCCTGTTCGTGTCCTGAAGGGTTAATAGATGGCATCTAGATCTATGTGTTTGTTTATGGCATTGTGGTTGAAGTGCCAGGCCTCTAGTAATTCTCTGGCATGTCCTTGTTATCCTGTCCCAGGATAGATGAGTTGTCCCAGTCGAAATAGTGTTTTCTTTCATCCGTGTGTATGTCTACGAGAGAGAGAGGGTCGTGTCTTTGTGTGGATAGCTGGTGTTCTTGTATCCTGGTGGCTAATATTCTTCCTGTTTGTCGAACGTAGTGTTTGTGACTGCCGACGCCATAAACAAACACATAGATCTAAATGCCATCAATCAACCCCTCAGAACACGAACAGGAAGTGACGTCACCACAAACCTCAGGAACCCCATCCATGAGAAAGATATAATTAGTAAGCAGGAGACAACAGCTTCGCTTCACTTGGAGGTCGCCACTGAAAACGTTACCTAGCCAGGTAATGAAACATCAGGTTATCTAACGAACAGCTCAGCGAGCAAACATACATCCTAAAGAATTAACCATTCGTCCTATCGAAACCATTCCACCATTCAGTCATGGCTGATTTGCTTTTCAGCCCTATTCACCTGCCTTCTTCACGTTAATCGCATTTTCGTATCCTACTTCTGGAAGCATTTAAGCCAGTATCTGCAATTCCGATTCTTGTTCTTTTCAATCATTCTCGTCTCATCTTCCCTATGTCGTTAAGGACATGATCAGCTGAGAGTGACAGTATTCCCACCAGCTTCTAAGATTCCATCTCATCTGTCAAGATGATGCTGAGTTCCAGTGAGTTAACTCGGATTTGAATCCCTTTTTTATTACCTGAGAATTCCAAAACATCTCAAGTTCTGTCCAGGAACGCCTTCAGCTGTGATTAACTCATCTCCGGCATTTCTGCCTTCACGTGCTCCACATCAACTCATCCATTAATACTGCTGTGTACAAAACACGTACCTATTATTGTTAAAAAAAAAGTACAAATGCAGCGCATCTGAAATATTGATAGCTCTGAAGAAGTGTCCTCGGGATTTGAAACGTCATCTTTTGTCGTCCACCAAATGCTGCCAGAATCTCACAGATTTTTCACCAATATCTGTACTTGCAGATTTAGTTTCCTGCAAAGAATAAGCACACAAGTTGTCTTGCAGTTTTGACTTCGCCACACAGCAACCACGAGGATTAGCCTCTCTTTGTTGCTTCAATTCTCCAGCCGAAATGTCTCTGTGCAAACTGAGCGACGTGTGCTATGAGGAGATTAATGGCAGATTCGGCAAAATGCTTCATGGGGCCCAATATCATGTTGTGACCGTCACACTGTTACTTGTTCGTTCTTCACAAGAGGAATGGCGAGGTTCTTCCTCTTCCTTCCCTCATGCTGGCCGTGTGCAGAAGGGTAATGTATACGCTGCAATGTTGTGTGTTCGTCCAGCCAGGTTAGACAGGTCAAACCTTGGTGATCACATCAGGCATGATCTTACATGATGACATCTACCACTGGTCGTGGGGTAGATGAAGGCCTGATTGTGTACCTCTCTAGACAGGAGAAGCACCATGCCCGTGACTGAAACGCGTGTTTCAGCAAGAAATCAATTTTGCCCTGGGTGCCATGTGCTGGCTCTGTTTCACGGACCGTGCAATGTAGCTTTGTACCGAAAGTGCGGCAGTGGTGGCTCTGTGGAGAACACGTCTGCCTCCCAGCACCTGTGATCCAGGTTTGATTGCAGTCAAGGGCGACTGTCGGTCTGGAGTTTACACATTCTCCACATGTGTACGTGAGTTTCCTCAGCGTACTTCGAGTTTTATACTAAAATTTAGGGATGTGCATTTCAGGTGAGTTGGCCAAGCTGAATTGCCCATCATGTTCAGGGATGTGTAGGTTAACGTGCATTAGTCAGGACTAACCGTAGCGTAACAGAGTCGGGGAATGGGTCTGAGTGCGTCACACTTTTGGAGTAGGTTGTAGACTGTCTCGTTATGAGCGTTCGGTTACCATGTTGTTGAGATTCCATGATTCTATGCTTATTGAGCTGCGATTTAGATTTAAATGTTGGTACGAGTGTCAAGGATTCTGATTAATTGCAGAATCTCCAGTCATTGGGAGCTACCCTGGACACCCAACGTGATTTTCGCAGTGAGGGATCGACTACTCATTCATATGACGAGTCTGATGAATACTGTTCAGCCTCAGAGAGGAAATCTCACCTCAATATAGGCTCAAATGGCACTTTACTTTCAAAATGAGAGTATGATTTCATATTAAATCCCCTTCAAAGATCATATTGATTCATCTCTTATGAGAAGACCTATTTCACTTTTTTTCATTTTTTTTTCCAGAACTGTCAAATATAAAATACTCTCTATATTCAAATCCTTATTTCGGTCACCCTGTGGCCATGCCTCTTCACAGTCATTTACTCGGATTCATTTAAGTCAAAGTAGACAGTGAATTCCTCAAACTTTTTTGTAAAATATGACACACATTAAGATAGAATGTCTTCCATACAGTTCTTGTAGTTTTAATTCCGTGTTCCATAGTCACATTTTTTCCCCATTTTGAATGTTAAAAAACAAGGCGAAAGTGAGGAATGCTGATGCTGGAGATAAGAGTTCAAAATGTTTTGGTAGAAAAGCGCAGCAGGTCAGGCAGCATCCAAGGAGAGGGAGAATCAACGTTTCTGGCATGAGCCCTTCTTCAGGAAAGAGGAAAGTGTGTCCAGCAGGCTAAGATAAAAGGTAGGGAGGAGGGACTTGGGGGAGGGGCGTTGAAAATGCGATAGGTCGTAGGAGGTCGAGGTGAGGGCGATCGGCCGCAGTGGGGTTGGGGGCAGAGAGGTCAGGAAGAAGATTGCGGGTTCGGATGGCAGTGCTGAGTTCGAGGGACTTGACTGAGACAAGGTGGAAGAGGGGAAATTTGGAAACTGGAGAAATCTGTGTTCATCCCTTGTGGTTGGAGGGTTCCTAGGCGGAAGATGTGGGGCTCTTCCTCCAGCCGTCGTGTTGCTATGGTCTGGCGATGGTGGAGTCCAAGGACCTGCATGTCCTTGGTGGAGTGGGAGGGGGAAGTTGAAGTGATGAGCCACGGGGTGGTTGGGTTGGTGTATCCGGGTATCCCAGAGGTGTTCTCTGAAACATTCTGCAAGTAGGCGGCCTCTCTCCCCAATATTGACAAACTAGGCTGACATCATTTTACTCGCTGCATCAGATATGGCGGGTAAGATTTCATCATCTGATTAATCAGATCTCATGGGTGAAGTATCATCACCATCACTGGGTATATCGTATCGTATCAGTGCGCATTGAAGACAGGAGTTGACCTTGACTATCACAAGAATGATTTCAGGATCTTAAAAAGCTGACGGTATCATATCAAACATATTCAAGGTAATTGCCTGATGATGGACATTCATGATCATCCACAGCTTCCCTCGATGATAACGCAGTCCTCCTCGATATTGAAAACAAATTCAACGAAACGCAGAGGGTGAGGGGAACACAAAAGATACTCTTGTGGTACTTCATCGTCCATCACCACGAGTATCTCCATAGGCCATCACTGACTGAGCAGGCCGAGCATTCAAGCAGCGAGCGTATGAGAATTAATTAATGAACCAACAAAAGTGAAACATTCTAACCAAACTACTTGACACAGATAAAAGTGTCCTCACAAATACCTGACGGAGTGTTCGACACTCAGTGCTGGTGGAGGTAACGTCTCATCCTCAAACTGAAGATATCATTTACTGTGTGATGTTGCACTGTCTCCTGTGAATTAGGGCATACTTCTACATTATCAAGCAAATCGAAACTGAGCATCCACGAGGCACTGTGGCCATTAGCATCTGCGGCATTCATAGTATTCCCTCCGTCATAAAGTCAGGCTGTTCTCTGATGGTTCCAAAACGTTCAGCACAGTTACTAACTACATCTGTATTGAAGCAATGAATTCAGATCATCAAGAGTGTAAAATCAATACCAGAATGAGGTCATTCAGCATTGCAGCCTGTCATTCAGCGATTGTAGGAGATCCTTTTATCGATCAGTTTTGTTGCATCGGAAATGTTACGATAAATGCAGTATTGCATAGCTGCTACATTGGACGAATGGGAAAACTGGTTAATGAGTCTAAATCAGGGATTAATTAGCATTTGTCAGTTTCACAGAAAGTAACGACAGAGGAGACATAGTGGTCATGCTTGATCCTCATTTGTTTTAACCTATCTCAGTGATGTAGAATAACAGAATAAACACATTCTAACGAAAAATGTCATTGATGCTAAATTTGGCTTGAGAGATGTTCCTCCTTCAGAACGTTAGTTTGGTCTTGATTTGTTTTTATTCTCTGTCAGACTGGTCGTAAATGCAAAGATTCAGATGATCATGGTTCGTTTGCGACTAAGGTAAATTTTATTAGAGCTAACAGATACTGCCTCAAGGAAAAGACATTCTATAATTAATAGAAGTGCAGAAGGAAGAGGAGTGCGCAGTTGCTTCTCTATGGTTTATTTTAGTTTTAGCAGTTTGTCTAAACAGAGTTGCTGGTCGATATAAGATGGAGAAACCAAAGAAACAGCAACCTTCGACGGAGTTTCCATGCTCAGTCCTTCTGCCATCTCTTTTTCCTGCAAGGACGTATGTCCGATTTCACCTTTTTGCCCAGAGGGTGTTCATAGGGAATGTTGTAACCATTTGGATGATCACAATTACATTGGGAAGGTCTTTTGGGTTGTCGGATATGTTGAAATATTTTATATTCTGTTTTCTTTCGTTTGTGTTTCATAAGTAAATTTTGTTTTGTTTATAACAGACAGCTTCTAACCAGTTGCAACACTTCTGGAATATAGCTATTAACCTTCGAAAACAAGAAGACAGCAGAGGGTCTGGGCTTTATTCTTCAAGGGTTTGAGGGCTGGTGTCCTGGTTCATTACACGGAAACAAAGTTATCAATAGGAGGTTGAAAGCTTGTAAAAGGATATCCAAGGCACCATAATTTGCCACATGAAATGGAATGCGGTTAACTGTTATACAGTTATTTATTCACGAAGGCTAAAACCTGTACACAATGTGTACTGGACGGTTTACTCTGACCTGCTTAGACATCGGAAGTGCTGCAACATCTCCCCAAAGATCTGCTGTCTAATAATGCTACATTTGCGAACAGTGCCCACGGGGTATATTTATGTGTTTGATTGGGATCAGAGGGGTAATTTGTGTGTGTTTCGAGTTGTGTGTCAAGGGCATGTTCTTTAGCCGGAGGCCATCCTCTCTTTCAACGTGGAGACCTGTAAATGATGAGAATGGTAGAACGTTTCTAAACGGAGAGGTTACAGCTGATGCCTAGAAAAAATGTTTTCACCAACGTGATGTTCGATGCACGGTACACTGCAAGATTTATGGAGTAAGACTTTGGAGGATACAATTATAAGAATTAGAACGTAAAATAAATGAATTGCAAGTTCACCTAATATGTTTCATTATGTCACATTCTCAATTCGTCTCACAGAGCCAGTGCCAATAAAGATTTCTTATTCACTCGCATGATGTGGGGATTACTGACCCGTTTTAATTCTCTGCCGCAAAGCTAATTTCTCAGAGCGTATTGAGAGTCAACCACTTTGCTGTGATTCTGGAATCATGTCTTGTCTAGACCCGATAAAAATTGCCGTTTCCTCCTCCATATAACATTATAAGTCCCGGTGTTCTTTTCGCCCCCGGAGAATCTACAATGGATTCACCATTCAACTTTTAATTCCAGATTTTTGCCATTTGTCGAGAGATGCGAGAAGGGAGTGGATGACCGCTGGGAAGGTGAGTATTTTTTAAAAAATCTTACCTCAGGCGTCTGGACCTCCATTTATCGAGAGCCGCAAGGGAGGAGCGGAGAACTGCTGGGAAGGTGGGTAAAAGGCAAAGTGTTTTGAACAGAGCTGCGAGGAGAGAGGGCGGAAAGAAACGAGGGTTGCCAGGAATTTTTTAAGATGGTGAGATCGAAACCCGTGACCTCAAACCCACTTCCACTAACCTCAGGAAGTGTTTGAAAACTCGGTAAGTTTTCAGTGTTTCATCATTTCTTTTTCCTTTTCTTCTCTTCCTTGTTTTGTCTCGTCAGGGCTTTAAGATATGTGGGGTTTGGCTGGTAGGCCATTTGCATGTAGCTTCTTCAGAACGTGGGATGTGAGATACACTACACATGTCTCTGCCGATCACTTCTGTGGGAAGTGCACCTAAATGCAGCTCGTCGAAAACCGAGTGAGCGAACTGCAGCTGGAGCTAAATGAACTGCAGATCATTCGGGAGAATGAGGGAGAAATTGAGAGGAAGTACAGGAAAGTGGTCTCTCCTCAGACACAGAATACGGAGAGCTGGATGACAGTCAACGTCAGGAAAGGGAACCAATAGATAGGGCAGATATATCTGTGGCCGTTCCCCTAATAAATAAGTATACAGTTTTGGATATTGCTGATAGGAATAGCCTTTCGCCGGAAAGCCATTATTGTCGGATCTCTGGCATAGAGCCTGGCACTGTATTTCAGAAGGGAATGGTGGTATCAATAGAAAAGAGCAAGTGGTAGGGGACTCAATAGTTAGACGGAATATCAGGAGATTTTGTGATCAGGAGCCGGACTCTTGAAAGGTAGGTTCCCTACCGTGTGCCAGGATCCGGGATGTCGCTGACCTGGTTTAGTTTTCAGAAGGCGTACGGCGAGCAGTCAGAAATCGTGGTACGTATTGGCATCAATGATGTAGCCAGGAAATAGCATCTGAAAAGTGACTACAGAGAGCTTGGTTGGAAGCTGAAGAACAGGACGAGTCGAGTAGTGATCTCGGGTTTGCTAACGGTGCTCCGAGATTGTGAGGTGAGAAAGTCAGCAAATGCAGTTTAACATGTGGCTGCGAGGCTGGTGCAGGAGGGAGGCCTTCAAATAGCTAGACCATTGGAATGCCATCGAGGGAAGGTACGAATTGTACAAAAAGGACGCGTTATACCTGAACTGAAGGGGCACAAATGCCCTGGGTGGAGATTTGCTTTTCTGGTACGTGTGGATCTAAGCTAATTTGACAAGGTGGTGGGAATTAGAGCTACATATCTGAGAGGGGTGTTTTTATAGATAGGGGAGTTACAGGATGTAGTGAATCTATCGGGAAGTTTTCTCACATGATGAAATAAGAGATCAGATAAAGAGTGCCGGCTTTAAGGCAAGGAGTATCAGAAATAAGAGTGATGAACTTAGAGCTTAGATCATTATTGGGCTGTGATGTTATGGCGACGATGTTGTGGAGACGTTGGTTTCACAGGGGGAGAAATGGTTGTTCGGTGTTCCAGGCTTAGAACGATTAGAAAGAATAGGGAGGGTGTGAAAACGAACGTTATTGAGGAAGGTTTGCCCACTGAGTCAGTATAGGTGGAAGGTAGGAACAGCAAGGTAGCAGCCACTGCATTGAGGTGTTTGTACTGACCCTCTAATAGCAGTAGAGAGTTTGGAGAATTAATAAGTCCATTTTGGTAAAATGCCGATGCAGCAAGGGTGTTAGTATTTTTGACTTAAACTTACCCAATATCGGTTGGAAAGTCCTTAGTCGAGATGTTTTGGTTGGAGTCACTTTTGTCTGGTCTGTTCAAGAAGGATTTTCTTTTTTACTCAGTATGTGGACAAGCCGGCAAGGGCAGAGGTCATTTTGTGTCTGGTGCTCGGCAATGAGCCAGGATGGGTGTCAGTTACCACAGTGGGAGAACACTTTGATGACAGTGATCACAACTGCCTCGCATTTCCAGTATCTTTGGAGAGGGAAAGGGACAGTTACCAAGGGAAGGTTCTTAACTGCAAAACGGGAAATGATGGCGCTATCATAGATGAGTTTGGAAGGAGAGACTGGGAGCAATTGCTCCACAGAAAGCGCACAGTAAACAAGTGGGGATTTTATTAAAGAGCTGTTGTTGCGATTGATTCATGAATTTCTGCCTCTGAGACAAGTAAGAACAGGTATGATTAAGGAGCCTTGGATAACGAGAAAAGTGGAGCTTCTCATCAAAAGGAAGAAGTAAACTTATGTAAGTTGGAGGAAGCAAGGATCGAGCACACCAACAGAGAATAACAGATTTGGTAGAAAGGAGCTCAGAAATGGACTCAGCAGAGCCAGCAGGGAGCACGAGAAAGCCTTGGTGAGAAATATTAAGGAGAACATAAAGGCAATTTATTCATATGTGAGCAATAATCGAATGATCGGAGAGAAGGTAACGACGATCAGGGATCGGGTAGGGAACTTGTGAGTAGAGTCTGAGAAGATAGGGAAGACTTAAACGAGATTTTTGCCACAACTTTCACTAAGGAATGGGGCCTTGTCGTGAATGAGAACTTTGAGAAGCAGGGAAACTGGCTTTAGCAGATTAACTTTGATGAAGTTGATGCCCTGGAAATTTTGGAAAACATTAAGATTGTTAAGTCCCCATGGTCAGACCAATTTTATTCGAGGTTGCTCCAGGGAGCGAGAATGGTGGTCGCTAACCCACTGGCGAAGATTTTGCATCATCATCGTCCACGGGGATCGTTCGGTAGGATTGGAAGAAGGCGAACGTTATACCTCTTCTCAGGAAATGAAACATAAAAATCGCTGGAAATTACCAGTCAGTCTTACGTCTGTGGTCTGCAAGGTTATTTGGAATGAATTCTGAGAGATTTGGAAAAGTATAACGTGATTAATGACAGTCAACATCTCTTTGTGAGGGGCAGGTCATGTCTAACTAATCTTATTAAGATTTTCCAAGATACTGAAAGACAGGTCGATAAATATCGAGCAGTGGATGTTGTGTATATTGTTTACTGCAAGGCAGTTGATTAGGTTCCTCGTGTTAGGCTCAAAACCAGAACTTATGCCATGCAGGGAAATTCGGCTGTGTGGATTCCGAATTGGTTGGGTGACAGAAGGGAGAGAATGGTTATAGATCGAAGGTATTCTGCCTGGCGGTCCGTATTGAGTGTTGTTCTGCAGATCTCTGTTCTTGGGCATGTGCTTGTTGTAGTTTTCATAAAAGTAGATTGTGGAGATTTAGTAAATTTGCAGATGACATAAAAGTTGAAGGTGCAGTTGTTAATGCAGAGGGCTGTTGCAGGCTGTAGCTTAGCACAGACAGGATGCAGAACTGTGCTGAGAAATGGCAGAAGGTGTCCAAACTGGATAAATGCGAAGTGATAAATTTTGGAAAGTCGAACTTGAATGCTGAATGTACGATTAAAAGCAGGATTCTTGGCATTGTGGAGGCAAAGCGTGATCTTGGTATTGATGTGCATATATCCCTCAAAGTTGCCACCAAGTGATGGGGTACTTATGAAAGCATATGATCTTTTGACTTTCATTAAAGGAGTAATCGAATTTAACAGCTGCGACATTTTGCTACAGCTCTACAAATCCCTGGTGAGACCATACTTGGAATAAAGTGCCCAACTCTTTTCATCCTACTAGAGGAAAGATACAGAGTCTATGGAGAGGGTGAAAAAAAGTTTTACCAGGATGCAGCATGGTCTGGAAGGCTTGTCTTATAAAGAAAGGTTGACAAAGCTTGTTATTTTCTCTCTGGAGGTGTCGAGGTATGTAAGGTCGTGAGAGGCATGGACAGAGTCAATTGCTAGAGACCTTTCCCCAGGGAAGAATTGACTGGCACGAGGGGTTATGGTTTCAAGATATTTGGAGGTATGTATAGAGTAGAAGTCAAAGCTAGGTTTATTGCGATTTGCAGATGCCAGTGTTGAACTGGGGTGTACCAAGTTAAATATCACACAACACCAGGTTATAGTCCAACAGGTTTAGTTGGAAGCACACTAGCTTTCGGAGTGCCTCTCCTTCATCAGGTGATTGTGGAGGACACAGTTGTAAGGCACAGACCTTAAGGCAAAAATATACAGTGTGATGTAACTGAAATTATAAATTTAAAAATAGCTACATTGTCTGTTGAGTGTTCCATCTGTTTTCCGAATTCTTCATATGGAGATTGTGAATGCATGGAATGCATTGCCAGCGTTGGTGGTGGAAGCAGAGTCATGAGGAATATTTAAGTGCCTGCTGGACATGCACATTGACAGAACTGAATTGAGCGATGCATATTTCAGTTTATTTTATTGCATATTGGGATTGATCTTCGACACAACATCTTCGGCAGAAGGGCCTGTACTGTGTTGCACTTTCCTATGTTCTACGATTTATGCTCTATTGTTATTGAATTCAAATTCCAACATTTTCCACGGCGGGACATGAACTCAGTATTCCGGAGAATTAACTCGGTTTTCGATGAAGAGCCAAGTGAATTCAATCGGTTTACTCTCACTATCCAAGTGTTTAGAGTTTAAGGTAAATTGGCCAAACTAAATTGACTATTTTGCTCCACGATGCGTAGTTTAGGTCCATTAGTCAGGACAAATGTAGAGTTGTAAATTAGGGAACAGATATGCGTGGATATTCTTCGGAGGGCCGGTGTGACCTTGTGAGACAAAATGACCATTTTACACTCAGTTGGGATTCCTTTTAATATGAGTACCACAAGGCCATCACGTTAAATTCAGAAGGCGATATCCGTTTGGCATGAAAATAATTGCAGATTAGGCTAATGTGCTGTTCAGTACAATCTAGCAATCTGACCAGAACACCGTGAAAAACACTGCAGTGGTCATGATCGCTCAATTTGATGAGCTAACTGTCCAATATGGAGAGCCATGCAGTGAAACCAGTGAATTAATTCACAAACCTGGAGCAGTTAATCCTTCCAGCATCAAAGCTATATGCAACACCTCAGTGCATTGGTCAGTTACATTGCTAGAGTTGGCAGCCCAGCTTGGTGGAATTTGAAGCCTCTGCTGGAATGAAAAGTGCGTCAGATGAGGGAGTTGCTAGTTGGAAAGCAATTATTTGCCATCGCTAATTGCCCAGTTAAAAATTAATTCCACTGATGTGGTTCTAGAGTCACATGCCGGCCAGGTCTGGTAAGAATGGACAGTTTCCCTCCCTAAAGAAAGTTAGTGAAACAGTGGCCTTTTTGGATGATTTGACAATGCATTCATAGTCAGTTTTTGACTTTTTATTTTGTTTTAGTCCATCAATAATTCCAGTAGGCCATTGCGTCTTGACGTGCAGCTTCTTTTTACCTTTGTGATAAGGGACGCTGTGGATGTGAAAATCATTGCCAGACACAGATGTCGAGGCAATCATTTCAAATACTAACAAATGGGAGGGATTTGGAAAGTATGAAGATTGATTGAGGGACAGAGTCAACGAAGTATGTGTTCACATGATTCAGATTGTTGAAATAAAGGCACTTCGATAGCATCTTGCAACATGGCGTAGTATTGCAGGAATCTTTTGTGAATACGAGTTTCTCATGATTTCACAGGACAATGTGTTTTGAATGACGATTTGCTCCACAGCTGTGTACCTGTGAGAGTCTTTGACTCGTTGGGCGGAAATTAAAAATATTTTGTCTTAGCGTCATTTCAACTCACTGTGTCAGTGATTATCTGCAAAAGGCCGAGCTAGTTTTCTGATGCTATTTTATCGAACTGACTTCATTAAATAACTGCCCACCTCAAGGCAGACCCCTCATTCAATGCCAGCCCGATTCTCCGATCATCATGATTTGAAGTACTCACCATTGTAAGGGCAACAATGGGTTCTGTAATCCGTGATGCTACCTTTAAAAGGACAACTGGCACATGTTTGTGCATTCTAAGTTTGGACATTTCTTGCATATTTTACGCCAAGCATGAATGTTAAGACGCAATTGCTCCAGGGGATGTCGACAGAGACTCGGTGGACTTTGTGGATGTGGTAGTAAAGAGGACGACCATTGTATTCCGGAGGAGACCACAGAAGGAAACACAGAGGTTATGGTTTGAGCTCACCACCAGTTCAGTGCAGAATCTGCGGACTGAAGAAATATCCAGAAATGCAGGAGAAATGTCAATAAAATTTCCCACTCTGCCAGGACAATTTCTACTGTATTCTCTCTAATCTATCGTTCTCATTTTATAGCTGTCTTGATGTCTACCTCTCATCAAGTCTCTTGCTCTACCACTCTCTCAACTGCATTCAACACCTTCGCTTTCTCCGTCTTTGTCTGTTCCAATCTCCCAGATTCTCTGCAGCCCTACTATAATAATACCACACGGATTGACAAAACTTTACGGACTGACTCTGTACATCTCAGCACCTCGCTTTCCTTGCATATCGCATCACGAAAAAGCTCGCCATACACTTTCACCTCCGATTACGATCTTCTTTTCTTTCTTCTCATGAGAAACGGTCTACAGTAATGAGAACAGAGGAAGCCAAGTGCTGGAGTGCACAATATCCTTTCCAACACCTTGCAGAGGACATAGGTACGAATTAGAGAGAACTAGGACAAGCCGTTTGGATATATCAAAATAGCCACGATTCACAAGCCAAGTAATGAGCAATATCCAGTGAAGGGCAATATTCACTTTAAACCCAATGCCAGCTCCATTTTAAACTGGCACAACTTAAAAGGCATGTATTTCTACTGTCGAGAGTCAGTATAAATGGCATTTTCACCATCTCGATTGACGGAGTGGGATGGGAGAGGGCTCCAGACATATCCAGCGTCACCGAGGCAACGTACAACGAGGCTCCCTTCCACAGCTGCTCCTTCCAAGAAAACATTCATTGGGAATGATCTGCTGTACATACCAACATTGATACTTTCAATAATTGGTGTTCGTATACACTTTTCGTGGCCTGTCTCCGTTTTGTAATCGTACCAACAATTTTATGCTGTCTTTCAATGCTTCTCGCTCTCAGACTTCGCTGCATTGATCCCCATCTGCTAGACACCTGAACACTGCATCAAAGTACCGACGTCCTATTGGATGTCTACACTCTGCTCCACATACTTTACAATTCTGCCAGCTTTAGTGCCGTGTGCAAGCATTTACTTATCACGTCCATCTCTTTCTGCAAATCTCTCAGGACAGCATTGCAAGGCATTGCACAAAACTGCACTGTGTCTCTAAAGTTACAGTTTGAACTACGAAGCAATTGTGCACCTTGAGAGATTGACGTTCTTTAAAGTCTTCTTAAAGAGGAATATGTTGTTTTTGCAGTAGTGTACACAAACCAACTGCGGGTGACACTGCATCATATTAAGTAGTCGTGAGAACGAAGCTTTGACGCTGATTTCAATAGACTTATCTCCTCACCCCAAAAAAGCACAGTTCCCATTGCACAGAAATGCAACCACAGAAATATACACGTACAGACATGCATAGACAAAAAAGAAATCACATCCACCCGGGCGCACACAGGTACATCCATTTACACACTTAATACTAGTGCCTTTATGGCAGAGATTGATACGTTATTACTTTACAGGTGCATCAGCGGCTATGTTGACAAAACAAGAAAATGGAATTGAAAAACATTTCAGACATGCATGAGTGGCCGAGCTGACTCGATGCAATAAATAGGTTATTTCTGCTGCATTTCTTATCTTGTTATGATGTTGTGACACCTGCAAATATCTATGCCACAGTGCAGTTGAGGCTGAATATGATAACTAGTTGATCGATAAAAAAACAATTGTATCGGGTGCTTCAGATTTTAAGGGATGGTTTGTTATGGCTGTTGCTAATTGTTGTTTCCTTGTGTATCAACAGAGCTGTTGGTTTGTTGTGAATTTAATGCATTTTAAAAATAAGCACGCTCTGTTTTCAGTTTGAGAGAAGAGCGATCCTTTCCACTGATGGTAGGGCAATTATGGTGTTCTCATCTCCAGGAAGCAGCGAAGATTACTGAGTGAAGATATTCAAAGCTGAGCAGAACGAATCTTTGGAGGACAATGGATTCAATGTTGATTAGAACAGAAAGGAAAGTGTGCTCAGTTAAAATCTGATCAGCCAGGAGCTGCCAGAATAGTACAGCAGGCTGAGCGGACAAACGATTTATCGATCTATACATTAATACTCGAAGCGTGTGTTGTTGCCTCAATTCATCTCACGACGTGGTTACAGAGGTACAGAAAGGCTCTTTTCACGTTATGATCGTTTTAACAACCTACGATGCAACACAAGAACAGCATGAAACCTAAATATATCAGAATGTGGACAGTACAAGTTAAGATTGATGTTCTGTTTAGAAACAATCCTCAACTACTACATTCTGTCTCCAAAAGTCACTATAGAATCCATTTGTCAAGCTCGCCCTGAATCCCACGTGAGCTACGCTATCTCATGAGTTTGCGATGGGAACCTTTTCACAGGCTGCACTGAAACCCATGTAATCAATGTTTACACTCTGCTGTCAGCAATCATTTGGCCTCCTTCAATTAGACACATCTCAATCAAGTTGTGAGATAAGATTTTCCTCAGACCAAATCATGCTGTCTACCTCTATTCAGTCATTGCCTACTGAAATGGATGCAATCATATCCTTCAGTGTCACCTTCCTC
This sequence comes from Hemiscyllium ocellatum, assembly GCF_020745735.1. NCBI lineage: Eukaryota > Metazoa > Chordata > Chondrichthyes > Orectolobiformes > Hemiscylliidae > Hemiscyllium > Hemiscyllium ocellatum. Next base: position 853,105 of record NC_083442.1, on the reverse strand, counting down.
AGTTACCCATCATAGACATCAAACTCATAGGTCTATAGCTTACAGGCTTCGCTTTATGGCCATTCTTTAACAAATTCGCAACATTGGCTTCCCTCTAACTCTCCTTGATTTCACTCGTGTTTATAGATGATGAAAAAGATATGCTCGTTGTCCCACAATTTTCTTCATAACTGTCCAACATTCGGCAATTAGACTTGATCTGTTCCTGAAGATTTATCGATCTATACATTTTCCAAGATGTTCAGGAGATCGACTTCTGTTATGTGAACCATTTCCGAAAAAACATTCCTGAGGCCAATCGCCTCCACATCTTCCTCCACTGATCAGAGTATTATGAAAACACATACAAATGTATTTTAACTTATAATCTGGGGTTATTTCTTGCTGGGTGATGCGTTCAGCGGCAGCAGTACTGAACCGACTTCGAACTTGAAACTGCGATGGAATAATGCAGTCGAAAAATGCTCAAGGAGAACTCACATCGACCAGTTTCATGCTCTGGTAATGTTAATTAATGTTTCAATCAGAACTGGGAAAAATGTAACCTGCTGGAACCTACTATTGCTTCCTCTCTCTTTCTTCTTTTCTGTTCGCAGTAAGAGTGAGATCTGCAAAACCCTCATATTTATCCTTCGTGTAGAATTCCGTCGAGGATCTATTGAAATCTTGCCATTGCCTGTATCAATACACTGGAAGAAGGCTCAGTGCCAGAAGTAGTATAAACAAAATACTTTCGGAGCATGGACAAAATATTGAACAAACTTACAATAATTCTTCATTTTACGGATTAGCTATTATGTGGAAAATGTATTACAATCATTATTCAGTCTGTACTTCTTTGTCTTTCTGTTCCTGAATCAGAGTTAGATTAATTCTGATGGGCAATCGACTGAATGTCGTGAACATTTTGTAAGGTCGCCACTTACGGCAGCATCACATGGGCAAGATACCCAGCTAATAATACTTAAATGTTGAGTACAGAATTTTTTTAAAGACGAATGTAGGAACAGAAATGACACCTTAATCATAAAATTTCTTTAAAAAAAACACTAGAATTACGTTTATTTTAAGCAAGTCAAAAGCTGCACCAAGCATGCCGAATGTATCGGGCAAAGTCACCAAACCTCGCCAGGTATCAAAATCCAAGGCATAACTTCCGTTCTCTGGACCCTAGCCTCCTCCACAATATGCTTACGGTCTGCTACTCGCTCAACTCCACGTTTTCTAGTCTGGGATTCATCTACAGGACGTGCTTCCTGCCCCAGTCTGGCTTGGGACTCACGTCCTGAATGTGCCAGCGACGGCCCGTATCTGGGAGTATCCTTTCTATTCCGTCCAAGTAAGTTCAAGCCGTTAAAAATTGTATGCGGGGCAGTGGGAAAAAAGCAGCAGGAAACAGAAGAAAAACAATCAAAAAAAGAAATGGAACTGGCGAAGTAGAGGGCTTCTTGTTGCAGCATCCAAAATTGCAGTCAACATGCAGTCAACATGGATTCATCAAATGTGTGATGCGTGTTGGTGTATATGTGTCTCAACATGTGTGTGTATCAGGATATGCATATTTCTGTGTGATTCTTTGTTGATGTATCAGAATGTACATATTTCTGTCTCTTTGTGTTTCTGATTGCGTTTGAGTGCATTTGCCCGTCAGTATGTTCTCAGAGATAAACCATTCTGAAAAAGTTTGCATTGTACAAATTATTTGTGAATTACCTTTTCGCAATAAAATAGATATTCGTCGTCGTTTCAATGAAAACGATTGAATTGATTCAAACATTAAACTCGATCCAACCTAAGACCAATGTAATCGATCAGAACATCAACTAAAATTAAAAGTAAATTAAAATTTGCTGTGATAGCCTCTGAAAAGAAACATTGACCTCTCCAGCCTTGGACAGAACAGAGATGAGGAGAATTTCTCTCATGTATATTCGAAAGTGTAAATCCCTCCAAACATTCATGGATATTGGAAATTTAAGTACAATCATTGCGATGAGGGATAATTAGGTACTTGCAAGTAAGTGTGGTCGAGTTCACAATCAGATCATTCACAGTCTTATTGACTGTTGGAATACGATGAAATGTTGGAATATGCACTCCTACTTCTCGGTCTATGTTCTATCCCAACCCCTCGAACATTCAAACCAGGAGAAACAAATGGATTGTACATTGCTTTAGCGAAATACATAGAAAAAGGAGTAGAGACTGAGTCCTTCTAGGCAAGTATGCATCACTCTTGGAAGAAAATCTCTTCTCCAGAACTCTTTATCCGTTGCTTTGTTTGGAGGTCATGTACCAGAACGAGATTCACTGTGAATATAACCGCATGCCTCAGTCAGACTTTACTCATCAAATACTCTTCCTCCTTTCAACTGATAATGGAAAGCGCGCAGAGAACATGTGATTTCATATCAGCCTTTTGGATTGTAAACTGAAGTGATGTGACTTCTGACACATTCCACCCCAGTCGAGCACGAGCTCCTGCACATGCGGTCACCCAGAATGCAACACTTCCTACAGAACTTTCAGGAGAACATTCACTGAGTTTCCAAAAGCGATGCACGAAAATATCAGAAAAAAAAATGAAGGAGTTTGCCATTCATACCATCAAATCTTTGTTAAATATGGCCATGGCTGACTTACTCTCGACTTCACCTCTGCTTTCCTGTCAACTCTTTGCTCCCCTCTACTCGAAGCCAAAAATATCAATATTTCCTGCTCAGAAAGTACTTCCAATGCTTGAGCATCTCTTAATTTGTACTTCCAACATTCAGTCTTTCACTGCCATCTTCAGGCTGTCATGATTTGGAGATGCCGATGTTGGACTCGGGTGTACGAAGTTACAAATCACGCAATACCAGGTTATAGTCCAACAGGTTAATCTGGAATCACTAGCTTTTGGAGAGCTGCTCATTCATCAGGTGGTTGTGGAGCATAGGAATGTAAGACACAGAGAAGTTATAGCAAACGTTTACAGTGTGATGTAAATGAAATTATATACTGAAAATACCTGGATTGTTTGTTACATCTCCTATCTGTTAGCCTACACATGTTGCTTTCTGTTCTTTCATATGTAAAACACAAAACCTTTCTTTTTAATGTTGCGTTGAACTTCAACAAGCAGTGCCATATTCGCCCAGACAATGAACTGAAGGTGTGAGCTTCCCTGTGTGAGACTTTCTGTGCCACAATGGTCAGACTGATTGTATTTTAAACAACGGACTTACAGAATCTTATATGGATTCATGCAGTTGTGGTGTAATTGTGTAAACCCGTTTTTTAAAATTTGAATCAGTCTGTATATGCCCTCCTATGCTTATCATTGTCGTCCGTTTGGAAAAGTCTTTTTATCATTCAGTTTGTGAACATCACCCTTAAACTTAAGGTTTTAAAAAGTAATATGACCCCCTCATTCATCTCAACCACAAGTACAACCGGGTCCAGAAAAAAAAAACATAATTTATCAGAAAACACAATCGACTCGATCACAGGTTAATTATGCTTTCCTGAGTACATGCAACATCACACAACGCCCTCTTCAAAATTAAAAGTTTAAATCAAACACAGTTTCTTTCAGGAGAGCCGTCAGAGGGACAGAAAATGAGAGAGGATCAGCCAAATCGCCATGTCCAGCAGCTTCAAAAAACTGACTGCTTGCTATATCAAACGAAATATCACGCTAAACTGGTCTCTGTATTTCATAGTACACGCGTTTTGCAAAGAAAGAATTTATAAAATTCTCAAAGACATAAGCTGAGACATATCAGAAGTTTAGATTTTATGGCACTTTTGAAAAAGGACAGTATTATACAGCTAATGAAGCAGTGTCTTCACACAACTCAACTCGTTTCTCAGACACAATTTCTTTTTCTCGCAATCTATATTAACACTGTTTGATTCGGTAAAGTTTTTTTTTTGGAAATGCCGTGTTCTTATTACTCATTAAAATCAACGCCAACAGTTTGTTCAGAATATACATTCGACTAAATTCCTTATGCCACGTGCCCTCCTCCTTCAAAATTGACAACATCTTCGTAACTTTCAATCCATTGCAACCTTCCTGGACTCTGTTGAGTTCAGTAATTTTTTTTTAATTATCAGAAAATTCTCTGTAACATCTTTTACAAAATCCAGGAAACAGACCAGCATGATGCAGTTGGTGGCCTGACTTGTTGTCATGTAGGTTGGCCTGAAGACAAGATCTCAACGTCGATGAATTATTTTCGGTATTTTTGCATGTCCAATGTTACTACCAATGCAAAATATTGGTTTGACTTATCTGCAACATAACCTGCTCTTGTCGAGAATTTCACTGTCTCATTTTCCAAGTGTTGTAACAAACCTTTTACAATTCTCTTTCTTTCTTTTATTCTCACATCGAAGATTATGCTATCTTTCTTTAGTTTATTTTGTCACTTTACGTTCCTAATTACATTTCTACCACGTTATTCACTTTACATCGGTCAACTGCGGGCTCCTAAAGAAGGGCATTCCAATCCTGTGGCCAGTGAGCAGTTTCCATTACCTTGCACATGTTAATTTCGAAGCTCAGACATTACAGCACAGTACAAACCGTTCTGTAATTGATGCAGCGCCATCTTGTTAAACCAATCTAAATCCATCTGAACTACAGCGTTTGATTCTCGTCCACGTGATCATCAAATGTCCATTGAAATGGCTGCAAAGTTGACGAATCTACCACTGTTGCAGGTAGTGCATTCCACGTTCCTACTGCTCTTTGAATAAGGAAACTACGTTTGACAATTGTCTGATATCTGCCACCTCACAATTTAAAGGTCTTCCCCGTCGTGCTAGCCACCACCATCCTTGGAAATAAAAGGCTCTCACTGTGCCCCTGATTTATGTGTCTCCATAAGGTCACCTCTCAGCATTCTTCTCTTCTAGGAAAACATCCTCAAGTCCCACAAACTTTCCTCAAAAGACATTCCTTTCATACCAGACAACATTCTAGTAAATCTTCTCTGAACCCTTTCCAAAGCTTCCACATTTGTCCTATAAAGCGGTGTCAAGAGTGGCCAAACCAGAAGTTTTTGCAGCTTCAGCATATCCACATTCTTCCAAAACTCACTTCTTTTACTAATAAAATCTAAAACATCGTATGCCTTCTTAAATACCCTATCAAACTGAGGGGAATCTTTGAGACACCGACACGCATGGACGCCGAGATCTCTCTGCTCATCTACATTAACAAAAATCTTGCTCTTTGCTCAGTAATCCGACTCAGGCGACTGACTGTGTGGAGTTTGCACGTTCTCCCCGTGTCTGCGTGGGTTTCCTCCGTGTGCTCCGGTTTCCTCCCACAGTCCAAAGATGTGCGGGTCAGGTGAATTGGCCATGCTAAATTGCCCATAGTGTCAGGTAAGGGGTAATGTAGGGGTATGGGTGGGTTTCGCTTCGGCGGGTCGGTGTGGACTTGTTGGGCCGAAGGGCCTGTTTCCACACTGTAAGTCTAATCTAGTCTAATCTAATCTAATCTAATCTACATTGCATTGTTCCTTTAAACTTGAATCCAGCTTGCACTTTTTTCTGCATTAAACTCCATGTTCCACCTCTCAGGACAGCGCTATAAGATCCTTTGGCACAATCCAGAATTTTACCGACCCAAGTCCACACATTTACCAACCCATTTTTTTCTGCGAATTCACCCAGGTCATTTGTAAATATGACAAACAAAAGTGTATTCAAAACAAATCCTTCTGGAGCTCAAATAGTAATTGAACTCTATGGTGAACATTCCTCATCAACTATTACTTTCCGATCGACAATTGTCTGTGGTGAGGGATAAAATCATTACAGGGAATCTTGGAGTTGAAGAGCACGGAAATAGGCCTTTCTGTCCAACCAGTCAATACTGAACATAATTCCGATTTGAATTACTTTTTCCTGCCTGTTCCTGCTCAATATCCCTCCAAACTATTGTTGGTTATGTATTTAGCCAAATGTATGGTACATATTGTTTTTGTGCCCACAGCAATCGTTTCCTGAGCAACTTCTCTCGACACATGAAACATCCTCTGCATAGAACAAAATGGCCGTCATGTCTTTTTCAAATATGTCCGGTCTAACTTACAAATATGCCCAGTTGTCTTGAAATTCCCCTTACCCAGCAAAGTCCTACTGACATTAACCTAGTACGACTGTAAACAGATCATTTTACAGCCTCCTTACACCAATGAAAAAGCTACAGCCAATCCATCATTTCTTTACAAATCAAACATTTTATAAACCGCAACATGTTACTAAATCTCATCTGAATCCTCTCCAGATTAAGAATATTCTTCCTATAACTGAGTGACAAGACCTAAATACAGCATGCCGAAGTGGACTCACCAATTTCCAGTGTAACATTAACATGAATTCTCTACTCCCATACTCAGCAGATTGAGTAATGAAGCCAAGCGTTCTGAGCACCTTTTTAAAGTCCTGCATTTGTCTGTTAAACCAAAACACAATGCAATGCATTTTTCCAGATTTAATTGGCTGTGGGAGATCACGTTGGAGTCTGATGCTGCAGTTTAATCGCGCATTCGGTACTGATTAATGCAGGGGAATTCTGTGCAGTCGGAAGTAGAAACGAAAATTAGGTTACACAAAAATGACGAATCACTACGTATGTGATTTAGACAATGGCTAGGACATTGACATCACCATTTTGACATTGTTGGAGGTTTCACCTGATTGAGCACCAAAACACTGGCAAACAAAGCATCATCAATACACCAAACACAGCTCTCTCACCATCTCAATCTGTGTGTGGAATTCAGCATGGCATTAAGGACGCTGTACTACAGTGATACATCATATTCTTGACCTTACATCCTGAAACCGGCGTGCAGATTTGTCAATAGTTTTTTTTTAATATATAATTATCTTGGAGGTTCTCCAGAGGGGGTTTTCTCACCTGTTGCCTCAGATGAGCAGGCTCACTGTTCCTTGAAGTTGGAGTCGTAGGTACAGAGCAGAACGAAGATCGAGCTTGGTATCACTTCGGTCAGTTTACTGAATGTATGAGTTATGAGGTCGTATTCCAGTCAGACACGACATTGATTTGGCTACGTTTGAAACGATGCACTCAATTCTTGTCTACTTGCGACAGGAAGGATGTTGTGAAACTCCAAGTGTACAAAAAAAGATTTTCAAGTATTGTGGCAAGGTTGGAGGGTTTGATAATGAGGAGAGTCCGAATAGACGAGGGCTATATTACTTTGAGCGTCGGAGGCTGAAAAGTGACATGTAGAAGGTTTCGAAATTAATGATGGGTGTAGATAGTGTAAATAGCCAAGGTGTTTTCCAGAGGATAGTATGTCCAAATCTAAAGGCCATACGTTTATTATGAGCGGGAAATATTTCAAACAGACCAAATGGGCAATGTTTTCATGCAGTGGGTGGTGTGTGTATGGAATGAATTTCCAGAGGAACCGGTGAAGGCTAGTATCATTACAATATTTAAAATGAGTCGGGACCAGTATTTTAAAAGAATGGATTAATTGGGATATGAGACAAATGTTGACAAATGGGGTTAGCATTATCTAGGTTATCTGGTCTGCATCGGCAAGTGGAACAGATTGGTCTGTCCCCGTGCTGGGATTCCGTGTTTGGGTGGACATAGTGAAGTTGAATTGAAGGGCTGTACTGTACCTTTAAAAGAGAATGAATGTTGTTATGAACTTAGAAATTGCAAGAATTTTGCTTCTGATTAGGTGGCAGTCGCAGAGTGTACAGAACAGTTGAAAAAATGTCTCTCTTGGTTTTGAAGTGGTTGAGATTTGGTCGTTTTGTGACAACAAGTCGAATTTAAGCAATTAATTGAAAATATGTCACCAGACACTAAAATGCAATCAAGTTTAAATTTACTGTTTTTACAATATCGATCCAATGAGATTGTCCAATACTGAGCAGTTTTAAAATGTGGACATTCAGAAAATTGGTCAGAGAGCAATTACTATCGAGACAGGAACTTGTGTAGAGCTATCATCTCCTTCTCCAAGAAATGAGAAAACACTCTTTCTCAATGATCCATTTCAAATGGAACGTACTTGTATTAAAGAGAAAAATACCATCCAGAATACCATCCTCAACCAGAAAAAGAAAGACAAAGCAGAAGACAGCTGTTTTATGGTTTGGAAATATTGTTGATGTTTGTTTAGTAAGTGCGTAATTGGAACAGTCATGATTTGGAGGTGACGGTGTTGGACTTGAGTGTACAAAGTAAAAAATCCCACAACACCAGTCTTTTGTCCAACAAGTTTATTAGGAAATATGAGCTTTTGGAGTGCATAGGAAACAGAATTCTTGACAAATATAATAATGTGATGTATCTGAAATTATATGCTGAAAAAAGTCGTGGATTGTTTGTTAAGTCTGTGATCTTTTAGAATTGGTATTCTTTAGGATCTTATTGCAACCGTGTATTTTAATAGTGTTTGAGGCATATGATAATCAGGTCAGAGAAAGGAATGCATGGAGTTGTGAATAGTTATGTAATATTGACTTTTCCAGTTAAAACTACATTGATGCTACTTTCTTTAAATAGTGGCATTTGGGGGCTATCTGTCACTCATATTTCAAACATATTGCGATCTTTACTCGGCGTTTGATTTAATTTAAAGAGGGGTGCACCCCTGTGCCATAACTGTATAACTGGTGGCAAGCGGCCAGTTTTCCACACGTGAGCTGCGGTGTGAAGAACAAATGTATAAAATACGACATAATCATCAAAATATGCACATGAATAAATGTACAAAATGCTACATAATCTTCAAAATGTGCATTTGAAGATGATTTAACTTGATAGTTTCTAATGATGTTTTAAAGGTGACTGCTTATCTTTTGGGGTCTGAGGGCAAAGATGGGTTTTATATGATTTATTTGATCCTTTTTTGCAGAATGTACAAACAAAAGCCTCCGAACTGGGAGGCTGACATCATGCTTCCCATGCTACCCTCTGCTTTAGTCAGTTCATGTTTGACATGATTGTAACCTTGACTCCACATTCTTGACTTATCTGAAAATCTGCTCACACCTTGCTGACCAAGAAAACGTTTACCTCTGCCTTGAAAAACGGTGTACAGTGTAGTCTTACACCTCATTTCGCATAGAGAGTTCCACAATTTGAACACTCACAAAAGGGAAAGTCCATCACTATTTACAATAGGTGACATTCACACAACATGTTTATAAAACTTTATTCAACGGAATCTATTCAATGTGTGAAATCTGATTCACCATTCAGAAACATAAAAGCTCAAATGGAACCCTCAACATTGCACATTTCCTCGCAATCACTTGTTATTAAATCTAAACGGTGCACTTTTGAAGATCACTGATGTTCCTTAGACAACAACATTCGAACACTACAAATCCACCAATCGTGAATGACATTTGCTGCTGATCGATGGGAACACCATAGCTGTCAATCTCCGCCCCTCCCCCAAGCTACTTGCCGTCCTGATTTGGAAAGACATTATTGTTCCTTCAGAATTGCTGGGGTAATGTACTGCAACTCTTTACTGAATGGTATTCTGGTAATATCTATCGAAGTTTTTTCTGACCGATAAAACAGCCGACTAGATATTTTCACAAGCAAGTTGGAATGTCTCATTAATGCAGTGCCAGCAAATGGCGTGCAGATATTATGGACAGAATGAATTCAAGACAAGGTACTTCGTTCACTGGTGTTTCTCAGAGAGGTTCTAATCCTGCTAGAAAGAGTCGGTACACCTCGCCTGGAAAAGGTCACCTCCATCACTTAATTAATACAGCGATGGTTAATATCCCTGTAGTTGTTGGAAAATCACCTACTCCTCCTATGGAAATAAAACAAAGACCTTCATGGCCAATGTGAGCACAGGCCTCACCCTGGTATGGTACAACGTGTTTTCTTAAAAGTGGGACACATTGCTGATTCTTCTTTGCACCAAATTTACCGCAGTCAGTTCTCCTACTTCTCAAATTTGTTGCAGAAGGGTACCTGCAAGTCTTAGGATTCAACAGATGAGACCAAACTACCATAGGTTCCTGACCTGTCCCAACACCATTTTCCTCTCTCATTGCAGAGTTTCTCCTTCCTACAATCTACGTTCAATTTGTCACTCACTTCACAGTACCACAGATAATCGATCTATAAGCACAAGCACAACTTCGTGGAAAACATTCATTATACTGTCACTTTGCCAAGATTACTATGTCCCACAAATAAACAAGCTGATCACTAGGTGTTCATCAGAACAGCCACCTTTGCTGTCTTTGTTCTCTTCTGTTAATTTCCCTTCCTGCAGATATACGGTCAGGTGTCCCATTACTGTCAGCAATTTGAAAATTGGATACATGATCTAACCATAGAAGTGGTTGATAATATATGTCACACTATCTTCTCAAGTCCAGCAACTCTAATATCAACTGCAAATGGGAAGAATTTCACTTTAAGCAGGATGTCAGATTGATATGGAAATTGGAAAAAGTTCAGGAAAAGTTCTAAGGCGAAAACCGATTCATCTTTCTTTTGGTAAACTTGTATGACGTTTTGGAAACATTGGAAAGACGAACTTTTGTTGTCTGTCCTGAATTTCCGTGAATCGAGTGGCTTCGTCAGCCATCTCAAGGACAGGTCATAACGTTTGTCTGAAATCTCAGATATCGGAAACTGGGGAAAGAATGCAATACCATTTTTCCAAGGACATGAATGAACCTGATTTAGAAAATTAACCTTATTAAAACCTCCTCGAGTTAAGTGTGACCACAGACTTGTCTTAAATAACAACAGCTGCAAAGGAATGTGACGAATTTGAGACGAAATTCCCAAAGGACAAGCCAGGGACTCTGTGTTGAAACGAACATCTGCCAGCACAAAAAGCAGTAAAAACTTCTAATCGAATTAGTTACAGTTACTATTGCAGGCGGAAGAAATTGGAAGACACAAATCTGGATACAACAGATGTATAGAAGATAGCTCATCCGCAGCAGGAGTCAGACTGAGGAGAAGATTTGGAATATTGTAGAATTAGTAGAGCACAGTGTTCATGCTCGTTAAGGGTGTCTTTGGAAAAGCACGTAAGGGCAAGCTTCATCTGAGGAGTAAGAGGGTGAAGATTTCGGGCACAGCACCTTCATCAGGGATTTGTAAGGGCTTATGCCCAAAACGTCTGCTCTCCTGCTCCTCGGATGCTGCCTGACGTGCTGTGCTTTTTCCACTGCCAAACTTTTCTACTCTGAGTGACCAGATTCTGCCCTCCTTCCTTTCGCTTATAGTATTTGTGTCAGAAATAATATGGAAACAAAAACTAAAGTCATAGCAAGGTCGCGCTGGGTAGTAACGAACAGTTTAGTTTATCCTCAGATATTGTATTCCAAGGTGATTTATAACAGAGTCTGTGAACGGAAATTATGGCAGTTGCTGATGTCCTTTTAGAATTTCAACAACTATGACAGTAATACAGTGAAATGTGGTTTATAGGATTTGCAGCCAGATAGAGAAACTTACCAGGAACGCCAAAAATGGCGAGGATGGGATAGTAACCAGCTTGAATCACCCAAAGGACAGACAAGATTTGCAGTGATAAGGGTGCCCAATCTTGAGAAAGCTAGAAAAGACCCCAGGATAGCCTTCTGTCCATTGTTGTTGCATTACGGTCTAGCATTCTCTGATTGTGATCCATTGTGGAGCATTCCAGTCTGTTGTTCTCACGATTTAATTATTCGTATCTCACTGTTTCGAGAGATGCTGATTCCCTGTTAGTGCAGGATGTGATTTTCACTGATGAAGGGCGTCGATTTTCCTCCTCCACAGATGTTGCCTGATATGCTGTGTTTATCCAGCAGCACTCTAATCTCGACTCTGAAATCCCTCATCTACAGTCCCTGCTTTCGCCTTGATTTGCACTGACTGTCTGTCATAAGTCATTGAACGGAGTCCTTCATTAACAGAGGAGAGAAAATCTCCAGCGAAACTGTTTAATTCCATGGAGACTTGCATTCATTGCAATCACCGAAAATAGCTGGAGTTAACTGCTTGAATTCTGACATCTTTTCTATTAAAATGAAGCCCTTATAATTACCCAGTCTGAATGGGGGTATTCATCAATGCTGGAAGCATTGGTGGAATTAACAGAGGAAATGACCATCATCGTTCTGTCTTCCATCGATGTGGGCATGCATTATTGTTAACTTAGTTTGCAAATTTAGAGAAGAAGCTCTGGAATCATTGGTTAGAAAGCATATACTTACAAGGAAAATGAAACATACTGGAGATGTGAATATAAAGTTTTACCTGGCGAATTGCTTTGAGTACACTGAGACAATAGACCAAAGGGCCCGTTTTTGAGATGCGTATCTTTATGGCTCAAGAGAAATCATCACAAAATATAGTCAAATGCCAATTAATTGGACTTGCTTCGGAAAAGAAAAAGTCGCATTTATGCAAGGGGAGTGTTTTTTTTACGTGATGTTGATTATTAAAAAAAAACGGGTAGTGAATGAAAATGGCAGTTCTTTTGATATTCTCCAGTCATCACGATTTGAGCACTGCATGTTTGAAATCGTATCACATAAATCGAATGCACAGTAGAATGAAGCAGCACTGAGGAATGAAGAACGAGTTGTGAAAACAGAAATAAGACTGAGAAAGTTGAAATCAGTGAGCAGAAAGTGTATGACTTTATGGGAAACCTAATTACTACATTTGAATTATCTTTAGAGACAGTTTTCGTAACTGGTTCGTGGGATGATGTACGTTTCAAGTGCATATTTTGCACATGCGGAATTTCTGTGATGGGCTGATACGAGCTGGCGTTTATGTAAATGCGCAGAGATTGTTTTCAGACATGAAAGGTGACGAAATGATTTGACAGGCGACTGTTAAGATCATATAGCTCCAAGTAAGGGTGTTAGAACTGGGTCACACAGTTTTAAATGTACGCTCTCCAAATTTTAGGCAAAGGTAAGGAGTTACTTGTTCTCTCAAATGTCATTTGCACCTGACACGCCTCTTGTCCAGGGAGCAATGAATGAATTTGATTCTTGTTTCAATGGTGAGTTAGGGATTGTGTGGAACAATTTTGAGTTGCTGAATGATCTGCATCTGTTCCTATATTTGCTCTTATGTTACAATGTTTTTTTATTGGAGTGAAGAAGTACTGTTTAATTAAGGAACCTTCCTTTACATTGACGCAACAATAATCAAGTTTGGGCTTCAAACCTGAGCTTAGTTCTTTAGTGATCAAACCACTCAATGTTTACTTAGAACAGACAGAAAAGGGTGTTCACCCACAATGGGATTAGTCGTGATTTTCTGAATACGTCAGCAGGCTCGAGACACTCAATGGTCATCTGCTGCACTTAAAATATATTTGCTTAATTGATCCTTGCATCCTGACACTGCGACCGCAGAATAGACTATGGAACAACCCAGCATGGGTACCTTCGGAAAGAATACTTATTTCTGCTGAAATATTAAGCAGGAACGGGGTTATAAAATTAAACCTTTTTCAGCAGATTACACAGTACATAATGAGTTCTTTATAACTGCAAAATCAAGAAAACAGCTTCCCCGCGTAGCCAGAAGGAAGAAGAACGTAGGGAGAAACGTGGAAATTTATCGGTTGTGTAGCTGTAATGAGTGGATAAAATTGAAAGAGTCTTTTACTTACTCAAGCCTGCTGCAACTTTCCATATAATGTGATTGACCATTAATCTCAATTCCCTATTCCTTCTTTCTCGCATTATTCTTTGATCTATTTCACTGCAAGAATTATACCTTTCTCCACATTGATAACAGTCAATATTTTGGTTTCAATCAGTTTCTGCGACAGAAAATTCAAAGGGCTTGATACTCTTTAGCAAAAGACAATTCACTAACTCCATCCACCAGTCTGCATGTTATTGAAATTTCAAGCCAAAACGTGCCATGCTCATTCTGCCATGTGGGTTTAATTTTGTCGACAGTTTAGGTAGGATGTAACATTTTGGAGATGGTGTGTTGTCTTTTACAACCTACACTGCAAGTATTGTATGTTTCTTGAGGCACCCTCATGCTTTTGCCAGATGACAAATAATGAAAATTCATTTTTACCTTGTACCTTGTAATTACTGTCCTCATTGCTCATGATGCGGCCTGCTCCGCACTGATCAGCAGATCCAGATTTGGTTATTGACATAGGAACATAAGAACCAAATACACTAGTCGGCCATCTGGCCTTTCGAGCTTGCTCCACCCTTCAACATCATCATAGTTGATCATTTCGAGGACTCAGCTCCACTAACCGGTGCTCTGACAATATCCGTTAATTCCTTTATTTTTCAAAAATATAGATCTTGACTCTAAACATGTTTACTGCAGTATCATCAATGACATCACTTGGCATGTAAGTTCGTAGACTTTGAATATCGTTGGTGAGGAAGTTCCTTCTCAATTCAGAGCGAAATCTTCTGACTCTAGTTTTGAGGTCTGCCCTCTTGTCATTGTTTCCCCAGCCAATGCAAACATCCTGTCTGCTCCTATCTTATCTATTACCTTCATAATGATATATGCTCCTTTTAGATCGGCCCTCACTCTTCTGAAAATATAAAATCACCTAATCCTAATCTTCCCAGTATCTTCTCATAAGCCAATCCACTCAACTCCGGAAACAACCCAGTGAGCCTTTCTAAATCTTCTCGGTTTCCAGTCCATCCTTTCTCAATTAAACAGACCAGAACTTGCAAAGAAGATACAGGCAATCGAGAGGGTGTCGAGGAGGTTCACGAGTTTGATTCTGGAATTGAGCAGATTGGCTTTTGAGGACAGACTGAGTAGACTGGCATGATGCACATTTTATACTTGCAGAAAAATGAGGGCTGATCTTGAAGAAACCAGAACTGCACATCGTACTCATGGTCTCGCTTCAGCAGCGACTTAAGCAGCTGCAACATATCTTCCCTGCTTTTCAACTTAATCCATTTTACACTGACAGACAAAACCATGATTTGGAGATGTCGGTGTTGGACTGGGGTGTACAAAGTTAAAAATCACACAATACCAATTGATCGTCCAACAGGTTTATTGGAAGCGCTCCGAAATCTAGTGTGCTAACAATTAAACCTGTTGGACTGCACCCTGGTGCTGTGTGATGATTATTTGCCTTCCTGATGTTTATTACATCTCCAGACCAACTGCCTGCGGTTCCTGCACAAAGACACCAAGCTCGCTCCGCATACCAGCATGCTGCACCTTTTTTGCCATTCAAGTAATAATCCTTTCACTCTTACTTCAACCAAAATGTATGACTTCTCTCTTATTAACATTGTTTTACATCTGCCAGATCTTTGCCCAGTCGCTAGATGTATCAATGCTCCTCTGCACAGATTCACAGTCACCTGCATACTTTGGTCTGCCATTCATCTTAGTCTAATCTGCAAACTTTGACAAAACGCACGTGGTTCGCAACTGCGAATCGTCTGCCTACATTGTGGTTTATTACAGTCGCAATACTAATCCTTGAGGCACACCACTTCCTGATTTCCAGCGAGAATAACATACGCTTGTTGTGGTTCTGTTCGCCGATCTGGGAATTTCTGTTGCAGACGTTTTGTTCCCTGTCTAGGTGACATCCTCAGTGCTTGGGAGCCTCCTGTGAAGCGCTTCTGTGATATTTCCTCCGACATTTATGGTGGTTTGTCTCTGCCGCTTCCAGTTGCCAGTTCTAGCTGTCCACTGCAGTGGTCGGTATATTGGGTCCAGGTCGATGTGTTTACTGATTGAATCTGTGAATGAATGCCATGCCTCAAGGAATTCCCTGGCTGTTTTCTGCTGGCTTGTCCTATAATAGTAGTGTTACCCCAGTCGAACTCATCTTGCTTGTCATCTGAGTGTGTGGCTATTCATGTAAGCTGGTCGTTTCGTTTCCTGGCAAGTTTGTGTTCATGGATGCGGATCGTCAGCTGGCATACTCTTATCCTCACACTGTGCGTTCTGCTAGTCAACGAATGCTCTATCCTCTATTACTGTACAAAATAATGTGCATTCAGTCAGAAAGATGGACGTCAAGCTTCTGAGCAATTATCACTTTGACTTTCTGCACACTCAGTTCTCTGTCAAAAGCACAGAACAATGCAGCACCAGAACTGTGCCTTCCACTTATATGCGTCTGCTGAAAGGTTTTGCCCATCTATAGGAAATCTGTCTTCTTTTGAGTATCCGTATCTCTGCATTCACACTTGAAAAGGAAAATGTTGTCGAGGACAATAATGAGATGCAGGCTACTGCATTAAATGGGCTTCAAGTTCACAAGGAGAAGAAAAAAGTCTCCATCTCTGTCCTGTGCGTTTGACTGCTGACAATGAGATCATGCTCTCTGTTCCTCATCTCCGCTATAAGGAAAAATAAGCTTGTCACGTTTACCATTTCAAAGCAAATAAGAGCATTAGATATTTCCATCTGTCTCCACACATCCTTGTTAAGTGCAATGAGTACAGGCCGAAACTAACCAAAGATCAGGAAAGTCAATATTTCGGGCGAAACACCGTTCGCCAGATTCACATCTATTATCAATGCCTTGCAGCATCTGCACACGTGACTGTCTCCCAACTAACCTCTCCTTATATGCATATTCCTCCACAGCAGTATCAACTTCATGAACATTTCTGCATTGTTTGCATGCTGGTTTGACTTAGTTTATATATGGGCTGTAAAATTTCTCACTGTGCTTCTTTTATCTTGGATAGTTATGGCAAGACATCTCCACACTTACTGTCCATTCTCCTTGAAATAAAGTTCAACATTCAATTTACATTCATGATTGCAACTTACACCTGGATGTTAGCTTCTTGTGTTTTATGCACAACTGCTTCCGAATTTCTCTGTGCTGAAGTTGTTTTCAATCTGTCTTATTATAAATTATATTCAGCTATTCTTCTCTCTTACCACAATGTCTCAATTCCACAGATTATATTGCATTCACTACGAATTTGATCATTCACATAACCTGTCCATATCTGCCATAGACTCCTTTGTCGTCCTCACTCTTTGCCTTCCCACCCATCGTTGTGTCATGCAAAAAAAAATGGCGAAGGCGCACTTACTTTGTCATCTAAGTCACTGGTTGCATCTGCAAGGAAGATTCTGAACTGGAATAATGTTTATAATCCCAGTGATTTGTCCGAACCGTAAGAGTTTGGAGCTTCCTATATTTCAGATGCTCAAGTGCCTTGGATTCTAATTGAATTACTGTACATCCCTTGCCAGAGGATGATATGTTGCGCACATTGTCTAACGGAAGTTGAAGAATGAACTTTTTAAAAGTGAAAAGCCAGAAACAATGGAGTGAGGTTTGAGCATGACGTCAAACCTGGAAATGTCAGAAAAACAACAGATCAAGGACAACATGGATGAAAGGGTTTGGGGTGAAAGGGAAGGTAAAGAGATGGGCAAAAGCGTGCTGGACGTCAGCACACGGTAACCATATGAAGAAATGGATCTCGAAGTTTCAATATTGCTTCGAATTGATCAGATTCTAGCATTTTAAAAGGCCGTACATACCGGTCTTATTTATATAATTAAAACTCACTCAACCTGAATCCTACCACTATCCGAAATGAAGGTGGTGCCTCTAGGACGATATCTCCAAGACCAATCGGATTTAGATCCCTAGATGCCCTATTGTTTTTAGTCTATGTCACTCTCGGTGGTAAAAGTGGCGACAGGGTCTGCAATCTGTCAGAGCTAAAGTTCTTTAAAGTCTCCTCACAACCACGCTAAAATATTGCAACAAAGGATTTTGCACGGGGAAGTATTATAAGTTTTCAAGTTGCAATTGATCAGCAGTACAATCCTGGAACATGCTCTGAATATGAAATGAAATATTCTGAAGCAGGAAGAGCTGAACCATTGGAGATGCGAATGGTGTTATTGGCGAGTTCAAGATTTGAAGTGGAACGTTGGACTTTGAGAGATCGATGAGTTACATTGCGTAGAAATAGTGGCAAAGGGGAATTTGCCAAAGTATAAATTTTGAAATGAACTGGTACTCAATGTTTACCGAGCTCTATCCGCTAATAATCCGTGATTCTTAATTTCGGGGTCTTGGTTTCGAGTCCCAATTTGGGGCCACTTATTTCCAGAATTGTGCTTCCAAAAATGGAGCCCAACTTTCCATTCCAACATCAATGCCATCGCTGAAACCAAACTCTTTCTGCTGCTGTTATTGTGAATATCCCAGTTGCTGCTTTCTGAGTGAAAACTGTCTCTGCTGCACTGGAAATGGCAGAATCAAGTTTGTGGGTGTGGCATAATTTTTAACAACTAACGACCCTTTCAAAGAGCAGGCACCAGAACAAAGTGTGGAGAATTAAAACGACTCAGAGTCACGGAATACAAATAGCTACTTCATGGAGCGTGGAGTGAGGAATATGATGGTGGCAGCGCCATGTCAATTCGAAATTATGTCCCTATCTGGGTTTGTTCTTGAAATGTTTATTTCAGGTTAGCGAGGGAAAGCATTGTGTTTTTCTTACCAGAGGGAAGTGATCTAGATGAAAGGGGAAGCAAAACTTTCCCAGAGCAGAGAGAGTGGATCGATCCAGACCATCGATTTTATTTGTTATTCGCTAGTTCCAGTGACATCCCTTTTTGTCTTGTACTGTTTTCCCATTTGATTTTTAGTTTCTCTTCTCTTCAGCCTATCACAGAGCTTCGCGTTTGTTTGTCTTCCTCTCGCGATTTCCAGTTTCTGGATTTATGTCAATCCTATTCGATATCTTATTTTTTTTAGTTCTGTTGGAAGGTCATCGAGCTGAAGTGTCAGTTGTTTTTATTTTCTCTCTCGCTGTCTATTGGTTCTGCCTGATTTTCAGAATATTTGCAGTAAGTTCTGATTGTAAAGTTCGGAGTCACTTTGTAACATGAACAAGATGCACTGTCTGAGAGATACTAGAAAACGGGAAAGATAAACCCAACCCAAGTAATGAGTCAAGAGTCAAGTCATACACTGACGACCATCATCTCATGGGTTTCTGAAATTCTGAAATTAATACTGATATGAGTAGCATCAACATTCAAGGCTTTATTTTGAACAAACTCAAAATGTCAAATGATCTCCTTCTGAACACATTTACATTATTTTTCTTATTGAGTATTAATCCCATTCAAATCAATAGCTCAAGTGAAGAGACCAGTTTATGTGGCTTGTGGTGAGGCAACAGCACTTCCAGTCTCTGTGGATGTGTGAATTTCAATTCCCATTTCTGTCAACATTTCAGGTCAGTTACTAACCAGGCACTTGCAGTTCCCTCTTTATGATTCTCAACGAGCAGCTGCTGCATGTGGTGTTCCTCCTGGGCCAAATCAACCAGGCCAGCTGGTATAAAATGCCAGATGACGGAGAAAATGTGGACAGACGACACTGACAGGGCAGACTGATTGTCATTTGTCTCTTCCAGGACTCTTCGCTAATCGAAATATTTTCAAACAATGTTATATCCGCATGTTAGCTCCCTTGTGATTTTTCAGCAGACGGTTCTGAACCACAGAATTTTTATAGAGACCAATGGAAGATGTTTGGTGCAACGTGACTGCAGCAAGTCTCGATATATCTTTCGATATGATCAACTTCGCTCCTCTTTCTTGTTTCCATTTTCATTTGAATCATTGTTTTCATTGAAATAAATATCGAATGTCCTCTTCAATGTCTCAAAGAACTATTAACACCTTCATTGCGTGTCTTCATGTCAAAATGTGATCGAAAAAATCGCTTAGAATGGAACTATACATCAGGAGGAAATTTGTGTCTTGTTCATTTTATGCCCTAAAAGGAGAATTCGTAATAAACTTCTAACTCTAGCCTCTTCAACCATCTCCAAACAATTTTGTCGAGGCATCATGTATCGCAGTGTGACATAAAGACTCATTTTCAGGAAGGTAAGCATGAACTCAAGTCAAGTGTGGATTCTATGTTCCAATGGGCAACAGTGGTTTTAGCAGAGATGAGAGAATTTTTTTCCATTATCCATAAGAAATTGTTTGTACGAGAGGTTTGTGCTGGATATAGAATGAAGGAAACAAATGGCAAAAGCAGCTTTGAATCGAAATGTTGAATTTTTTTTTTTAAATTGATGGTCAAATTGTTCGGATTCAATAATTTCACTTGACTGTGTTCTATTCCTTGCCAGGAAACGACATTTTGTTGTTCGAATGGGTATTGTGAAATATTGCAAATTTCCCTTTTAGTTGAGTCTTGGAATCTCGACGAAGCACTAGCATAATGCGAGAATTAAAATCGAGCATAAGCAGAGGCTGGGAGTGAAAAAGTGAAGAAACGAATTGTAGAACTTTGCAAACACTTACTATCGATGTGGTAATGGTCGAGTAAATCTGCGTGGGATCTGACAGATCTTCCTGACAAACGTACCACTCTAAATCAATCAATCATAAAGAAGTATTCCAGGCCTCTTTCTTTCCTGTAAATTTCTATCATTTCTTTGTTTTATTTCCTGACACGACAGTTCCACTTTTCACTGTCAATCTATTAGTTTAAAACTCTCTGAAATGAACTGTCTTTCCGATCTTCTAACCTAGAGTGTTTACGTTCACTGAGTAAGAGAAAGGACACACATACTTGTTCCTGCACTGAGTGCACATCCCATCACGGCTGCACTTGTTTCCAGTTGGATATCTTACTCAATGTCAGGCCTGGTTTTTACCTTCTTCACCTCGTTGATCTCGGCTGCTTCAGCTTTATCTTTTTCCGGCTGTCTTGGTAACCCAAATTCACCACATTGTTTTCCCACTGCTGATCACCTGTTTCCCTTCTTGCTGTTTGTCATTCCTCTAGAATGAGGGACTCTTTATCTGCCTTAATGAAACCATTAATTTCTGTTGCTATCTGATTGAGATGGTAATCTGTTGCAGAGTGATAGTGAAAATATTACTACACCATACATTATAGGAGTACAATTGGGCCAATCAGCAGTCGTGCGTGCTCAACCATTTCGTCATGGTTGATGTTTCTTAATCCTATTCTCTCTGTTACGGTAACCACCTCAGTAATCGAGAGCAAATCTAACCCGTCATAAATAAATGTAATGAATTGGCCTCCTCAGCCACCTGCAACAATGCGTTCGATAGATGAACCAAGCTCCAGCAGAAGCCATTTATTCTTATTTATGATCAAACGTTTCGTCCCTTCAAGTGCAGCTGACCCCTCGGTTCCTGCGAGTGAAAAAAACATCTTCCCTGCTTCTTTTCTATGCAGACCTCTCAATATTCTGCATGTTTCCATGAAATCCTCTCTCATCGTTCTGAAGTCCATCGAATACAAATCTTAAAAAGCTTCTCACATTACAAGCCCTTCATCCCCAGGATTATTCTTCTGAACGATGTCTGGTTTCCTTTCAACGTCAGAACATCCTTCCTCATCATATTTCTGCTATAACTGAATAACCGTAGCAGTACTAAAGATACTTGCATGTTTGTCGATTGGCTCCTTTTCTGTTCCACTTTTCAGATCGAAGGAAGTTTCTGACAAAGCTATGTTCTTAAGTGTGCTTTTTGAATCATCCTGCCTCAACTTGTGCACTTGTGGTCCTGTGATCACAAAATAAGGGAAAATTACCAAAGAAGAGTTCATCATGCCTTCAGTTGCCTGTGTCTCCACTGGTTTTTCTTCAAGAGTAGACAGCACGCCTACCGCTGACATAGCTGTATTATTTGCAAGGACAAATTACATTCCTTGACGTGACAGATCCGTAACTCCTACCAAAAATTATCCACGCCTCTCTTGACTCTCTAGACGTACTTTACATAATTGAGGACTTTTTGTTTCACAGTAAATTCCTGTTACCAAGAACTTTTCTGTCAATTGCCCCTCATGAATAATAAATCACCTTATCTTTCAGTATTTCCGACTGAATGTCTCCTTTGTCCCTTAATATTGTAACCCCATTACTTCTGCTCCTAGCCTATGTGAATAAACTCTATTATTGCTGGCATTATTTTTAAGCAGATCTAGCACTTCCTCCTAAAGTAACCTCTGATCACCTTGTAATCACTGAGGCAATTGTCTAATTTCCTTTGGTCTATTTGTTACTACACCAAGAAATCTAACAGGCTTGTCTAGATGTCCTAAATCGTCACCTTCAATATGAAGAATTTGCCCCTTCGGTCCCTTTTAAACCTTTCCACTCTCACCTTAAATATACACTCTCTAGTTCAAGAAACCTTGGCTATTTAACCTTTCCAAGCCACTCTTGACTCTATAAAGGTCTTACAGGATAACCCTCATCCTCCACTGCCCAAAGTAACTGGCCCCTGAATGCTAAGGTTTCACCAATGCAGACATTTGACACTGCGATATCTGAAACGCTTGCGTTCCTTCTGTTACTCTGAACACAATTGCCCCCTTTGGTGATTGATTGAAACAGAGCCAAGTTTTTTGCCGATTGATGCCATTTTTCCCCGTGAAATAAAATTCTCTGTATCTCTACAAATTTCTAGATAATGGGAAATTTACTTTATTATCCCAACATTCTGAATATACAAATAATTCTGCATCCTCAATTTGAAGTTGATCATATTTCGTTGAATGCATTCCTTAAGAATTCCCTTCAACAAATTTTCTCTGTCTTACATCCTATGAAATGATATTCGATATTACTGCTACAGATTCACGACATTATCATGACTGATAAGATTTTGCCCTGCAGATTTGCGGTCTTCCTCTCCACCGTGAAGTGGTGAGTCAAACGATGGTGCAATCCCATTCTTTCACACTGTCGGTTGATAATCCCTGTGTGCTCTCACTGTTATCCAGGCTCGAACTGAACCGAAATGGCATGAGACAGAATATTAAGTGACGTTTTACGCATTTTGTTGAATGAAGTGAAAATAAAATGAGTGTTTTATACATTTTCCTGCGTTTTTTTTCATTGAAAGGGTGATAACCTTGGAGGCACTCTGTGTATTCCATTCGTGTTGAATATAATGAAGAAATGAACGAACATTGACCCCACCCCTTTGTTCAAGTGCCCTCATCTGCAATTGTAAATTCTGACAACAGTGTCTGCTTTATGCTTAATTCCTGGTTCCATGACAATCTGTCGAGAACTCGTCTGATTTCCCACAATAAGCATGGCTTATCTCTGACCGACTTTCTAAAACATGCACTGAGTGTAACTAAACCCTTGAGGACTGGACATACACAGTGAATGGAAGAGCAGTAGGTGTGTTGACAAAGAAAGAGACTTCGGGTTAGAGGTGCATAGTTTCTTGAAAGTGGAGTCCCAGGTCGACAGGATAGTGATGATGCTAGTCACACTTTCATTCAAAGAACAGAGCCTTGAGTATAGGAGTGGGATTGTCAGAGGACGGGCTGCCAAAGGGAATGTTGGACGTGGGTACAAATACAACATTTATGTCATCTAGATGATAAGCTGAAAGGAAGTGTTTAAAAAGGTGTAAAGAGGGACGAGGTTATGCTGGAACTGCCTTTCGATGTAGAGTTGGTCTGAAATGGATTTTCATGCTGTATAGTTCCATGACAGTGTCCCTCATGGAAACTGTCCATCAGCCAAACTCTGTTTTACTAGTCAAGCCATACACGGCCATTCAATTACCAGGAACGTAGGTCAAGGATCATCAGGGTCACGAAAGACGGTTCATTTTATGCATATACTGAATGACGAAAAACAGTACTTAACCATAACAACTGAGTTGATATGATTAAATTAAAGCAGATAATCGCGGACAGGAGCCTATATACAATTCGTAACTTGCTTGATTGAAATTGACTAGTTGCGACTGAAATGAAAAACAAATATTTGGTTTGAATGCAATGTTCATATGTCGAAATTAAGGTCATGTTATCTTGGAAGTCAAAAGTGAAACAGAAATGAGACTGAGATATAAACACAGATAACCTTCATTGCCAGCTGTAGTCCAACAAGTCCAATTCTACCAAATCGTGCAGCGCATGGCAACAAATTATCGAGCAGCATCTGTGTGAGGTTTACAATTGTTGTGAAGATAGACCGGCACAATGTATTTAAAATAATGCTGCATAACTATCTATGAAGGAAGTTGGAGTTCATAGAATAAAATTTAGAGGAACAACATGAAGATTGAAATGCCTGTGTAACTGGACACAGCAATTTTTAACAGAAGTTCTTGCCCAGACGGATGGGCTGTTGTGATGTTCCTCAAGAGTTATGCTGAGGTTCACTGTTCTCCCTACAAAGCATTCATTATCGAGTCCTTGATATACTTTAAAACTTGCAGAAAATGCAGGAGTTTGAAACTTGAGGAATTGGGGAGAATGTTGTCGCGCTGTCGAAACAAGTGGGTTCTCCCTTCTGGTTGACTGATGGAGAACCAATGAGAGTTTATCTGAACCAGGAGAAAGGGTTGTTAAGTGAGAAATTTGAGCAGGCACAGGGTGCCGTCAAGACAGGCCACTCCGTGCATGGACCAAGAAAAGAAAATTTAATTTTAACTACTGCCTTGGCGGCTGGGATTGAATTCTAGTCGTCAGCAGGGGACTGACAAAGAAACTCAATATGGGTTGTGCCGAGAATAAAGAATGAGCCTCCGGAGAAAAAGGAGACCGAAATGGAGGTGGGGTCCATGACAAATACCTCCCGAAAGTTTAATGAGGAAGATGTGGAGGAATTCGAAACATAATATGTGTTAAGAAATTCTATGAGAAAGTGTTCCGGGATGGATCGGGAAGGGTTGTAGCTGAATGGCTACTGAGGGTACACTTCATAAATAACTCCTGGCCAGATGTCCAGAAAAACACTCAAAGACAGATGAGAAGCTTCTGGAGGAGTTGTTGCAGAAAGCTGACAAAGTGTTTGTTAGATATGTGTGTGTGTGAGACAGAGAGAGAGAGAGTGTGAGAGAGAAAGAAGTGTTGTACAGCCAATAGAAATTTTAACAGTTTGTGATTCGGTTTGAATGCACATTTGTTTGTTGGTGATTGAATGTCTATGCTTGTTTTCCTGGAGCTTGAGGAACCGGAGTGTTTTGAATCTGATTTCTATTATGAGAATTTGACATTATTTCTTTTAAGTTTAGCATTTTAATGTATATGAAGTGAAATATTAAATTCTGTTCTTTTTACAGGCATGACTGCCTTACTTTAGTTTCTAACTAATCCCTTTTATCCTTTCATAGAAATTAACTTTGTTCGATTTCAATATGGAGGCAAACCAAATTATAAACTTTTCTTGTGATTCAGAAAATGTTTTAGTCACTTGTTGGGTTTCCACCCTGAATTACGGGTAACGATTATTTTATTTGCTATTTTGAATACTTGTTATTAATTATTTGTACATATATTATATGATGAATATTTATAATAAATCAGGATAATAACTGGCAGGATTCTTTCATACATTCTCATTGACCAGTCATATTGATTAATGGCTAATTTAAAACATGACTGCATTAATTATTTTTTTAAATTAAAGAATGGAAAGGTACAATACTGGCCAGAGTGTGTGCAGGCAGTGATAGCAACAATCTTATTGGTAGAGGAAAATCGGAAACTTACATTTGGGGTAGCCTTAATAGTCAGCACACCACACCAGGTACGTACCATATTAAATCAGAACGTAGGTCGATGGATCACAGACTCTAACACCTTGAAATATGAGGCAATATTAATAAAGAAGAATGAGCTTGTATTAGTCACAGATAGTTGCTTAAATCCAGCTGCATTCCTTTGGCGGGGAGAGGGGGAGGTCCTTGGCAACACAGAATACAACGGCTTTGATATAATTGAATGTCAGACGAAAGTGCGGATGGACCTAAGGGACATCCCGTTCCATGTGGAAACTCGGTTATTCATCGATGGGTCATCCCAGATGATTGAGGGTAAGATACATCATTGATACGCTGAAGTTGATAAGTTGATGGAAGAGAGGGAAGGGTTATCGAGACTGGAAGGCTGCATAACGGCTCGTCAGCCGAAACTTGTGAACTCTATGTCCTAGAAAGAGCTCTCAGAGTCTTAGAAGACAAGGATTTAAGGTGTACACAAACTCCAAACATGCATTTGGAATGGCAGAAGCATTCAGAAAAAATTGGCAAGAAAGAGGACTAAGAAATAGTAGACGAAAAGCACTATCACATGAGGAATTGATAAAACAAATGATGGAATCCCTGTTACTCTCGAGGGAAATAGCAGTAGTTTATACAAACGGACAATAGAAGGGGAATGAATCTGAAATAAGAGGGTATAAACTAGCTAATGAGGTAGCTGCAAACTCAGTCCTGCGTCCACAAGGAGCAGTAATATACTCCCTAATACCTCCAATTCCAGATCTTCAGGATGCTCCGTTGTTTACTGCAAAGTAGGAAGATGAACTTACAGATTTAGGAGCTGCTAAGAGAGAGGATGGGGTCTGGATGTGTGTATAACATGCAAAAAAGTTAACAAAAAGGTGTTAAGGAAACAAGTCCCAGGAGGGAGAGAACCTGAGGTAAAACCGTTTCAGAGAATCCATGTAGATTATATCGAATTACCCAGAGTAGGAAATCGGACAAATATGCTGGTAATAGTTGACGACCTCTCTGGATGGTTGGAAGCATCTCCTTTAGCCACTGTCACTACAGTTGGGGTGTCCAAGATAGCACCTGAAAACATAGTTCACAGACACGGGATAGTGGAGTGTCCTGCTTCGGATCAGGGAACTCATTTTATTTCCAAGGTACTCCATGGAACGATGGTTTGGAATCACCGACGTGTTCCATTCCTCTTGGCACCACCCTTCATCAGGAAAGGTTGAGAGAATGAACTGGACACTCAGGAGTCAGTTATCTAAATTAGTAATAGAAACCAATCTCCCTTGGACTAAATGTTTCCCATTAGCTCTTTTGCGAGTGTGAACGGTCTCAAGGAATGATATGGGGCTGTCTCCTCATGAGACATTGCTTGATCTGTCATATCTCGGAAAGAAAGGGGAACTTCCGACACTGGAGACGAAAGATCTGTTCTTAAAAAGTATAGACTGGGTTTGTTCTCCTCTTTGTCTTTCCTCAGGAAACAGGATTTATTGGCACTGACCCCATTTCTTGAAGTCGCCGTCCATCCATTTCGACCGGGAGATTGGGTCCTCGTCAAATCATGGACAGAGGCAAAGTTCCAACCTGACTGGGAGGGGCCGTCCCAACCTCTTCTGACTACTGAAAAGGCGAGAACAACGGCAGAGAAAGGCTGGACTCACTCCATCCGGATTAATGGGACAGTGGAATATCTGGTTGAGAGAGAACTCTTGTCATCCCAATCGACAGACGAACCACTGAACCACTTAAACTCAGGCGAAAAAGACATCAAGTAAGTGAATATATAGTGGCGATGCGTGCGGGAAAGTTTTTATGGTATTGCATGCTAAGTCTCTCGGTGTTTCAGTTCGATCTTAGGATGAGAACGAAGTTTAGTGACACTATATTAGCTGTTTTTGTCCGAGGATTTTGTCAGACCCTTGTGTGGACGTCTTACTTTGTAATCACAGTTCCAGAGAGTACAAATCCACAATTCATAGAAACAGATGCCTGCTGCCTAGTGGATTGAGGAGATGTAAGAAGTCAGAGGCAATACAGTAACTCAGAGATACATCTTAAGTGCTGCTAAAAAGGCGCTGGGGCGGGGGCACTGGGTGGGGTTGACGGGAAGAAAGTGTCTCGGAGAGAGAAGTGTAAGGGATACCTTTGGGTTGGAGGTTGTAAAGGATGGAGGAGGCAGGAAGACCGTGAAAGTGATCTTATGATTAATCCCATCGTCACAGTTCACCGGGGCCCCTTCCGGTCAGCTCTTGACGCTCCCAATAAAAAGTGTAACCCGATATATTTAGCAATAATGAACCCTCATGGCATAAAGCGGTTTTGGGGGGAGAGACCTATCAGGTCCAATTCAACCAAACATTTGGGATAGAGATGAAAGCAGACGGGAAGGATGTATTTTGCTGCTGTTTCAATCTACAGGTGAAAGATGGAATCTGAATAGAAGAAATGAATTGTTAAGCCGCTCATTCTGATACAAACGTGATAAAAATTGTCGAGGTAAAGAATTAAAACAGATCATTGAAGTGGAAACAGTACACGGAGATGCAAATTCCTCAGTTAAATTAGTCAAGTACACTGTGAAAAGTCTGAGTAAAAGCAATTGCTACGCATGTACATCCAGGAGACAAATGGCCGAAGTAGTCCCCTTTCCACTCGCGTGGAAGCGAGACAGGAGGGTCATGACAGGCCTAATAGCCCTGTATCAGGATAATACCGTATGGAGTATTGAGAATGTTGTGAACCTCCTATGAATGTTCTCTCCCTTAAAGAGGGAAGATGTAAACCCACCGCCCCCAAAGTTTTCTGTTGGGTTCGGAAATCACGCATCCAGTGTAAACAGATAAGGAACAAATGGGTCCAGATAAGTTGGGAAGCTGAATTCATGTACAAAACTTGTGTACGTGAAGGAAATGGACAAGGGAGGAAACTACTCAGCATTAAGGATTCCCCGAGCGGATCTTTGGTGCTACTGTGGAGACAAAATACCTACCTCCAGACTTGAGTGGCATGTGTGCGATTGTGCAATTGGCAATCCCGTTCACCCTGGCATTTGAAAAGGAAAATATAGCATGGAAAGGGGGGCGGTGTAAGAGATCATTATTGGATACCTCTTTTGATGACTAGATATATCTAGACTCTATAAGAGTTTCAAGAGGTGTACCCGATGAGTTCAACGCTCGTAAGCAGATCACAGCAGGTCTTTAATAGGCTCCCATCTGATGGGTAACGATCAGCAAGAATGTAGACTGCATAAATTATATTTTACATGGTCAGCAAAGATTCATTAATTACACTAGAGACGCAATTAAAAGTATAGCCGAACAGTTTGATGCAACCAACAGAATTGCCTGGGAGAATAGAATGGCCCTAGATATGATCCTAGTGGAAAAAGGATGCGTGCGTGTGTGTGTGTGTGTGTGTGTGTGTGTGTGTGTGTGTGTGTGTGTGTGTGTGTGTGTGTGTGTGATGTTAGGAGGGAGCTGTTATAACTTTATTTCAAATAACACAGAACCAGATGGGTCTACTTCTCAGGCCCTGCAAGGCCAAACAACTCTGGCGCAAGAACTACCTGACAAGTCAGGTGTCGATATATCACTCACCAGGTGGCTCGAGTTGTGGTTTGGAAACTGGAAGGGTGTGGTGGTCTCCGTCCTTACCTCTTTGATCATGGTGGCAGGAGTACTGACCGCAATAGGATGCTGTATCATACCTTGTGCATGAGGACTTATATAAAGTCTGTTTGAAACAACTTTGGCCTCAAAAACATCCCAAAAGAGCAATCGGGGCGAAGGTCTCTACCTGTTGAGCAACAGGGGGATCGGTGACTTCGGGCAGGTTTTAAAAATA
This sequence comes from Hemiscyllium ocellatum, assembly GCF_020745735.1. Taxonomy (NCBI): domain Eukaryota; kingdom Metazoa; phylum Chordata; class Chondrichthyes; order Orectolobiformes; family Hemiscylliidae; genus Hemiscyllium; species Hemiscyllium ocellatum. The sequence goes on along the minus strand of NC_083442.1, from coordinate 823,710 downwards.
ACTGAAAATTCATGGATGATGCACGCCAAAGTGCAGACGACATATAAGGAAAATGCAGAAGGCAGCAAAATGTTTATTTTAAGAAAGCGGGGAATTGTGTGATATGGTTAAAGTATGTTGATCCTTGCATTTGGAGAACATATTATATAAATGCTTCTGCAATGCGCGAGCTACCGTGCACAATTGCACGATTGTTTCTGAAACGAAATGAGCTAGCTCGCTCTGTGTGCAAAGATGAAACCAATTGAAGGGAGTCAGTTAATTTTAGGGCGAGCAACAATAGAACATGTTGTACAAATCTGACAGACAAGTCGATAAAAAGGATCGTATGAAGGAAAAGGACACTGATCCCTGCCATCTCAGCAGATTACCTTCACGTAGGCAGCAGAACAAGCCAGGAATAAGACATCTAAAGAATACAACAAACAATTGAATTCAGCGCCAGGCTTCGAGGCGTGGGAGAAGTAAACAAGGGTGGAGTGAAGCGAGGCAGGGGCAGAATACAAATGGAAATCGTGCTGGGTTGACGCATTACATGCTAAGCCAAAGAAATAAACGAAGAAGTACAGAGAGACTCAGCCAAACTGTATAACTTTTGATGTAACCTTCTGACCAGTGTGTCTACTTCTTAGCCACTCGTCTTGCAAGAACGTTTCGAATTTCACTCGGACTGAAATTTATTGATATGTGAGCTTAATTCCCCACAGTGCTTAAGACAGGTTTCCTTCTATATTCCAACTGTATTCACATGACTGTTAATTTATATTTCAGTTTCCCGTTTGACGATGTTCCTCCCATACCTTTCGCTTTTACTTTTCTTTCTACTAGACTCTGTGAGAGCTTTAATGATGCCCCGAATATCCAACTTTAGCATATCAATTGATTTTCTGTTGTCTATGCCTACAAGAACCACCTTTAAACATTCCAAAAATATTTGCAAGCAATACGTTTCCTTTCATGCATTACCATCTTCTCCATATTTGCATTACCTTGCAAGTATTTAAATACATCTGTAATCGAGTCCAACAGTGCTCCAGTCTGTGGATGACAATTTAACTGGTCTGTGGTTCTGCACGCTCCCTCTTCATCCCTTAGTAGATTATTGGATAATATTTATAAGCACCCATTTATCCAGATGATCCTCTTCCCTTTACAATAACTACAAGAGGAAATAACAAAATTCAATCCGTCAGATTTGTCAACTGTCAATCCAGTTGATTCCAAATACTTCATGGTAACTGATATAATGAATTCGTTCGTGAGTTACAGAAGTCCTTTGGTCACTTGGTATTTCTGGGAGACTGGCTAGCTATTCTTTCATGAAAACAGACACAAAGTAATACTTTTGGTTCTTTACAATTCTGCTGTTTTCGACAACAAATTATTCCATCCGCACATTCTCTGTTGGACATTTAGCTTTTTAAAAATTAATTTCCTTTAATATATTCATACAACATTTTGGCAGCTTTTATGCTTTTTTGTTAGTTTCCTTTCTGGTTTCCTTTTGATTTCCTTATCACTTTCTTGTCCGTGCTTATTTGGGTCCTACATTTCTTTGAATCCCCTGGCTTACCACAAAATCTGGCCTTGTCCTCTGCCACTTCATTTGATATAATGCAGTCTCTAAACTGTTTCGTTAACCATCATTGAATTAATTTGGTCTGATACAATCGTTAATGTCTTTCGCTAACCATCATTTAGTAACCTTTCTATTTTACGGTTTGCACCTCAGAGGGATACATGTATGTTCTACACATTACGATGTTTTTATAAATAACAGACATTGCTTATGTTCAAATAATTCTTCTTCGTGTATTCTTCCAATTCACTGAAACCAACTTATCTCTCAGACCTTCGTGTTTGCATGACTCAGGTTTATAACTGTACTTACACCAAAAAAAAACTTCTCGGATTCAAACACCATAAAAGAAAACTAATATATTACAGTCACAACTCCAAAAACCTCTTTAACCATAAGGTTGTCAAAAAGCTATTCTGAAACGATAACTACAAGTCAAAAAGCGCCTGATCTTCAGCTCCGTGTTCAGCATATTGCTAGTGTGAACCAACTCATACAGGCTCATGAAATCCACTTTCCAAGCACTAAAATTCACTTGGGTTAACCCAGTTTAGATAAAACTTGTGCATTATTACTGCACAACCCACAAAATTGTTCATCTTGTTTCCTGTCTATAATATGTCCTAATTTAAGTTGCAGTTTTAATTTTGATATATAACAGCTATCAATGATGCTTTCTCTGGCTGTTTCTGAGCTCCTTACCGGATTGTGAAATTCTAAGCGATACGTGCTCTGGTGGGATTGCGAGTAGGTGTAACGTTGATGTCATCGAGCCACATCATATATGTGTTTTTCTTCTTTCCTTGTAGCATTTTCACCAGATCTCTCGAGTTTCTGGTGCTGCTGGAGTAAAGACAATGATCTGTTAGCATGCTGTGTCTTGCCACTGAGACTAATCCAACCCTGGTTGGGACCTTACAGCAGGCTGGCAAAATGGTGCTCCTGCTGTACAGGATCTTAATGACATCACATCTTGAACAGTGTGTACATATTTATTCTTCTCGGTGAAGAAAGGATATTGTTAAATTTGAAACAACTCAGAGGTGGTTCCCTCAACTGATTCCTGCACTGACGGTGTTTCACCTATAATTAAAGGATGATCAGGTTGGTCCAATACCCATTGGAGTTTACAAGAATGAGATACAGTCTTGTTTCTGCATCAAGTATAGGCAGGAGTCAGCAATAAAAGTCAATGGAAGAATCAATTTCACTTCTCCAGCCTGTCACATAGCTATGGAACCAGTGTATTGTGGCTTTGAAAACTGCTACACCAGAATAGGACGAGGCTATTCAGCCCATCGAGCCTGATATACAGTTACAAGAGGAGGACAATTAGCCCTTGGAGCTTTAATAATAAACCTAGAGTAGGACATGCAACACCAGCATCCTGTTACACAGTAAAAAAGGATCAGTCCATTCAGCTTTCTCAAACCCGTTACAAAAGAACTAGCTGAAGCCACAGAGGGACTGGAGACTGGCGCACACTGACAAGAGGAGATCATTCAACTCCAATGAGTCTGATGCACGTGAAAGAGGATGAAAACTCTCTGACACGATTGTTTTTTTTGGGAGAGGACGAGGTTATTCAGTCACGTGCCTGCTGCAAGTGAACAGGAGAAGACCAATCGTCCCCAAGGTCCCACATCAGGAATGCAAGAGTCCAATATTTCCAACATCTTATGGAGGAATGTGAGAAAACTCGTCAGCCTCTCAGACTGTGACATATCAAAAGGAAGTAACCATAAGCCCTCATGCCTCTGTCACATAAATAGGAGGAGGATATTCTAGCTACCACACTGCTAATTTGGTAAATCCAGAACGACGGCAGCACATCGAATTTGTAAAGAAGCAGGATGATGTGTTCATTCAACTTCTCATTTCTCTTACACGGTGACTGGGGAAAGTTGTTTGTGGCCTTGTGCCCGTTACACAGGAATTAAACGAGAACGTAAAGGTTACCAAAAGGGAAGAACTTTGAATTACCACGAACACTGGGAAATAAAACAAAAATTATCGATTATAAGGGCAAATTGGTCGAATCTGATATTCAGGTATTATTGACAGGATTAAAGCAATATGAAATGACAATCCATCAGAGTCAAATGGTTTTACGAAGGATAAATCGTCTTTGACTTGCTTGTTTGTGTGACTTAAAGATGTGTCAATCAAGGTGGATAATAGGACACCTGGAGTTGTAATGTATCTGGTCTTACAGAAGATATTGGATATGGAACTTCTCAAAGCATTAAGCGTCAAAATTAGACCTTTTCACAATAATTTGTTAGTTTGGATCGAGGATTGGTAAACCAACAAACGTCAGATGGAATAAATGGCTAATATTCTGTTGGGAAAGTTCAGCATGAGGGATACCGTAGAGTTCAGTCTTTATATTTCAATTATTTTCACTTTTCATTAATTACAGGGTTAAGGGGATAGAAAATACGTCAGCTAAATTTTCAGGTGGCACTTCCATTGGCGAGAAATTACTTTGCAATTCATATGGCAAAGATTTACAAATGGAAATGTATAGGCTGGGTGAATGGGCCAACATTCGAAAATGAAATTTAATTTGACAATATGGGGTTATTCAATTTGGCCATGTATGAGAAAGACAAATTATTTTTGAAATGGAGACAAATATCAGAGTGCATATTAACAGAGTGATCTGCGTGTCCACGTACATATCAGAGGAGACTCAAATGTAGGTAAAATAGGTAACGAAAACAGTAATTGCAATTTCAATGTTTAATTTTTAAGTGATAAAGCGTAGAAGCAGGGAATGTTGCTGTAACTAAGGAATGCATTAGTGAGACTGCGAGTGGAGTACTGTTTGGATGCCCTGACGAGAGGAGAGATCAATTTTGTTGTAGACAGTTCAGAACAGGTTCATTAGATTGATCTGAGAGAAGACGAGTTTGTCTTATGAAGTGAGATTGAGCAGTTCAGGCCGGTACTCTCGAAAGTTTAGAAGAATGAGATGAGATATCTTGAGGCATGTAAAATGCTAATGGTGATTGATAATGACGATGTGGAGTGGATATTCCTCATGTGGAGCAACCTAGAAAAACAGACCAGAGATTAAGGATAAGGCAGAACAGATTCAAAACAGGGATGAAGAGAACTTACTTCTCTCAAAGAGTTGTGAATCTGTAATTAACTCATCCAGAGAGCTGTGGGTGCTGGTACACTGAGTAAATGAAGGGAAATGGTAAGCGGATAGGAAGTAGAACTGATGCCGAGTTTTAATCAGCCATGATTGCTTCAAATGGTGGACCAGACTCCAGAGGCTGAATTGCCGACTGAAACTCCTCGTTCTTATCCAGTCCTTGGAATGTGATACACGGGAATGGGGTCTGACTGATTACCAGATAGGGAGCAATCACTCGGGATAAATCAGTCTTTGTCAGTTTGACCGAAATTAACCTATGGAGCCACGAAGTTCTGAGAGCTCAGCTATTTACAATCTGTATCAATGATCAGGAGGATGGATCAAATATACTGTTCTTAAGTTTGGTGATGACTCTAAGATGAAGAAGACATTACGTTCGCAAGGGAACGTCGAGATTCTGAAAATGGACATGGACTTGTAAGTTCAAAGGATAATAGTTTGACAGTTGAAACATAACATATTCTTTGAAATGAATTGTGTTTTTGTTTTCCTTAGGGAGAATGGCAGGCAGCAAATTACTGAAATAGAGAGAGGTTTCTGCAAATTGGTGATACACTGTGGACTGGAGGGTTGAATCTGACCTGTTCAGACATGGGAACAGTTGCTCCACCTACACAATACACGATGCTGTGCTCCATGATTTTGTTAGTGCCCACAGTTCTCTTTGTGTACAGACGATATTTTAATGTGTTTTGGCTGTGGAGAATTGTGGGGGGAGGTACTTTGAGCCGAATGTCAAAAGGACGACCTTTATCAGAGAGGCCATCTTTTCTCTCTACGTGGATACCCGAAGATGATGGGAATGACTGCCTTCTGATTGAAGGGGTCGGTTCTGCTATAAGAACAGTGAGCATTCACCAACATGGTGTACTGTGCATGGATACACTGTAACTTTAATGAAGTAAGATTTATTTCAATTCCTCTTATCTCTTCACTGGCAATGGAGTCCCGCACTACCGTGGGCTTCATTACCCAGCTATACAGGGAAAACAAGGATACATCCAGCAGCTACCTGCTGGTTATGAAAAAGTTCTATGTACCCCATCCAACATCCATGTCCTCCATCCCCGAACAGTGACAGTAATGTCGTGACACTGGGAGATGATGGATATGTTACTCTGTCTTGCTGAAAATTCCAGATCATAAAAGCTGAATGAACCTTCGACGTTTGCAGTCACTGGCAGCACCGTACTCTCCCTGGTGTGAAGCTGCACGTCGCCTTGAAAGAGCTAACATAGCTCTGTGACCAGCTCCTAGTTTAATCAGCGTCCTCTCACACTCTGCCCCTGGGTGAAGTGTAGCTTGGGAAGCTATTCATGTAAAACAAGGCGTGGATACGCCTGGTTCCTTTCCCCTCATTCCCCACCCCCACCACGCCACCAAACACACATACGCATACACACACACACACACACACACACACACACACAATAACGAAGTCATCGTTGTCTATATGGCCGGCAGTAACGCTTTCAAATTTGTTGCTGTAAAAGGGCAGGAGGACAGGCAGCATCCAATGAGCAGGAGAATCGACATTTTGGGCTTGAGCCCTTCTTTACGACCTGTTGTGTTTTTCCAGCACCACACTCTCGACTCTGATCTCGAGCATCTGCAGTCCTCTCTTTCTATTAAATAGGCAAGTCCTCCTCTCTTGGTTGCAGGAATAGAAAACTAGAGGGCATTGGTTTAGTGTGAAAGTGGCAACATTTAAATGTGACCTAAGTAGTAGTGTGCTTAGAATGAACTGCTGGACGAAGTGCTGGACACTGCACAATTCCATCACTTAAAATGCATCTGATTTGTATATGAATAGGAAAGATTTAGAGGGATATGTGCCAAGTGCTGGCAAATGGGACTAGATTAATCCCGAATATCTGACCAGCGTGGACAAGCTGGAACCATAGCTTTTTTCCATGATGTACAAGACAAGAAGCAAACGGCGAGGCAATCCATTATCTCAGAATATGCTATGGAACCATGGGGAGTAGTACAGGAAGTAGGATTAATTGTCAGAAAGAGATCCGGATGGTGCAACTTACTTGAAAGACAATAATTACATTGCCAGATGAGCTGAAATGTTTTATTACGTCCAATTCTGAATTAATCTTAACGTGCCAACCAGTACGCTCTAAACTGGGAGAAGATTACAGCCTAACATTGAGAGCTGCATTGACTGTTCTTGCGTACTGTTGAGCAAACTAGGATATCTGCCCAGCATGAGGAACATTGCAAACCTTTCACTTTAATATTGGGACTATATTGCAAAATCATTGTCAGGAGTGGAATGCGAAATGGATCCGTTTATTGGAAGTGGTAACAGAATCAAACGAAAGTAGTCATGCATTTTGTTTGATTGCTGTCGTTTCGACGCATGGTTATGGTGTACTATATATACAGTTGAAGATTAGATAGTTTTAAAATGGAACCGTATTTAGATTTTGATGACTCAGTCTTTTTAAGGGGATGTGTGACCTCTCTGCTCCTGTAAAATGGTTATGGTGTCCTTGATTTTTTTTTCCAGGAGGTCGTTAGACACGAAATTCGAAAAGTCTAAGGTTGAAGGGTTTTAGACCAGCTTAATTATTGCTAATGGATACCGCCTCATGCAAAACGATTTTAAGAAAAAAAAAATCACTTGAACAATGAAAAGGAGTGGGGATATTTGGGATATTTGCAAAAATGAGTAACACAATATTAAAGATAATGCAGACTACAGATTGGGATAAACTGTGGATTTTTAATTTGTTTTTTATAAGTTAAGTTATTCAGTGTTCTGTTATCTTTTGTTCGTGTTTCATTTAGTATATTTGTCAATAAATTCTATTTTATTTCAAGATAAGTAGATTGGCCAGTTACATTTCACCTGGAATATCCGCCATCCAGTTGCTTAAAACAACTGGCAACGGTACAGTTTGGGCTTCCAACTTGAAATGTTTGGAGGGTGTCGAGAATGGTCCATAATGCAGTGGGTATCACGTGTGTGCATGGTCTTGTAGGAATTTGTGAGGGTGAGTGGATGTGAGCACATGGGTCTCTGTGGGTTTGTGTTTAGCGTGTGTTTAGGAGATGTGTGGGTATATGTGCCAGAAGTGTGAATATGTGTAGGTGTGTGTGGGGGTACATGTGTGGATGTGTCTGTGTGGGCGTGTGAATGAGTGCGTGGGAGTGTGTGTGGGACTGCGTGGGGGCTGGGATTGCCAGTGATTGTCTGGGTATATTGGTATGTGTGCGTGCGGGTGGGCATGAGGGTGTGTGTCCCGATGCATGGGTGTTTGCGTTGGACTATGTGAGGAGTGTGTGTATCTGTATGTGTCAATAGGAGTGTGTCTGAGGATATGTGAGTGTCTGTGTGTGTATCAGTGTGTGTGGGTGTGGGGTGTACATGTATTTGTACGTGATCATGTGCCTGAGGCTGAGGGTGCATGTGTTCGTGTATGCACATTTTGGTGGTGTGCTTAGTCATGTATTTTGGGATGCGTGGATAGGTTATTGCGTGGTTGACTGTTGGGGTGCAAGTATTGGGGGATTTGAGTGTGGGAAGAGGATGTGTCTGAGTGGGAGGTGTGTTCAGGCTATGTGTCTATGGGTGCTGTGTTGGTGCAATCTCTGCATTTGTGGGAAGAATGTGTAGATGTGGGGTATCTCAGTGTTTTGCGAGAATGTGTGTCCGTCGGGAGTCTGTTCGTGGGAGAGTGGGAGTGAGACTGCATGTGAGGAGAGAAGTGGTGTGTGTGTGGGGTTGTGTGTGGTGGGTTATGCGTGTTAGTGGTTACTGCGTGCGCGGCAGCTGTGACTGTAGTGTGGTGTATAGCGAGGCTGTGTTTGTTGGGGTGACTATATGTATGAGGGACTGGGCACAGGGGTAGCTATGCGTGTGTGGACAGTGTGTAATGGGTGCTGAGTTTGTGGAGGAGGTTGTGCGTGTGGAGGGCTTTATGGGTTGGGGGTCTGAGTGCGTGGCGAGCTGTTTGTGTGTGTAGAGCTGAGTATTTGGGGGCTGATGTGCGTGCGGTGCTGTGTGTGACGTGTGTATATGTGGGGCTCTGTGTGTGTACGGGAAGCAACGTTGTGGAGGGTATCTGTGTTTACAAGAGGGCTGTGGTAGCGTGTGTGTGGTGGCTGTGAGTGCGGGGTCTCCGTAAATGGGGGCTGAGTGCATGTGGAGTGCTGAGCGTTTGTTGGGGACTGCATTTGTGGATTCTGTGAGTATAGGGCCTTTTGTACGTGGGGAAAGCAGTGTGTGTGGAGGGAAGCGTGTGTGGGTGGGGCTCTGTGTTTGTGCGGGGGCTATGATTTTTGTGCGTGATCTTAATGGTTTGGGTCTGTATCTTTACGTGTAACTGAGGGAGTGTCGTATTGATTTGCTTTTTGCAGGGGAGGCTGCGTGTCGGATGCTGGCGGGGACGATGTGTAGATGGGAGGTCATAGAACACAGAACATAGAACAGTACAGCACGGAACAGGCCCCTCACCCCACGATGTTGTGCCGACCATTGATCCTCATGTATGCACCCTCAAACTTCTGTGACCATATGCATGTCCAGTAGGCTACTGGCAACGCATTCCATGCTCTCACAAGTCTCTGTGTAAAAACCCGCCTCTGACATCCCCTCTATACTTTCCTCCAAACAGCTTAAATCTATGACCCCTCGTGGAAAGCATTTCTGCCTGGGGGGAATAAGTCTCTGGTTATCGACTCTATCTATGCCTCTCATTATCTTGTATACCTCAATTAGGTCCCCTCTCCTCCTCCTTTTCTCTCATGAAAAAATCCGAGCTCAGTCAATCTCGCTTGATAAGATAAGCCGTCCCGTCCAGGCAGCATCCTGGTAAACCTCTTCTGAACCCACTCCAAAGCAACCACTTCTTTCCTAAAATAGGGCGACCAGAACTGGACACAGTATTCCAAGTGCGGTCTAAACAAATTCTTGTAGCTCTGCATCAAGATCTCACGACTCTTAAACTCAATCCTCCTGTGAATGAAAGCCAAAACGCCATATGATTTCTTAACAACCCCGTCCATTTGGGTGGACATTTTAAGGGACTTACGTCCCTCCACACCAAGATCCCTCTGTTCCTCCACACTGCCAAGAATCCTATCCTTAATCCTGGAGTCAGCTTTCAAATTCGAACTTCGAAAATGCATCACATCGCATTTATCCAGGTTGAACTCCATCCGCCACCTATCAACACATCTCTCCATCCTGTCAATGTCCCCCTGCAGCCTCCAACAGTCCTCTATACTGTCAAAGACACCTCCAACCTTTGTGTCATCTGCAAACCTGCTGACCCATCCTTCAATCCCCTCATCCAAGTCAATAATAAAAATTACAAACAATAGAGGCCCAAGGACAGAGCCCTGTGCAACACCACCCACAACAGACTTCAAGACGGAATATTTTCCTTCTACTACCATTCGCTGTCTTCTGTTGGCCAGCCAATTCTGTATCCTGACGGCTAAGTGCCCCTGGATCACATTCCTCCTGGCCTTCTGAATGAGGCTACCACGGGGAACCTTATCAAAGGTCTTGCTGAAGTCCATATACACCACATCCACAGCTCGCCCCTCATCAACTTTTCTAGTTGCATCTTCAAAGAACTCGGTAAGATTTGTGAGGCATGACCTGCCCCTCACAAAGCCATGTTGACTGCATTTAATCAAGCCATGCTCTTCCAGATGGTCATAAATCCTATGCCTCAGAATCCTTTCTAACAGCCTGCAGACGACAGACGTGAGACTTACTGGTCTGTAATAGTCGGGGATTTCCTTATTTTCTTTCTTGAAGAGAGGAATTACATTTGCTTCGCTCCAGTCCTCAGGAACGGCTCCAGTGGAGACCGAGGATGCAAAGATCTTCGCAAGTGGTGGAGCAATGAGATATCCATTCTACGACAGTCTCTAAAATCACAAATACAAAGTAGTTACAACGTCTAATTCAAAGTCAATTCCACACTTAGAAGACTGTGTGAAAAGGATGCAACAAGGAACTTACATTTATACGTTGGACTTCCTCAGATCACACTGGGAGCTACATTTATCCGAAAAAGTGAAAACAATTATGGCATTTGTAACAACGAAAATATTTTATTAATTTTATGTCATGCCACTCGTTATGAAAAATATGCCAGCCATAACAAAAATGTCGATTCTAGTCAACACCCTAAAGCATTTAAGGGAATCAGCCCTATACCACAATAGTTAGCCAACCAGGGAGTTGGTGAATATCCATTTTGAACATATTACTATTTATTATTGTGAGCAGTCAGCTATTGTAACTGTATATGCCTCTGCAATATGTTCGTTCTTAGATGTATTAGCCGTTAAGCAAATTCACCATTTTCCTAGATTGTCTTCAAATGTTCAATGGCGTCTAATGTAACGTTCGCCTACCATTTCTAATATTCACCTCTCAGCTCAAACAGCTGTCTTTTTTTCAGTCCTCTCATAAATTGTATGACTCTATCATTGTCATGAATTTTGTCAGATCCTCAAGCGCACAAGTTTCACGCTTCTAATCAATTCATTCTAATGTAACTGAAATTTGGAATGGTGATAAAACAGGCCCGAACCCTTAAAACATTTGTAAAGCAGATCGCGCAGACTGAAATTTTGCTATTTGTTTTACGTATGTTTTTCAAGAATATTTCTGGAGTGAATAGGATGGTTTAGACTGTCGTTTACAAATACAGTGAATTAATTCGCAAGATTGCGGAATGAAACAGCACAAACTGAAAACTGATAACCCGAATAACTTATGTTATTCAAAACAGCCTGCTTTCCATGACATAAAATCCTAATCACAAATCCTGGCAACAATCCTAATAAACACTCCCTTTACACAAAGAGTCAAAATGAGACAAAGGCTTGCAGGTTACGAATTTGGAAGGGTAGTTGGAGAGGGAGAGCTCTCTCGTTTTTGCTGCGAATCTGAACTCAACTATTCACTCAACTGAACTGCCCTGTTAGACAAATGGTAATTCCCCTTTGAATGCACTGATTTTCTTCAGAGACTTAAAAAATACTTCTGCCAGATATATTATTCTGTTCAAAGTTTGTGCGAAGATTTATAGCTCGGATGCTCGTTGTTGTGGTTCTGTTCACAGAGCTGGGAATTTGTGTTGCAGTTGTTTCGTCCCCTGCCTAGGTGATATCCTCAGTGCTTGGGAGCCTCCTGTGAAGCGCTTCTGTGATCTTTTCTCCGGAATGTATAGTGTTTTGAATCTGCCGCTTCCGGTTGTCACTTCCAGCTGTTCGCTGCAGTCGCCTGTTTATTTGGTCCAGGACTATGTACTTGTTGATTGAATCAATGAATGACTGCCCTGCCTCTAGGAATTCCCTGGCTGTTCTCTGTTTGTCTTGTGCAAAACATGAGCAAAACCAACGTAGATGGTAACGTTAGGCGGGATATGGATCAGGTGCTGGCAGTTGGGAGTAGATTGGGTTGGGATAGATGGTCGACATGTGCATTTTGGACAAAAGGCTCTGCTTCCGTGCTGGACATCTCTATGAATCAATGACTCTATGACTCTGCGAAAAAAAAACACATATTGTTTTAACACTTTCCCTTTCTAGTGTTAAACGTGATCGGATTATGGCAATGGGAAAATCGTACCCCACACCTCCGACCTCGGTATCATATCTTCTGCCATTATTCTGTTCAGAGTCAGAAACATTACGGATAATTATGTTACTGCGGGCAAGCATGTGGCTGGAAGTAAGCAGAGTGAAGTTTAGGTGAGGTTTATTTTAGATAATGATAAATGATAATCAGAAAAAACGTGAACTGAAGAGCCTGTACTGTGCTGTACTCTTCTCCATTCTATGTTCTATGTTCTATGTGTGGGCCAAACGAGCAGAAATGCATGAAGTCATGAATAATACCAAAGACACACCTAATGTATGTGTATATGTTCACTGTCTGATCCCTGGTTAATTTCAGTTCTGCAGACAATGATTTTCGTTCTCCCAACTGGCCTGAATACCTCCCTGGAATCTGCGTGCGTGCCAGATGCACTTCCTTCTGCAGTTGCTGCTCAATTTGAACATGTGTCCGTGGGGTGCTGTCGGGCAGCAGACATTAATCTGCCCAGAGCACCCAACAAAAGAAAAACAAATGACTCCTTTACACGAGGAAAAGATTATTGTTAGTTTAGACCAACCTGAGTCTGCAAATCAATACACTTGTGGAGCTTTTTATATGATATCAGATCTGTAAATTGTAAAATGACGCTCAGAGTAAGAGAGCTCGAATTCCAGCATTACACCAGTGAGTTGTGACTCATCATGGCTTAAAATAATATCGAAATCTACAGTTGCAAAGAACATTGCGGAAAATCCTTCGGGAGTACTCTACTCGGACTGTTCACTTCATTCAAGCAACAAGTGCATATACTGAAGACAGCTCAAAATGTTGTAACAGACTAACACCTGAAATGAGGAGGCTGCCTACTTTGGAAACTTCTTTCATGCTGTAGTAAGATGCGTTCTGATTGAAAGATATATGCCATTAAAGTGTCTTAATTGAAACACATATTATCGTGAGGGAATTTTGAAACAATAAGAGTGAAGAGGACGTTATTATCACAAGTGTATAAAGTAAAGAATGGCACAGTTTTGGAAGTTAGGGTGAAATAAGTGAAATTATTACCATCGAGAAAGATGAATCATTGGATTTGTCTTTCTACAAATATACTTATCGTGTTTTACGAATATAGTTAAAGGGAACTGGAGATGAATTCGAGTAAAGCCCGTGGATGATTTTTTTCATCTTGGGAATCGGGTATGTGGTTTCCATTAAAATGTAACAATTGATGTTGTATGCACTCTAAATGTTATGTTACTTATTGTTATTCACATGTATGTACATCCCACGGTGGAACTGGAACACATTGTCTTTCAACCATTGTAAAACTTAACTGATTAATTTGAATTCAACTTTCAACGATTTTTCAAACGCTTCATCTGAAATTTCGACATATATACAGACACACTGTTCAATTTTCCAGTTTACTTAGGCATAATTTCTTTTTATATATCTCCATATCTTGTCAAATATGCTTCTGATTTTTAACTTCACTGTTTAACGTAATTGTGAAGGAAAATATACACGTTGCCATTCCTTGCAGAACAGAATTCCACAGCTTCTGTCAAGGTGTTTGCATGCAATTCATTCACATTTCACTAACCTATGTTATATATTAACTATCAGCCCGTTCTTCAAATATCTCGCATTATTTTGATGCAACTCCTCAGGCTTAAGTAAGTCATAATTAACTATACCTACTGTATTGCTGATATCCACTCATTTTAAAGATCAATCAAATGGCCTAAGTAAATTTTTCCTTTGTACAGGATCGCAAGATGTAGGCGCTGCCCAAATTGTTCAATAATGTTCCAAAACATGAGTGACTTAATTTCTCATGAACTTGGAGTTGCTCTGTCCATTTAAAATTCCTTTCATGTCAGTGCACCATCTCTGCCTAGTTTGACCAAGTTATCCTCAGGACATTGTTTGGCCAACCATGCCATCGATGACAGATCAATGAGCTTTCACCATCTTGGACGTGCACAAAACAAAATCACCATTTGAAATTAATTTATTTTGTTTATGCGTGATATCTGTGGATTCCTCGCCTTCATCAGAGATTTTTGAATGCTTCAATTCTAATTAACCGAAGTCAAGTTAAAGTGTTGAATCATTTCTTGTTGAATAGTTTAACACACATTTCTTTTGTTATTCTGTTTCACCTATAGTAAGTTTAGTGGCAATTTTCATCCTGCCCCATGGAAATTTCGGCATTCCAACTTGTACCTCTCGTTACTTGCTGACTCTGACAATGGCAGATAAATTTGTTATCACAGATGTCATACTGTCACAGACTACTTACTGTTATTTCCCGTCATATTTTTTTTTCTCAATACACCTGATTGTAATGTTATCTATGCCTTGCATTGAGCAAAAATAAATCGTTTGGTCTGTTTCACCATTAATTTTTCCTTTTATCCGTTTATAATCCTTTGTTCTCAGTGTACAATGGTGATATGCTTTCACTGCAAAACAGCATCTGTGGTTCTAACAAGGACTGGTGTTCTCTTCTGATTTTTTTTAAAGAAAAGCATACCTCACTGTATTACCAAGGAACCTGGAGACAGAATAAACAATGTGCTATGGTTCTGTTATGTCAGCCATGCTATTCTCCTGATCCTGGTTGGCCGTTATTTCATAATTTTAACACGGTTTTAACTCCAATGCTTCTATATGTTATTTTTTCGCTGAGCACTCTAACCACTCGATATATATTAATGAATTATTATATCCATACGAGACTGAGATGTCAGACCACCAAAGACAATTTCCATCACGAAGGAATGGAGAGCAAGAGGATTTCTGTGATTTTACTCTTCACCATATCCATCAGTTACGTTATTTTGTGAATGGCGCATTTTATGTGTGTCTTATATTATAGCGTACAGGAACAAATGCAAAGGATTATAAAAAACCTGGGCTTACATTGTAAACTGTCAATTTCTTGCTGTGCAATTTAAGGTGCTGCACATGCCTATTTATATGTGGAGCAACTCAGTGCAAGTTTGGAGAGCAGCTCAAGAATGCAATTGACTGTCCCACCAAATCAGTGCGTCGACGATTTAAGAAACAGGGCAACTGAGAGTATGGAGAGGATTTTTCCCAGTGTTTTTAGTTCATTCACATCAAATACACTGCAGATTCCCAATTAAATATATGACAAAGAGTTACACAACCCATCAAAGCCTGGTGAAGAACACATCCAGCCTTTCGACTACCACTTGCAAAAGTTTCAACAACATTGTTAAATGCAAGTTAAATTCCGGAAATCAATTGTTTCTATTCAAGCTGTTGTACCCTATGTAACGAACGCTTCTATCCTGCAGAATGATTTCTTTCAGCTTCTGAAGTTAATTAACATGCTTGCCCTCTAATCTTTACTTTTACATTTGCAATTTTCTGTGAGCAAAGCATTTGCAATATTACAGTCGAAAAGCGTTGTGCTGGAACTGCACAGCCGCACACGACATTACGAGGAACGGGGAATCGACGTTTTGTAATAAACCCTTCAAAAGGAATGAGGCTTTTCCAGCACAACACTTTTTGACTCTGACCTTTAGCATTTGTAAACGTCACTTTCTCCTCTCCCACTCCTCGATGTCCACACTTTCTCGTAGAAGAGATATTACAGTCTTCCATCTCCAGTGCTCTGGTAAACCTTATTCTCTCAAAATCCTTCAATGCATTTCATCAAGACTCCATCTCTTGTCTAATTTACACCAAACATATTTCCTATGGAGTTTCACACCTTATTGATGCATAGATTTCGACAGTCACCATGGCCTAGCTATCATCTCCCTCTTTGATAAATGATCACCTTCATATGAATAAAATAAGAAAAGTAATAAAAGGGTTTCTTATCATATAACGCGTATGAGCTGACCCCTTAAGAATAGCTGCAAGTTCTCATTAAAACGTTAGTAAACCCTGAATGCAAACATTGTTGTAAGTTAAACATAAAACCAATTTCAACTAAAATCCAAAATGAAAAACCTCGTTCCAATTATATCCTATCCCACAAATTAATATTTTTCTTCATCCACCTAGAAACTGTAAATTTGTGTAGAACACAGATAATACAGAACACCATCCTTTCATGTCCTGTCAACCTCACTCCTCTTCCTTTTTTGGTCGCTGTCTCAGGGAATTACTGTGTGGTGCATGTATTTCGACATGGAGACTTTGGCAGGTGACGCAAACGAGGTAAATGTCATATGTATTGAACAAAGATGGCAAAAAGAAGTGATGGTGCTCATGGAAAGCCTTCTGAATAGACCAGCTTTCCATATTTCATCATAAATAGAATAGTTGAAGAACTTTCTAGAAATCGGAATCACAGAGATTAAAGTATTGTGGAGCTTTTTTAGGCTGGTGCCGAAATAAGTTAGATATTTTATTGGACGTCTGAGAGTCCGCTTTGAATCAATAGTTCTCCTTATATAGTTAACATCTATGCAATGGGAGACAAATAATTAAAAATTGACTTATTCCCGTGAGTCTGCCATGGTCAAGTGATTATGTCCGAAGGACCGAGTTTCACAGCAAAACTTAATATGCAGTTAATTCGCTTCAGATCAGAGCAAATGCAAACTGCAAATGTATATTATGGAGATGTTCTCGATACTAAACATCGATTTAGTTCCTTTAAAAAAGAACGAGACCGACATTATTTTCCACTTGTCCACCATTAAGTGTAGTGCGGGTTGTTGTGCTTGGTCATTTTACCTTCCCCTGCACTGATTGGGACTCTCTGCTTTCCATGGCCTTGGATAAGGCAGACTTTGTCAAGACAATTCAGGATGGTTTTTTTGTCACGGGATGTGTAACTTCCAACAAGGGATGCAGTTATACTGAAATTAGATTTGTGAAGTGAGTTCGACCAGGTGAGTGAACTTTCAAGGAGGGAGAATTTAGAGAATAGTGATCATAATACCTTATTTTGTAATGTTCTCTTGGAAAGGGATATTTGCATTCTTTGGGAGAAAATCAAGGGCAGGCAAATGCAACAATGTTAGTGGAGAACTGGAACATTTTCATTGCAGATGGCGTTTTGAGATTAAATTCTAAGTGGGCATGTAAGAGGGTTTAAAAGGGCAGTTGTAAGACTTCAACAGAGTCACACCCCTGCGAGAATGAAGGACAGGTATGGCAAATTACGTGAATGTTGGAGGAGGAATTTGGAATGTCATGATGCGGATTTACAGGGCATTGGATAAACCATTTTTGGAATATTGCTTACAATTCTGTTATCATTTTTAAAAATGATGTTGCGAAAACTCAAAGCATTGAGAAAAGATTGATAAGTATGGTGCCAGGGTTGGAGGGTTTCAGCTATGGGGAAAGGCTGAATAGGCTGTCGTTGTTTTCCCTGAATAGATTAATAAAATCATGAGGGGCATCGATAGTCGTAATAGACAACGTTTTCATTGGGGGACGGGGAATGGAGTCCAGAACTCGAGGTCATAGGTTCAATGCGATGGGGGAAAGATAAAAAAAATGACATGAGGAACAATGGTTTCTCGCCGAGGGTTTTCATGTGTGGAATAAACTGCCAGGACAGGTGTGGAGGCTGGTACAATTACAAAATTAAAAACAGTCTGAATGGCTTAATGAATAGGAAGGGTTCAGAGAGATGTGTGCAAAATATTGGTAAATAGGACTAGACTAGCTTAGGATGTCTGGTCGACATTGACGAGTTGGAGAGCAATGTCTGTTTCCATGGTGCACATCTCTTATCTCCATGACACTATGACTTGGAGCTTTAAGAACTTGAGTAAAAAGGAAAATATATCATATGGAATGTCCAGGAGAATGGGAGTTGATGAAGCCCTTGATTTATAATACATGGACAACAAGCAGAGGGTGGCTTTGGAACGCATTCGTCCACTCAAAGTGGAAGGACTGAAGATACTATTGAACCAGAAGCGGTAGGTGAGGTCCCGTCTGTGTGTTGCGATTCATCAGAGAGATGGAATTAGGGAAGGATAATCTCAGGGAATTGTGTATCGCACTTCAAAGTCAAGTTTTGCTTGAAATGGAAACGATGCTGTACATCCTAAAAGAGCATTGGTCCTGATGGCAGCAATTCCAGAAAATTGAGGAAAGCAAGAGAGCAAATTTCTGGCTCATTCAGAGTCCTCTTTGTATGTTCTTTGACCATAGGTTAAGTCACAGAAAACTGGACAATGTCAATTGTTGATCCATTATTTCAGAAGGTTGGTGGAAGAATTGACAAAATTACAGGTGATAGAAATATTATTGGAACTGATCCTGAGGGGCAAGATCTAATGCATTTAGAAGTAAATGAACTTATTACCGACACAGAGCAGGATTTGAACTGGGACATCATGCCTCAATAATGGGTACATTATATTGAGCAGTTCACGAAAACGATTGATGAGGCAAATGTTATTCATGTTGTCGACATGGACTTCAGCAAAGGCTTTGAGAAATTAGGTCATGACTTACTGGTTCAAAAGTTGAAGTGTTGCACTTGACAGTCCAAGCATAGGTGGAAATTACGTATGGAATGGCAGAACCCTCAGGATTATTGATCGGCAGAGTGAACTGTGTGTGCAGTTCCACAGATTGCAAAAGGTGGTAGCACAGGTTGATAAGGCAATTAAAAAGAGAGACAGCACGCTTACCTTAACTGGCAGTGGCATTGAACATAAGGCCAAACAACTCTGCTGCAGTTGTATGGAATTACAGTTTGGCCACCCTAGAAATATTGTGTACACTTCTGGTTACAACATTACCAGATGGATATGAATGTTTTGGACAGTGAATAGAAAAGGTTTACCGGAATGTTGAGTTTTTCTGTTATGGGGATTTCACCTAAGAAATAGAGTTGGAAAGACTGGTGTTGCTTTCTTTAGAATGATGAATGGGGAGGAATTACCGGATAGATCTTTATAAGATTCTAAATTGCATGGGCAGAGTAAAAGCATTCGGCTGGTACCTGTCATGGATGTGTAAATTGTAGGAGACACAGGTTTAACTGATTGTGCGAATCGGGCAGCTTTAAAAGATGTCGTGCAAGATGTAGTGCAACCTAAAAATGGAGAGTGTTTGGAACGGGCTGCCAAAAGTAATGGTGGAAACATACACAATAGAAACATTCAAAAAACATGAACGTGGACGAATACATGAATCGCAAGAAATTAGAGGAAAGTGAAAACATCTTTCTATGGAACGGGCAAAATGTGTCAGTGCAGACTTGAAGTGCTCAAGGATCTGTTCCTGTGTTATATTAAAATTCATGACAAGGTAATATATCATATTATAGTAAATCCTCTATTATTGCATTGTATGATGCATTCCATAACACACCCTTATTCGAGGCAAATTACAAAAAAGCAAACTGCTCTTCATAAAGTTGAAGATGAAGTATCCCTAGTGACAGGGAACTCGAAGATTCAGTTCCAAAAGCTAGCTAAGCTCACCAACTCACTGAAAGCAATTGTAAAGTCCCGTTGGATCTGTGTGAACCTGACCCAACCACATGAATCTTCTATCTTGCATTAAAAATCACCCTTTGAGAACTCAAAACTGTTTAAAAATGCTTGTCTGAAGGACAAGAAAGATCACACCACTGACGGAATATGCTTCTGCAACACAAACAGAACCAAACTCATCTCAGGAAGGCATAGTATTGCCACAATTGTTGGAAGTCAAAATGAGAGTGTTTACCTATGACGAATGAATAAGAACATGCCTGCGAATACAGGAACGAAAAACAGCTTTGTTTCAAGTGTGACATTCCTGGAAATATATACAATATTGTTTCTGGGCTTTCGTGTTTCCTTGGGAGGAAAGTCTTGAACTAGGTCGCAGAGACTGAGATCAGCAAACATGGACTGAAGGGAAATAAAATTCTATCATATTGGTGTTGTCATTTTTTTCTATTTCGCTCAGGACGTTGCAAATGTTCAGTTAGAGAATGTGATTGAAACACATCTGGGCACTGAACCCTTTAAGGTTACTGCTTTAGCTTCATTCGAAAAGTAATTTTCGATACACAACATCGAAATGAATGAAATCCACACAGAATTTAAGTGCACTGTGAAAATATTTTTTGATGTATAATCATTTTAGTAATAGAGATACCATGGTTTCAAACATGGAAAACAGAGACTTCCAAACCAAAAAAAAAGGAGCAAACAAAGAGATACATTGCGTTGCTGTTCAGGTAATGTTAATTTCTCGATGTTTGTGCGTGAAACTATCAGTGAGAAAATCCCTCATTCCCTCAGATGAGAGTTCAAGATGTTTGATATGGAAGGGCAAAATGTGTCAGTGCATTTTGATTTGATTTCTTGTTGTCAAGTGTATCTAAGTAAAGGGACACTTTTTTTGTGAGCATTACAGAGCTGAACAAACAAGGACAGATGGATCCTAGGGTGCTGAGACAGAGTGGAACTCACAGGTTACACTGCACAAGAGGTGTGCAAATCAAGTTCAATATGATCAGCAGAATTTGAAGGTATGGACTCCTTTCAGCGTTCATGAGGCAGCTGGGAAAAGGCTGTTCTTCAAACTGTCGGTGTGTTTATTTCAAGCTTCTGTATATTCAGCATGGTAGAAGAGATTGGAGGAGAGGATTACCTGCGTGGCATGGTTGATTGATGATGCTGGCAACCTTTCAGTCGCAACATGAAGTGTTAATCATGTCCGTGGATAGAAGCTTGGCTTCCGTAACGACTGAACTGTACACACAAGCTGAGGTAGGTTCTTGCTAACCTGGGTCGAACTGTTTTTGGATCCAGCCACTCTGCAGCCAGCCAGTAAGTTTTCTCTTCTGAATCTGAAAACGTGGGTGAGGGTCCTTGGATATGCCGAATTTCCGAAGCTACCAGAGGTAGAAGAGGGCGAGTTATGCATTCTTGATCATCACATCGATGCGAGAGGTCCAAGACAGTATGTTGGTTATCATCACTCTGCGGAACCTGACGATCTCCAACCTCTCAACGTCAGTTCCATTAATGCAGATGGAGACATGCTCCCCTCCCCCCACCCAACCCCCAACCTGACACCCTTCATCATGAAGTAAATGATCAGTTATTTTGTTTTGTTGTCATTCAGAGCAAGGGTATAAGTGCAACACGACTCAAAGCCGTTATTGCATTTCTGTATTCTAACTGATCATGGACTGATATCATTGATATCATCAACAACATGTTAAATGGTAGTCATTCGGAATTTGTCTGCACCGTCGTGGAAATTCAAATATTGCAGTCGGGGGTGGCGAATGCATCCGTGAGAACGTGTCTGCATTGATAGAATCTACTGTGTGGAAACAGAAACTATTAAGCAACAAGTCCACACCAACGCTCCAAAGAGTAAGTCACTCAGCAGAAGACCAAAATACTCTATATTTACCCAAGGCTAATGCACATAATGTATACATCCTTGAACACAATGGGTTCTTCAGCGTGGTCAATTCACCTATACCGCATATCTTTGTATTGTGCGAGGAAACTGGAGCCCCCAGAGAAAATCCACTCAGACACGGGGGAAAATGTGCAAACTCCATACAAAAGTCGCCCGAGGCAGTAAGCGAACCCGAATCCGCGGCACTGTGAGTCAGCAATGGTAATCATTGCACCACCTTGCCACCCCCACCGTTGACAATTATCGTTCAGGAAGTACAGTCGATTATCTTCATTGGATGTTGTCTGTGCAACAGGAAACTGATGATACAGCTACAGAGGGCAGGACAAAGAATTTGGTCTCGTATTTTAGAGATTAGTCTGGAGGGGATCATGATGTAGAAGGTTGAGTTATAATCAATGGTTCGGGGTCTTGCTGCCCAAATGTTCCAAAGCCAAGTTCAGTGCGAGGGAAATGGTGATTTCTGTGTACATGTTACATTGGTAATCAAAGTGCACGGGATTGAGGCAGGTTGAATGGCATGAATTATTGTGGACCCTTGCCAGACTTTATAAGCAGATAATGATTATACAGATCCGAGTAACTAACTGGTAGTCACGCCAGCCGTTAGAAGTTTTAGTAAAGAAGATGATGGTCATGCATTCACTGCCAACTGAATTTCATTTGGTTGGCATTCACAAAATTATCACTTCACCGCACTTTTACTGCATTGTAAAGTTACAACTGCAAATCAAGGATAATGAATTCATTGATTCCGGCAATGTGGACAGGTAAGTCCTAACTGAGCGAGATTAATTCGTGAGTTTTCCAGAAGTGTCACAAGTTTTGTCTCAGACATTAATTTCTGTCATAGAATGTTGCAGGGTTTTCTGAACGTCTCAACAACACACGTTGAAGCAGAGCTTGAAAAATGATTGTAATGCTGAGTTAACATATATTACTGGGGAATGAAATGTTTCAAAGGTCACGAAGTACATGGAAACAACATCCTCTCCAAGGGCACCATCTCTGCAATAATACACGAAGTAGCATATGCAAATCAAAACATTGAGAATTAACTTCATGATCTGCCATTAAAAACAAGGTTTTCTTTTATTGAAAGACCGCGAAAAGGGTTTGGGAGCATGCCAAATGGGATGACAAAGAAATTGGTCAGCTTTCAATACCACACAACAGAATGCACTGACGCTAATAATAATTTACTAACGTTTTCCAATGTTCATGATCGGTGAAGAACCAAATACATGAACTATTTTCCAGATTCAGGCATAAACGCGAAGGAGCTTCCGAAATTACGCTGAGTTTTTTTTAACAGCGAGGCTGAACAGGCTGGGGCTATTTTCCCTGAAGCGTCGGAGGCGGAGGGGTGACCTTAGAGAAGTTTACAAAATTATGAAGGGCATGGATAGGATAAATAAGCAAAGTCTTTTCCCTGGAGTTGGGAAGTCCAGAACTAGAGGGCATAGTTTTAGGGAAAGAGGGGAAAGATATAAAAGAGACCTAAGGGGCAACTTTCTCACGCAGAGGGTGCTACATGAATGGAATGAGCTGCCAGAGGATGTGGTGGAGGCTGGTATAATTGCAACATTTAAGAGGCATTTGGATGGGTATATGACTAGGAAGGATTTGGAGGGGTGCTGGCAAGTGGGACTAGATTGGGTTGAGATATCTGGTCGGCATGGACGGGTTGGACCGAACGGTCTGTTTCCATGCTGTACATCTCTTTGACTGTATGACTCGAGAAGCCAAGTATATCTCTAAGAGACAAGTTGGAAGTTCTAGCAATTGTGCAATGAAGGTATAGGACACGAATGGAGATTCATTTGTGATAAGATGTTGAGGAGTATCATGTAAGGTTTATTGTTTCAAAGTATCAAATCGTCGAAAATGTTTTCACCCGTTTTGAAATGCGAGGTTAGTATGAGCTGCAAAAAAAACGTTGTAGAGACGAGTACATTTGTGACATTTAAAATGCATCTGAATTCGTACTTTTCAATATCAATAAATCTATCCCAAGTTATATGTTCAACCAGTTCCGAGAATCATACTGTAGCACAACTCCTTTGGTCTATACACGCTGTAGTGCAACGCTGCTGAAAGAAGTCCAAATTCCCAGAAATATAGCAGTGAATACTATTTCACTTTCAGTCATTCGAAAATCTGTTGAAAACTTGTGAACTTTTGTACCTCAACTATTCTCCAATGCAGTGAATTCCACAGCCCCAGCACACTCTAGGTTAAAATACATGTCTCAATTCAGGAAGAATCAAGTAATATCTCTGTCTGTACCTAAAACGGCAGTTTCTGTTATTACTTGTAAAAGTATAATCACCTCAGATCGCTCTAAATTGGAGGAATATAAATCTAGGTAATTGTCATTACAGTCTGATTAATCTCCATTGCATTCAAAAAGACACGGAGTCCCATTACTCCACCCCATCTTTCTTTTCCAAAATCATAAAGTAGATGTTAGTGCTGTGCTGACATCAAATGGCGACAATGAACAATCCACCAGTTGGACAAAATGTGGCTCCCCCGTACTGAAATTTCTCACATTAGGGAAACGAAAATAACCATAAATTCTATCTATAGGTCTCATTATCTTATAATTCTACCAGGTCCCCTCTCAGACTTCTACGCTGCAGCGAAAAGAAGACGATTACGAACTTATACAGGCTTTCTATATAAATAAACCCTCCCAAAGGGCAATATCACCAACAATATCGCCATAACCGTCTCCATCTTGGTAATAGCAATCCCATAACCGAGCGACAGTCGTTGGAAACAGTATTCAAAAAGAGGAATACTCACGAATGTTCTGTATACACTTACCATAGTGTCCCAACTCCTGTGATCAAAGGGCTGAGCAATGAAGGCAAACGTGCGAAATGTTTTTTTGTTTCAAAAAGAAAACCTGCCGACATCCAAAACACAGATTAACGGTGGTTCAGTAAATACCAGCAGTTCTCATAGGCGGTTCAATATCACCTTCTCAGCAGCAAGTTGCAACAGGAATGAAATTGTTGGCCAAGCCAATGATGCCTGGGACACAGATGGCAATTATAAAGGAAAGAAATGTTTTCAGAAGCAAAGAACAGTTGATGCAGCATCTGTGGAGACAACTTGATACTTTTGAATGTAAGCGTGTACATACATATATGCATTTTTAGGCGTGTATATGTGTTTTGTACATAGATTGATACACGCGCAAGCACATCTTTTG
This sequence comes from Hemiscyllium ocellatum, assembly GCF_020745735.1. Taxonomy (NCBI): domain Eukaryota; kingdom Metazoa; phylum Chordata; class Chondrichthyes; order Orectolobiformes; family Hemiscylliidae; genus Hemiscyllium; species Hemiscyllium ocellatum. The sequence goes on along the minus strand of NC_083442.1, from coordinate 798,761 downwards.
CATTTGTGTATCTGAGTGGAATGAATGACAATTTAGTTGGAAATGCAGTGCAGTGATACGAAAGAGAGTTAGCCAAGTCGGGGGTATTCCTGACCAACTAATCTGAAGTAATATAATAGATGGACAGTGGGAACTCAATGGAGTGAAAGAGATAGTATGAGAGATGGACTGAAACATCAAAAGGGATCGACAAAAAAAAAGTGAGAGAGATTAAATGGAGAGCTAATGATGGAACGATGGAAAGGCTAAAAATTAGCAAGAAGAAATAACGGATTGAATACAACTGGATGAAGAGTCTAAAGGAGTGGAAGGAAAGAGCGGAAAGTTAGAGGACATAATAGTAAGAGAGGTATAGGGAGAAGAGAGAATTCGAACAGATGCAGAGAAGTTGGGAGGTTCGGTTTCTGTTGAAGAGATGAAATTGCGAGGGAAGGAAAAGAAAGAGGAAGAAACTTGGAGGCATCAACGGGAGAGAGTAGACAGCAGGTGTATAAAAAGTGAAAAGGAAAAGGGCAGCCAAAGCAACGCAACAAGATGAATTTCGCTGAGGCAAAATTTGAATGTGGATAACTAAAGGCGAAAGCAAAAACGAAGTTGCATAAATCCGACTCCTGAGCTCAGTCAGGCCAGGCCGGATCGGTAGCTCGGTGGTTGGCATTGCTACCTCACAGTAACAGGGATCGGGCTTCAATTCCCGCCCTGGGTAACTGTCTATGTGGAGTTTGCACGTTCTCCCCGTATCTGCGTGGGTGTGCTCCGGTTTCCTCCCAAAGTCCAAAGATGTGAAGGCTAGGTGAATTTGCCATGCTAAATTGCCCATGTTAGGTGTAGGGGAATGGGTCGAGGTGGGCTGATCTTCAGAGGGTCGGTGTGAACTTGTTGGGCCGAAGGGCCTGTTTCCACACTGGAGGTAATCTAATCTATCTGTATCCAGGAATGAGAAGATTTGGACGGAGTCTGCCTTCCTTGAACTCAATTCCACAACGTCAAAGACAATACAGTTACTCATCTGCCAATTTAGAAGGATTGTGCTTTTTTAAAATCACATTGAATTCTCAGATTGTTTATTTTGTATATTTTATTAAATTATGCATGCATTACTTAGAATGATATCATTGGAAGAGAATGTTTAGCGTGCCCTTGTATCCTTTACTAGTGGCGAATATTCTTGCACGACTATCTGTTGCTTTCCAAGTGGTCAGTGTGCGGAACAGCTGAATTATGAATTGAAATACATGATCTTGAATTTATTCATTATATGGTAAGTTTTATAGACTGTTTAATTTGAGCGAAGGGATATTTCAGCACATTATAAAGCTGCTGTCTGAAATTCTTCTGTACTACAGCATAAATTGCAGTGTTTGTGCAGCAGCCAAGGAGCTGCAACATGAAGACCAATTCCATGACAAAGTCTTGGAGGTAGAGAAACAAATATCCAAAATTGTACAACCGTCTCCATATTGAATACATCATTGCTGTTGACCAAAACAAGATGAAATTGCCCGAGATGACAAAAAGCAAAACGATGGATTTCCTTCGGCTCTCCATTTCAGTGTCTTTGTGAGTCTGTTCACGTCTTCTGGCCCACAGTCTCCTGCGGACTCTGTTGGTCAATAATATGTATCTGACAGTGAACATATTGAGCAGAATAATCATGATAAATGGAAGGGTTGGTGTTAAAATCTGGTGAATGACCTCAATCATTACCCAGACAGATGAGTAATAAACATCATTTTGCATAAAACAAAACCAGGGAAGATTAATCAGAGTATATCGATCTGAGAACATAAAATACCAAAAAATGTTCTTGCAGCAGCTTAGTGCAGTTAATGTGCCCAGCACCACAGTGGCCGTTTGTTCACTGCAATATTTGCATTTCAGCTTCTGGCAGCAAATGGCAACAAATCGATCAATGGTGAACGTGACTGTGAACCAGACTGAACAGTCAGTGGCTGCATAAAGCAAGATGGCATGGATATTACAGACACAGAGGTAACGCATTGAAAAAAATTGTTCTCTATACACAATCGGAATGTGCCTCAATACCAAATCAAAGATAATGACCAGTAGATCCGCCGATGCCATAGCTGACAGGTAACGACTGACACACGGAGACAATCCACATTTTTTACAAAGCAAGATGAAGATCGTAACACCGTTAACTGTGATAAAGAAAAACAAAACAAAAGAGAGTAATTAGTTTGGGTGAAAGGTTACCAGGTCGATTTGAGCATCCACGAAAATCTTCAAATGAATCAAATAATTGGACATTAAATAAGAAATAAATCGATGTCTTATTTTACACACGAGATAACTAAGAAGAAGCACACCTTCGCAAGCACACAAACACGCACGCATAACATCAGATAAAATCTCCAAAATTCACAAGGACTTGATAAGTCGAGAGCAGACAGAGGTCCCATGAGGAAGGCTGAAGATTTTGTTGTCCTGAAGAAGTCTATCCGTTGTTTGAAGCCAGTCTAAAAGTGTAACTTTCAGTCATTTAGACCAAGCTGCGACCATTCCCTCTACGTTGGAGAAATGCAAAATTACGAAATCCCTTTTCATCTTTTTTTCTGCCTGAGGGGAATTTAAAGCAATGTCTCTTTCTGACTGGAATAAAATATATTATCTTCTCATCAATCAACCGACGTTTTGATGATATTCTGGAAAATTGCCCAAAAATGAGTACCGGGCTAAGGCCAATCACACTCAATTCACCATATATCCCACCAACACACTACCCTGTCCACTGCCGCTCCACGGACCACATCTCCAATGTTTGCACATGAGGAGTAACAGGGTCAGTTATAGCAAACAGCATCATAGGGATAAGATGAAAAAGTCTGTCATCATTCCCTCACACCTGCAATATCTTTCCCAGGCTGACCTGGTTGCATTTCGAGCTCGGTAGGCCCACCCACTGAACTGCGAGCCTTGCCTCAGTTGTTGTTTATGCGAATAGATGTCTGTTTCTTAACGATAATCGATGAGTCTGCCTTCACCGCTCTGTGCATAAGATCGTTCCAAAGACTCACAGCACTAAGAGAAAGAAAATAATCCTCCTTATCAGAATAATAAATCGGTGACATTTATCTTCAGAAACACAGAGTGTGCCGTGCCTGTGGTCTCAGTGCTGGGCTTTATTCTGAGGAATCAACTTTGAGGGAACGACATGCTGTTGCAGCTGAATCCATTCCCACTGCAACTTCATCACGTGTTTTCCGTTGGAAACTTCTGATGTTTTAACGAAGATAGGAGATAGTTATATTTAGTGCAATCCTGAAACATTACACTCCATCAGTCATAGAGTCATAGAATCATAGAGATGTGCAGCAATGGAAACAAATACTTCTGTCCAACCTGTCCATGCCGGCTACATATCCCAACCCAATCTATTTCCACTTGCCAGCACTTGTCCCATATCCCTGCAAACCCTTCCGATTCATATACCCATCCAAATGCCTTTTAACAGTTGTAATTGCACCAGTCTTCACCACTTCCTGTGGCAGCAAATTCCGTACACGTACCGCCCTCTGTGTGAACAAGTTGCCCCTTAGGTCGCTTTTATGCCTTTCCCCTCTCACCCTAAATCTATGCCCTCTAGTCTGGTTTCCCCTACCCCGGGAAACGACTATATCTATTTATCCTATCCATGCCACTCATAATTTTGTAAATTTCTATTAGGTCACCCCTCAGCCTCTGAAGTTCCAGGGAAAACAGCCTCTCCACAAATCTTAAATCCTCCAACCCTGGAAAAATCCTCGTAAATATTTTCAGAAAAAATTCATGTTTCACAACATCTTTCCGATTGGAAGGAGACCAGAATTGTACGCAACATCCCAACAGTGGCCGAATCAATGCCCTGTACAGCTGCAACATGACCTCCCAACTCTTGTACTCAACACTCTGACAAATAACAGAAAGCGTAACAAACGCCTTCTACCCTACCCTATCTACGTGCGACTACACTTTCATGGAGCTATGCACCTGCACTCCAAGGTCTCTTTGTTCGACAACACTCCCTATCACCTGACATTATTAAGTGAATAAATCCTGCTAAGATTTGCTTTGCCAAAATGCAGCAACTCGCATTTATCAGAATTAAACTCCATCTGCCACTTCTCGGGCCATTGGCACAACTGATCAAGTTCTGTTGTAATCTGAGGTGGAAAAGTAGGACGATGTGGGCGTATAACATTTGGAATTTAGGTGGAAGAGAGATGATGTTACTGAGATATAACAGACCCAGAGATATCTTGACAGCGTGTTCGCTGAGAGAATGTTTGTTTATGTGCCGGTGAGACAAGGAGATATGTAGAAAAGTCTTCCATAGATATCAGCGAAGACTGCATAATTTTAGACGTTTGGTTGCTGAGAAAGTCAACGGTTATAATGGAAAGGTTGGAGGAGCTGCATGGTCAACAATTGTTTGCCTTGTGCCATTAAAATGTAGAGGCATGAGGTTACGGATCATTCATCAATTATAAGGGTTTTCCCAGTGAAGTTGGAAATCAGTGTCTTTCCTTATCCAGAATTGCTGCGCTGTTTGTTGGCCTTCTTTTATTCAGGGAGCAGTGAAGGTTACTGAAGATTTTCAAGGTTGTGCCAGATATATGTTCGATGGACCTGTGAATGGAAACAGACAGGGCATGATTGTTCGGCCACCATTTCATCAACCAGGCTGTTTCCAAATTGTGGAATACGCTTGTTGGCTCGAATTATTGCTGACCGCTTCCACCTCATGTCATATTGTCTGAGTCAGCCTCTTGACGCTGTTATTGAGACACAAGATGATGTCATCCGAGCAGTCGGGAATTTAGAATGAGAGAGGGGAAGATGATTCAGACCTTCCAAACATTTACACAAAAAAGGAAGAGACCATTCAACTCTTCTCAGCTTCTCCATAGGAAGGCGGAGACTTGGTTAGCAACCAGAAAAAAAGTGATAAATTGTTAAATTGTGATGGGTTGATATAACTATTGGATGGCTTCTAACAATGGATCATCAAATATTTCCCGTCTGTGTCAATCATTTGGATCAGCGAAATGCATGGGTTGGACCTCAATTCGCTAACACAAAGAGGAAGTCATTCAATAAATTGTCAGTTGGAAATAAAGAATACAAAAAATGATGCAGAACTGACAAGTAACCGAACTAACATTGAGCCAAAACAGTACAATGTGAATTATGGAAAGGGTCCATTTTGACAGAAAGTATAATGCAAGAGTAAACTAAGCAGTTTGTAGAAGAGAGTTATGATAATCCAGTGACATGAAGGGACTGGTACATGGGTCACAGAAAATTGGCAAACAGATGCAGAAAATTGTCAGAAACGTAAAAAGAAACATGCTGTTAACTGCAAAAGGTATTGAAATTAAACAGAGGGGCATTTTTTTTTCTGAATTTGAACAGATCAGTGGTGAGATGGTGTGCAGGTGTTATCTCCTCAAATACAAAATCATGTAATTTCTGAAAAAGCTTCGCGAGGGTGTTTCTTTTTACTCGTTTCTGAAAAGAAAATCTTCTGCTTTGAAACATTAGCAGTTTAGACCTTAGATGAAGAGATAATCTTCTTGGAACATTTAAGCTAATACAAAGCATTTTATAACTGGATTTAGAATAGCATGCTTTCATTTTATTACAGACACCATGAGGACATTCGCTTTAAAAAGAGACACGGAAACATAAATTTCAATTTATAAGAGGGGATTTTCTTGCTGTCAAAAGAAATAGCAACGTGATTGACAGCAGTTATGATGCATTGGCATGGAGGAAGGAGTTGCGATAGAGTGATACAGAATGGAAAGTATTCATTTGATCGACTTTTGGGATCAAATAATACAATTGTAAGTTTCAACTCAGAGCACAAGAAATGCGACCGAGCAGAGTAACAACAATCGGATGTTCTCAATTTCTTTCTTTGTTACTCCTGACAGGAACGTCGGTGAGCTGAAAACATGTCATGTTGTCGGAAATTCTTAATGAATCCGATGACGTTTCATTGAAATCGACCTACCACAGGTACAAGAGGGGAGGTGAACCGAATGTAGATGTCCGAGAATGAGCCCCGCACAGTCAAAATATTGTCCGAAATTTATAACATTCTACTGCCATTCGTGACAATCTGACAGTTTTCGTTTGGTCAGTACTTTGTCCTTACTTCGACAAAGTACTTCAAGTAAGCACCGCTTGGAATTTTCATGTCTATGCTTGTACTGGCACGTGTGTGTGCGTGTCTGTGTGTAACTATGTGTCCATGGCTGCTTTGGGGTGCCTGTGTGTATCAGTGTGTCGGTGTTTGTCTCTGTCTATGTCGAAGTGTGTTAATGTACTGTGTGCGTCTGCTCGTGTATGTGTATCTGTGCCTGTCTGTGTGTGTGTGTGTGTGTGTGTGTGTGTGTGTGTATGTGTGTGCGTGTGTGTGTGTCTTTGTCAGAATGTATTTGAACATATGTGACTGGGTCTGTGTCGTGTCAGTGTGCGCATATGTACCAGTATTTATAGAATTGAATATTTATCAGCATGCTTGCATATTTGATACATTTGCACATTTGTTGAGGGAGCTGATATGTATAACAAATTAGTTATATACTTCTGACGAAAGAAATGTGGCTGACTTGTTCTGACACCGTCATATAATTTGTTGTATCCCCACACTGTTCTGAAGACTGGTCTCTGGAACTGAAAAGGACACTCTGTTTTCTCTGCACAGTTGCTGCTACGCATGTGATTTTCCAACAGTCTCCGAACATGTTTGTGGCCATGTCACAGGACATTTTACTGCAAAGATTTTTCTTCTGACTCATGGATGGGTATCGAAAAGGAAAGATTAATCTTCCAAAATTCTGCCAGACAGTTTTGAAGAATATGTGGTGAAGATCATTGGGAGTGTAGAATTCTGTGACTTACAAATTCTGTGTCTCCAAAGTATTTTGAAGCTCAGTTAATTTTTGACTGATGACCGAAACATGGATAACATGGATAGACAGAATATCGGGCGAAGATCATAAATGGAACAGCCATTGTCGAAATGACTGGATGAAATCAGTCAAATCGTCAAATAATGCACTCCTGGTCTTCGGACCTACGTGCCTCTGTTTTATTCAGCCTTCGAATATGCTTAATGTGCAACAGAGATCGATTCATATCTCTAACCTGTGCATGAAACAAGGGATAAACTTCCATAGCCTCTATAGACTGTTCTGTACCATGTCTTGCAGCCGAGAAACTTTGCTTGGGAAACACAGGTTGGCTAGCGAAGGATTAACACATCCCGTTTTGCAGCGTTTCCTCCTTCTGCAACTTCTATTCATTTTTTGGTCATCATGCCGGCTAAGCTTCAATGTATAGGTAGCCTCCATAAATACATAGGATTATTTTAACATACACCCTGATCACCCTCAATACAACAGTTTACAACGCGACCTCCAACAAAACAAATACTACATGTCAGATAGCATAATAAGAAAGTAAGGAAAAGGAACATGGTATGTCATTCAGTAACTGCTGCGCAACTAACATGATCTTCTGGAAGCCACAAATGCTCTTTAACGACTATCCTTCTTGTCATTGGATCCTGACAGTTTGTAAACGTATCTGCGTTCTTTGCATCGTTTCAATTTTCCAGCCCTTTACGTCCATTTGTCAATGTATTCCAAGCATTTACTATCCTCTCCGAGAATCGATTTCTTTGAATCTCAGTTATAAATGAATGCCCCTTATTCTGTAAATGTGTCTCTCCAGTAGCATATTCTCCTTTGCATTGAAGCATTTCAGTATTTTCACTTTTCAACTTCCTCCGGACCTGGTATGTTTCATTCCCATCAACACTTACTCATCTCAATAACGATAAATGAAGTACTATGGCGTCCTTGACAGTCATCGCCCTCACTATGGGAACCAACTAATTGCATCAATATTGTGCTTCGCTCTCCGTTGAAGTCCCGGTGTTGTACTCTTGTGTTTGCACTTATATTTCAATTAATTAAGTGTGCTTTTTATTTCTTCCAAACAAAGTGAATGACTTTGTATTTTGTTACCTAAGCTCCTTTCGGAAATTGGTTGTGTACTCAGCGAACCAAGTTATTTCACTTTCTAAATTGCTTATACTGTCATCAAAACTTGCAATAAACGTAACTTTTCAGCATCAATAAACGTGGATACATCTCTTTTTACTGCCAAAGATATGTCACATGTTCTGCATTTCAACTCGAATACAAACTAATAATCGTCTCTCCCTTCCTGTGTCTTAATAAACTGTCAATCCAAGCAAATACATTTCCAAAAGATCCGAAAATGCGCAATAAACATTTATGTGTATGCCTTCTAAGAATCCCAATGCACTGTCGAAAGGTTCACTTTTCATTCTATGTACTTGCCATATCTTCAGATAAATCAATGCATTTGTTAAATATATATTGTTTCACAAAACGAAGCTAACATTGTTTGATTGTTTGTTACTAGTGAGAGAGTGTCATGTCTTTTTGTGGCTAGTTGGTATTCATATATCCTGGTGGCTAGTTTTCTGTCTGGTTGTCCTATGTATTGTTTGTTACTGTCCTTCCACGGTATTTTGTAAATGACGTCAGTTTTGCTCATTGTCTGTATCGGGTCTTCCAAGTTCATTAGCTGCTGTTTCAGTGTTTTGGTGGGTTTGTAGGCGACCATGACGCCAAGAGGTCTGAGCAGTCTGGCAGTTATTTCTGAGATGTCTTTATGTAAGGGAGAGTGACTAGTGTTTCTGGACGTGTTTTGTCTGCTTGTTTGGGTTTGTTGCTGAGAAATTGGAAGTGAGACTATGGATCTGAGGGGGACTCCTGATTTGTGTGTTCTTAAAGAATGGATACCCAATGAACACAGTACTCCGATTTCGAATCAGAGCCCTTGTCATCATGGAAGCCCATAAACCCACTAACACGCGAAAACTGCAACAAACAAAGACATGCACGAGAATTCCGAGAAGCATGGCATTCCAACCAGAACTCTATCAATAACCACATCGATTGGGACCCCATCTACCACCCCCTGAGAAAAGGAACAGAAAGTGACTTCACGCAAAGGAAATAACATCACCAAAGGAAATGACATCGCCAACCCAAAGAAATCAAACATATCCAGAGCAGGAAGTTTAAGCATTGCTTTGCATAATGTCCACTGACGATGTTCCCTAGTCAGGTCATGAAACAACTGGAAAAGAAACTTTCAGCTCAGTGAGCAAACCTACATCTAAAACTCCACATGAACATAGTGGCGACAAGAACACATCAGAAGATAGGAATACCGTGGCAATTATTTCACCTCCTGCCCTTCCTTTCGCCCCGACCATAAAAAAGGTAAAACTACGTTTTGAAGTCAGGAGTGCGACAGGATACACCCAAATTGGTTGTACGTGTGCATTGCAAACAACAATTAAGAAGCTTCAAACCATGCTGGACAAAGCAGCTGGTTTGATTGACAACGCATCCACAAGCATTCACTCTTTCCACCACTGATGCGCAGTAGCAGCAATGTCCAGAAATGAAAGAGGCCACTGAAAGAGTTTACCAAAGATCGTCAGAGAACACCTTCCAAACCACCGACTGATTCCATCTGGAAGGAAAATGGCAGCATATGCAAGGGAAGACAATCACTTGCAAGAACCCCACCAGGCCAGTCATTATGTTGAATTGGAAGTCTATCGCCCTGACTTCATTGTCGCTAGGTTAATATCCTCGAATTCCCACCCTAATCTCGTTATGAGTCAACTCACAGCAGGTAGAATACAGCCCACAACCACCTTCTCAAGGCAATTGGGAAAAGACAACAAATAGTGGTAAGCTAACCACACTCACATCCTGCAAATGAAGAAAAAAAATCCTTCATACTTTTAACACATACGATTCTCTTTGGGTTTTTTAAAAAAATAAACATTAATTTTAATTAATTTCCGTTTGTGCTTCCGTGTTTATAACTTACTGGTCGCAATCTCCAAGTATCCGAAACATACTTCTTAAGGATTTACTTTCTGCATTAAAGTTTCCACTCATGATTATGTTTTCAGCCATTGCTGCTGGATCCATAACTAATTCCAGTCCTCAGGCCTACCACCAGTTGCCAGACGCTAGTATATGTATTTTTTTAAAATTCGATATTCAATAGCCACATTCATTAATCGTGTGTGATCTGTCATCTCACTGAGTTATTTCTGACATTCTGAGCGAAGAGTTATGGAATATGTCTTGACAAATATGCTTCTGTTCATCAGCTGACTTTCCCCTCAGTCTATCTTCCAATATTACATAATCAATATGTATTTCAAAAGCACCCTCGTTTTTGCTAACCTACTATTTCTTGCCAGACATCCAACCTGAGGGGTATGGGTTGGAGGCGAGGAGTGCGGCTTACTGATTTGAGTGAACGCATAATTAACTCAAAATGACAAGCAGACCATCAAATAAGAGAAGCAGAACAACTCGAAAAGAGAAGTGTCACAAGGACACAAACGCTCTGTTCAACCGGAAACTCCTTAGCATACAATGGCAAGTGAATACACTAATTGCGCAATGTCATTCTTTCCGAACTTCCTAAATTCAGCACTATTAACTCGACAGACTCCAAGTTACTGGTCAGGTAAAGAAATAAATAAAAAAGGCATTCACTCGAAAAAACAGGTTTGGATAATTTCGGAAAGGGAAAAGATTCAAAATGAGCATGCAAACGATTTGGGAATGTGACTGATTTGTGGAGTGACGTTTGAGTTGGGCCCGACAAAGGCAGTGAAAATTAATATGGATGCGTTGGCATAACGAAAGCCAGCGTAGGTCAGTGAGGGGAGAAGTGATGGATGAACAGTACTTTGTGCAATTTGCTTCTAGGCAGCAGAGCTGTGGATAAGCTGAAGAGGGTTGTGTGGAATGTCGTTGAGACGAGTATTGGAATAAGTGAGTCTGCAGCTGCAACCGGCGACCATGAATGTTGCAGTCACAGAGGAAGGTAGACTTCGACAGAGATTGGTGAAGTAAAGGTGGTCAAATTATGTGATTGTGCTAACCGACTTCAAATGTGAACAGAAACTTATCTCTGTATGAAGCTCTGCAGACTTAATGGTCCAGGTTCAGTCATCGTCTCAGAGAAGGATCAAAATCTCACGAAGAACGGACAAGATTGAGAAGCTCAGATGGAACTTGGATCGTATTATGAGTCAGAAAGAGAAGTGAACTGATCATGATACATCTTCCAGTTAGCTAAATCATTTATTTGACGGTTGGGATAAGGGCGGAACTACTTTGATAATGATATACTTTCCACCACATTGATTGTCAAAATAACCGAAGAGCAGGCAAAATAAAAACATTCTACATCCCTCACTGACTATTTATCGGCTGTGTTTTGTTCACGTGAGTGCAGGTACTGTGATCCAGAAACCACATCAGCCTGTTCACTTTTGATAAATAATTCTGTTAAATACGTGCATGCTATGAATACATTCCAGAGAAAAAAAGCACTTAATTCGTGCCAGACATGCAGGAGCTTTTTCATGAGGAAAGTCGACCTCATTTTTATGAGAGATTAGGAGAGGGGGAGGGGCAATTTTTGAAGTTTGTAAATATCTCCACTGTCCAAACACTGTGTCCATGAAAATGAGTTTTAATCTTGTGAGGATTCCAGCTACATTATATTTAATGTATGGCTCCTCCGTTTTATATCAATCGTGGAAGTTTTCATATTCCTTTGTTTACTTCCATGTATATGGAGGTTTTGAATCGTTTGTTTTTGTACAGACAAACACGCGCATCATAATGACCAGTAAGTCATTCAGTCTCTGAAGTCTGCACCCGATTTAATTAGATCATGGCTGACCTGACATTAATGTTCAATCCGCATTCCTGCTTGTTCTTGATAACCTTTCACTCCTTTGTCTAAGGGCAACCGATCGACCTGGGCCTTAAATATATGAATGAGTATTTTCTCCACTACGTTTCCAAGCACAAAATTTGAAAACATCGCTGCATTTAAGAAGAAAAAAGTAACTGCAATTTGTACTGGAAACGCCTGATGTTTAGACAGAGATTTCGATTCATACGTAAATTGAAGCATTTTATCCAGTTTTCCTCCGTCGAGGTCCCACGAAATCAGAGTACAACATTTACAGATAGCTTCAGAAATAATTCTTTCAGAACACCAAACCGGCTCGCCAATACGCAATAACATCGTGTCTGATTCGATAATCGGATCATAGAACTGTACAGTGAATAAGAAAGACATTCGCCCAATCCCTTGAAACAAAATCCCTCAAGTGCTACTCTCTAATCCCACTCCGGATCCTTATCACCATAGCCATCTGTCGAAGCAAAGTTGGACTAAACGTGGTCAACTTTGGGCGGCACGGTGGCACAGTGGTTAGCACTGCTGCCTCACAGCGCCTGGAGACCGGGTTCAATTCCCGACTCAGGCGACTGACTGTGTGGAGTTTGCACGTTCTCCCGTGTCTGCGTGGGTTTCCTCGGGTGCTCCGGTTTCCTCCCACAGTCCAAAGATGTGCGGGTCAGGTGAATTGGCCATTCTAAATTGCCCGTAGTGGTAAGGGGTAAATGTAGGGGTATGGGTGGGTTGCGCTTCGGCGGGTCGGTGTGGACTTGTTGGGCCGAAGGGCCTGTTTCCACACTGTAAGTAATCTAATCTAATCTAATCTAAAAACTGAACGACAATTCCCACCTCAGTTGTTGGTATAGTAATCATGGCATTCTGAAATGCATCTCTCGATCTTATCTTCATAGTCCTTCATTCCCAGAGTACTTGAACATCTGTTCACCATCAAGATTGAATATAATTCCCGACAAACCTTGGAAAACTTCTTAGTCCACTGTTCTCCGACAGAAGAAGTTTTCAATGTCTATGTCATAAATGTGATCGTTTAATCTGAAGATATTTTCTGCAATCACGGAATCTCCCGAAAGGGGAAAATATCTTTTGACAACTATCTGACAAGCGCACAAATAATCTTGTATTTCTCTTCCTCATGTTGGTCTTTTATTATTTTTACAAACTCCAAAGAATGCATTCTCAAAAAATCAAGTTCAACTCTTGTGTGAGCACCTCCATATCTTCGATAACCTTTCTGAACCTTCACTGGCAAACGTTCTCTAATTGTTAAATCACTAAGATCTATTCCGTTTCATAAGATGGCCACAACTGTTCATCGTTTCGCAGCTGTGCCCAGAGAGAGGCTGGTATCAGTATGACATGATATGTATGCACCGCTGCTTTGAATTAATGACAAACAATGCATTTCCATTCCGAAGGAGCAACGAAACTGAGAAGCAAGTTTTTTTTGTGATTCAACTTCTCAATAATTCAAGCTCCAGCTTCGATCCCTCTGGAATTCTCCAGTGACAGGGCACCCAATGTGGAAATGCTACCTTGAACATAATATTCTGTTCATTGGTAAGACAAACATTGCGGCCAATGCACTTCAACGAATTCAGCACTTAAACAACTTAGCTGGTGCCGGAATTCAAATCATACATTGGACATCGTTCTGTCCTGCGAATCCGACTTCCAACCAACTGAGATTATGAAATCACTGGAACCCTGGATATTACAGCTTTGTGCTCTAATCGTATATTAAATTCTGCTAACAAAAACAGATGAATCTTCCTTATTACTACATCTGTACAAAGATGACTTAAAATTCTCGCATGAGAGCATTTGGATCCTACTGCCTTTTCTGTCACTGTGGGCTCTTATCAATTCTATGTAATTAATCGTGAATAATTTCCCATTTAACCACATAATCTTGTATTTATCATAATTTTTTACACTCACATGTTCGATCATTAATCTCTACACATGTTCTGACACGACTTCTTTCTCAATTACATTCTTTTCATTATTATTAACTTCAAGCAGTTACTTACGAGTTCCGTGTAGTACGTGCACTGCAAAAATAACTAAACCTACTGTGACAGCACGGTCGACACCAACAAGTACGTCCATCGTGAGGAGCATGGCAGTCGATCATTGACAAATCAAATACTAATTTTCCTGAGACAACGAGCGGCTAAATATAACTTTTGGCTTGGTAAACGGCAGTCACCTCACATTAACGAAATGATAAAAAAAAAACAAATTACTCAAGTCACAGATGTTTGTGGAAATTTTTCGACAGCCCTTGATTAAGACAGAAACAATATCCTCATCTTCGCCAGGCATCATGACGTTCAACATTCCGAAAAATTATTCAACAACATACAGGGATATTTCCACTTCTTGCTTGGAATTTGGGTTCACGGAGATTCAAGGGAACGGTAACTATTCTGGCCATGAGCATCCGTGTCACCACCGTCGTGTGAGACTCCATGTTTGTGGAATGGGAAGTAGTACCTTTGAAAGCACTTCTTTCCGGAGCACATTTGTGTTACACTAGAATCCTGAATTATCGCTAAATTGAAAAGTTTTCCTGGAAAATTTAGAGGATGTTTGCTACCACATTTCTTCCTCCTCACTTTTAAAAGAAAGTTTGTCCCCGTCGCATTGTTTCCTCAAATGGACAGTTAACTTCCAGATCTTCATTGAATCTATTTAACAGTTGTACAACAACGCATGAAACCATTCACAGCATCTCCCCTATATCTCCATGAGAGAAGGAAATCAACTGCTGCGCATGCATGGGATGCCATCTCGGTAATGATTGGGAACCTCACCTTTTCTATCTTCCCTGTTTTCTATTCATCTTCTGTTCTGGTGAACCATGACCACTTTCTCCTCTCAACCTGCAAAATGGACAGTTCGTTTCTCCATAGAAGGGGTTGGCAGCGTAGCTAGCACCACTTTCTGCTGATCAGCAGTTCTAAGGTCTGAAAAAGGTTGTCCATGAAGCAAACAACGAAGTTAAAGGGCTGAACACACACAGACGAAATGCGCATGCGCATACACACACACACACACACACACACACACACACACACACACACACACACACACACACACTCAAACAGAGAGAGAGAGATAAAAAAGAGACTTCGATAGCGAAGTGAATGCATACGAAAATGAAAGTGATTCTGATGAGATGGTAACGTCAGTGGGAAGGGACTCATGTACTTTTTTCGTTGTGTTTCATAATAGTTGAAGGTTCCAGTCGATTTACTAGTGGGTTGGCGTGTCGTGAGAAGAGAATTTGAACATTCGTGTCTGGTCTCATCAAGAGAACAAACAAGATTTAGTCAGCAGCTGGAGTGAGAACAGAGTTGAAACTTGGGTTAATCTCGACCAGGCAGCGAAAGGGATCGAGGCTGACTACAGTTAAGGCGACAAAAATAAAGGCAATTGAGAGCAATAACACTGATCGCGTTTTGAACAATTTGGGTCCTCTTTTGACAATGGAGTTGGATTTGCTGATAAAAAATGGGGTTTGCGGGTCGACATAATGGCAATTGTATTCATCTTTTCAGCGTTTTAATAATGACTTCATTAAGCTAGTTCCACTTGATTATTGAATTAATAGTCAGATGAAGTAACTTACCAGGAAGACCAAGAATAGCGAGGATTGGATAGTAACCAGCTTGCATCACCCAAAATACAGACCTTATCCGCATTGCTAACGTTGACAAACCTTGAGAAAGATTGTAAATGCCAAAAGACAAACTTCGATCCATTGCTTTAAAATTCCAGTCGGTTGCTGTCAGATTCTGGTCTTTCTGTCCCTCTCCATGCGGCTGATGATTCCTTATCATGTCTCACGTGAGGCTGCAGCTGATGTTTTTGGGGAAAAACAGCGAGAGGAGTTGACTATTAATAGATACAGAATTCTTCTGAGAGAATTAGGATCCATGGAGACTGACAGTAATCACCGTCATCGCACAGAAAAGTTTTAGTTAACCCTTTTCAATTTTAAAAAAACATTCTATTGCTACAATGCAGCTCCTTTAACAAGGTTATGTTGTCCTCACCTTTTTTTCCATGAGGGGCCATAAAGGCAAAGATTATGATATGAGTGCAATATCCTTTAATTATTTTTCGAAACACTCGTGTGCAATTACATAGGAGTGGCTAGCTCTACCAGTGCAAGGTTTGGTTCTTTTTCGTTTCATCAAGCTGTTTTGTTTGCAGCTGCTGACCAAGTTTTAAATGCAAACCCAGAGACGCTGCTGATTCCCAAAAAGTATCAGTTTCATGCTGATCCTCTCTTTCTCTCTCTCTCTCTTTCTCTCTCTCTCTCTCTCTCTCTCTCTCTCTCTCTCCAAATCTGTCTTTCTGATATCTCTCATGGAAGAATCTGTGTTTGATTTTTTTTAATTCTTTTGCCAAACGTCTATTTTTGGAACTGTTGCAATTATCTGTAACAGTATCATTAAGTTGTGATGGACAAGGATGGGAATTCAGAAACGTTAAATTATTCTCAATGCCGTACTTTTTCATTCAGTAGTTTCTAAATGTATTTGCTTAAAACGGAGTGGTTGACAAGTTGCATTAGTCCTGGCATATGCAAACTACATCTGCTTAAAACAGTTCTTGCCTGACCTACATTCTTAACAAATATTCTGTGGGTCTGGCCCGGTCTATAACCCAATGAAGTGGAAATATTTTTAATCAGTCTGGTTAGAATTTATTCGGATTGATAATGTAAGTATTTATGAAAAAATGCAGACGGACTGTCGATAATCAGTACATCCGACATAAATGTGAAGATCTACCAGAAGTGTGGAGTGTTGGAAATATCCATCTCTGTGTGGGAAAGGACAATTTGTAGACAATATAATCACGTACACATTTTTTATATCTATCGAACATTTTGGAAAGAGTTTGACTACAAAATGTCGGAATTATGTTGTTGCTTTGAAAATATATATTTTTGAGGGATAACCCGTCCAGATATGTGAATGGAAAATTATGCCACATTCACTCAATTCAGTAGCATAATTTCAGATCAAAATATATTCATGGTTATTTACTGACCTGAACAGAAAACAGGTAATCTAATTGATAATAGGGAAGTGATAATTTGGACATGGCATGGTATACGAGATTAAAAGTTGGAGCGAGTGTGGGAAGAAGGTTTCTTTGATGATATTCTGCACACATCAGTTTTTGTCTCTGTCACATAGACTCACGGATACGCAGTGACTCAATGATTAGCACTGCTGCCTCACAGCGCCATAGCTCTGTTTCAATACCAGCCTCCGACGACTGTCTGTGTGGAGTATTTATGTTCTTGCCATGTCTGCGTGACTTTTCTCCATGACCTCGGATTACTCCCGCAAACCAAAATTGTCCTACATGGCTTGGCCATGTTAAATTGACCATAGTGTCAAAGAACATATAGGTCAGACAAGTGGAATATAGGGTTACAAAGATGTTCCAGGGGTGAATCTGATTGAGATGCACTTCATAGAACAGATGTGGACTTCAGAGAGTCACCGTCAGTTTTCTAAATGGCCTGTTTCCACACTATGGCGAACCTATGCTTCATGCTGCTTAGAGTCCAGGATATCTCAGGTGTGTGGATTGAGAACAAATAATATCAATTAAGTGCATCAGGTTTTAAAAGGGAGAAGGAACACGCTGACTTGATGTGCTTTTTTCATCTTTAGCAATTTAAGGGCGTACGATTGTCCAAATGCAGTCAGCATCGAGGAATTTAAAGAGACTTAGATTACAAAATTACAGAAGTAATGTCCAGAATTCATATGTAGTTTTTTGTTCCTCAACTATCATATTGAATCTACATCTCTTGGTGATCGTTCTCAAAACATTATTTGCTTCTGTTTCTCATTCACATCATTGTTTGCTATTGTTCCCTGCTTCTGCACTCCGTGTCTGTGTTCATGCTTTTTAACAGGAACAAATCCATTGACCAAAGTGTTGCTATTCAGTTGTGAACAAATTACATGCAAGACACTTCCTTTTATCACAGGAAATATATTTCCACAGCGGGTGCTCAATACCTTTCATCCATGACCGAAGATTGTCGTGGATTGTCGGGATGTTGATGCAGTCAAGAGAAAGTTGGATATTCTTTCTAGAAGAAAAAAAAAGTGCAGGTATTTCGGAGGAACCCAGGAGAATGTTAGTAGGCTTGCACACACATGATAGAGTGAAGGGCCTGCATCTGATGTGTAGTAATTTACAGCATTTATGAAGCATTTTTAATAGTTTAGCCACATGAAAAGACAGCTTTGCTTGATGTAGGGTGCACGGGGTTCAACTGTTAGTGATCTTTTCCACAGCAGACAAGTCCCCGGACCTGATGACATACATCATGGAATGATGAAGAAGTCAAATGATGAAATTACTGCGGTCCTGCGCGAAATAGTTACATCATGTTTTGTCAAACGGGACTTGCCAGAGGCTTGGAGACGAACATTTTTTTGTTCATATTTTCAACTGGAATGATTCGTAAAATTACAGCCCAGTAAGTATTATGGTAATAGCAGACAAATTATTGTAAAAATTTCTTTAAAAATTTGAGTTATTCCCATTTCCAATAGAAGAATGAACATATTTGAAATACTCTCATAATGCCAGGCTACAATCCAATCAGTTTATTTGGAAGCTGAAGCTTTCACAGAGCTTTAATTATTTTACACGAACGACTTAAGAACAATGCATAGATGTTTAATATATCACCTCTGTTGCATGATACTGTAATCTGCTGCGATAAGTTCTGTGTCTAATTATCTACTCGGAAAACGACCTCATGAAGGAGCAAGGATCTGAAATCTCATGCTTCCAAATAAACCTGCTGGACTGTAACCTGGTGTTGCATGACATTTGACTTTGTCTACCCCAGTCCCAACACCAGCACCTCTACCTCATAGTTAGGAATAGACAGATAGCCTTGAGCAGAGTAAGTCGTATCTCACAAACTAGATCGAGTTTGTTTTTGAGGCAATGACAAATTGATTTACGAGCACAGAGCAAGATATGTTCCCTGTGTGGACATTTGGAGGACGTTTGAAAAAGTCTCTTAAGTCAGGCCGATGGAAAATCTGAAGTCATATGGGATCTACTGTGCGACTTTGATTTGATGTTTTTC